>NC_091627.1:105834349-106134349 GCF_027580195.1 Bos mutus
GACAAACAAGCTCCTGCAATGATGTAGACATGTGCCTGCCTGAAAACAGATCGCAACAGATTAAAATACTCTCCTTGTTTTGCTTTAAAATTCATTATTACTATTACCTGGGGACACAAATAATAAATACTCCTGTTCTCTAAATTAGTTTCTTTACTTCTGGGAATGCTCAAGTGTGCCTGTACTCAATCAACTGGCAGGTTTCCGTCTGCTTTCCTTCAGCAGAAGCACCGTGTGGCTCTAGCTGATAAAGTCTGCCTCATGCCTGCACTGTCTCATATGCAGCAAAAGAAGATAGTTTCTAACAATCACTGAGAATTTTTTTTTAATGAAAAGGATAAAAAAGGAATATACATAAGTTAAATCTCTGATACAGTTTATGAGGGTAAAAATTCTATGCTTTAGAGAGCTAAATAAAAAAACAAACTGGTGAACATCTGATAAACCATGGTTAGGAACATGGTGGATTTAGAATAATTACTCAAATCAAGGACAGCATTTCTCTTGCACAATATATTTCAACTCATTTATCTGACAGATACTGGAGTAGCTAATGTGTATTAGATGTTTCAGGACTTACGACAAAGTTTCCAAATTCAAATCCTCTGAGCAAGGCAATTCAATCTCACTGAGAGAAATACTATTTTCTCTTATAATCTGTCAAGACAGAAAGCAGAATACTTGGATATTAACATTCAAGTTACAAGTATCTAGTAATTTGAATAATAACATACTGCTTATGGTCATATTTACATAAGCTTTACCAAACCATCTCATTCAAAGGCCTATATTTTAATACTGACTGCAATCCAATTTCAGATCTAAGATGGGACAAATACTCAATAGGACTGGACTACTTGAGTACATTCTGAAGCAATAACAGAGCAGTAATATTTCACGCCAGTGAACTGAAATCCAGACACGATGGCCACAGAGGAGACCTGGGGCAGGAGTGAGGGGAAGCAGCAGGAAAGTCGAAAAAGGCAGTTGGAGAGAACTCTTAACCAGAGACATATGAATGTCTCCAGTATTCAGACTCATGAATGTTTCCAGTATTGAGCCTACCTTCCTGCCAAAGATAAGGTTAGTTACCATATTAGTCACCCAAACTGTCAATATGTTAATTTGTTAACTATTGTTTAGAAACCCATCCCTTTCCTTTTAGTATGAACAGGAATTTATTTTTTTTAAAATACAGAGAATATCTAACTTTAAAACCACGAACTAATTTCTCTTCACTTAAATACAAATAAAAAAGATAAAGCTATATATTTTCTAAAACTTATGAATGCAAGCACATAGAAGAAAAACTATGAAGATTTATTCCTATGACTCTTTTTAGAAGACATTTCAGGATGCTTTCTATAATAAACCAGTAAGTACTCAGAGTCATTTATGATACAATCTTCTTATATACTGAGCACCACCAAATCAAAAAAAAAAAACCTTGAAATACCTTCTCCCTTTCATAATCTCAATGTGGTAAGCAATTACGTTGGCTATGTAATACAGGCTGATAACTACTTCCATCTTTCTTCCTCTTGTCTTTATTTTTAATTTGGAATGTATCTACTTAGAAATTGAATGACATTCTGAAAAACTGATATAACTCCAAAGTGAGCAGTAAATATATACATGGATAACCTAATTATAACATTCACTATATAAATTAGCAATAATATCATACAGGAATCAAATATTTCTATTTTGAAAGCAGGCAGTTACAAGCTCCTTTTTATCTTAAAAAGCATATAGCCTGGCACTTAAAGGTCTAGGTTCTAATCAAAGCAGGGCCACACATTAGCCCTGAACCACCTCTGTAAAACAAGCAAAATTATATTCCTACCTTCTAGGTTTCTGTGAGAATTAGAAGACTTAACCTACTCAAAGCTCTTAAAATTAATAGCTGGCACATATTCTTTGTGTTAGCTGCTATTATTATCATTATTATAGATCTGTACCATTCCTATCACAAGATCACACTTGATCATAAACCACTTGAAATCATCACTAAAAACCTGAGTTATAATAACTGTGTGCGGGGGGTGGGGAACACACTCTTCAGCCTAGCCCTTGTTATCGTTTCTACGGCCTTGTAAGTTTAAAAAAAAAAAAGTAAGAAATATAAGGTGCAATCAAAGGGAAACATGTAATCACTTATAAGCAGGCTGAGGCACACAGGAATGAACAAGAAAAAGACCACCGAACTGCTGGTTTTTTCCCCTAATCTGTATTTATTTGGCTGTGCCAAGTCTTAGTTGTGGCATGTAGGATCTTTCAGCTGCAACATGTGGAGTCTAGCTCCCTGACCAGGGATCAAACCCGGCCCCCTGCACTGGGAGCGCGGAGTCTCAGCCACTGGACCACCAGGGAAGTCTAAGACAAAAATCCTGAGCTCTCAGGACTGCCCCGGTACCCAGTGGCTAAGACTCCATGCTCCTGGTGCAGAGGGCCCAGGTTCGACCCCTGGTAGGGGAATTGGATCCCACACGCTGCAACTAAGAGTCTGCATGCCACAAATGCAGATCCCGCATGCCACAACACAAAGACCGAGGATCCCGCACGCCGCAGCTGAGACCCAGCACAACAAAATAAATATAAATAAATAGTTAAAAAAAAAATCTCAAGCGCTGAAGGCCTAACAGCCAGTTTAAGTTTTGCCCCACCTCTTACTAGCAAGGGTGGTTTTGGACCAGTCTGTCCTCTTCCAACGTAACAGTGAGGTACGGAGCTCTAGCTACTGTGTGCGAGTTGCTAGGAATGAAAGATGGAAAAGATACGGTAACTGGCCTTGAGGTCTCCTGACACACAAATAATCAAAAGTACATCGTTCCCACCCATACACTGGGAGCAATACTTGAACAATTAATAGCATAACAGTGAACAAAAAAAAAAGAAAGAAAGAAAAAGAGAAACAGGTTGCAGAGTAAAGCTTTTTTATGAAGATGTTAGTTACTGTATTTGATACATGCCTTAAGTTCAAACAAATAAGCAGTTTATAAAGTGACCTTATTAACCCATTTTTGATGCTAAGTTGCTCCCTACAAGCAGCCCTGCTACGAAATCAATGAGATGACTGGGTGGGAACCAGGAGAAAGTAGAGAGACAGGCATATCAACAACAGAACTGTGAACTTGTTATATATCCTACTGGGTAACCCTAATATAATAAAGACCAAATTTAAAATTATTAAGTCTGAAGGAAAAGGAATGTCAGAGAGATAACTATATTAAAAGTCCAAGGACTACATTTCCACAAAACTTTAAAAATAGAAGTTATATAAAAAAAGAACTTACATGAATTTTCACTTTCCATTTGAAAATAGTTATTTGTGTACATGCTTAACCTCACTTTGAAAACTAAAAAAAATATAAACTTAGCAAACTAAAGTTTTCTCAAAATCAGTCTACATGTCAGATGCATCTTAAATGTAGCATGGAATTTAGGATGGTGTCTTGCATTTGCAAAGGATCAACAAACATATGCTGAATGAAGGAATAGAAGAAAAAGTATAATTTCATCCTACAACGTACATTTTAAAGCATACTTTCCAGAAGAACTGCTATTTTTGACATCTAAATACTCAAGGAGTTAAATGTCTGCCTAGCCCACGAATCATATGTGACCAGGGCAGACCCAGGCCCCACAGAATTAAAGAACTCAACTGAGACTAGAACTGGCACCCAAGAGACAGGGTTTGACATTTGATTCCAAGTAAATTAACTGCTGCTTTAAAGCAAAATGATTTGTGTGTGTATGTATATATATTTATGTGTTCAGTTCAGTTCAGTTCAGTTCAGTCGCTCAGTCATGTCCGACTCTTTGCGACCCCATGAATCGCAGCACGCCAGGCCTCCCTGTCCATCACCAACTCCGGGAGTTCACTCAGACTCACGTCCATCGAGTCAGTGATGCCATCCAGCCATCTCATCCTCTGTCGTCCCCTTCTCCTCCTGCCCCCAATCCCTCCCAGCATCAGAGTCTTTTCCAATGAGTCAACTCTTCGCATGAGGTGGCCAAAGTACTGGAGTTTCAGCTTGTACACACACATAAAGATAAGTATGCATGTATGTACACACGTAACACTCCTTAGAGGAATACAACAGGAACTAGAGTCTTTAAAAAGCAACATGCACATTTTTACTCTGTTACACATATTTTCTAATTTTCCTTGTCATGGCTTCTTAGCCATCATTTAAAAGTGGACATTTAATTTCCAAATACATGGGTTTAAAAAAAAAATATGCAGAATGTTTCAGACACAAATCAAAATTACTTAACATAAGAAAAAGAAATGCGACATACTTCCAGGAGAAAAGACCATAGAAAATCATCCTGAAATGACCACACTCTTGGCATGAGAAGAGAAGGATTTTAAAGCAGCTCTTCTAACTGGAAGGACAATATGCTCATAATGAAAAGACAGAAAATCTCATCACAAAATGTATGAAACTTTTAAAAAAGTTATATTAAAAAAAGAAAAAGTAGAAATTACTTAAAAAGGAAAAATGCAAATTTTACAACAGCAAAGTACAAAAATGAAAATTTTAAATTTACTTAATGGACTTAAATAGGAAAATGAAATGCCTGAAAAAGAGTAAGTGAACATAAATTCATAGAAACTATGCAATCTGTAGAAATGGTATAAAATATAACAGTCATCTGATTTTGACAGAGGAGTCACAGGAATACAATAAGGAAAAGAAGGAATACAAATGATGTTGGTGCAACTAAATATCTATATTTTTTTTTTAAATGGAAGCCTTAACCCTTAACCTCACATCATAAACAAACTGAGATAAAATATATAATTATACATAAAAGCCAAAACACTGGGTTTTAGAAAAAAATCTTCAGGTTAGTCAATTTTTTTTTCCCAAGGATACAAAAAAGCAATAACTATAAAATTGAAAACCGATAAATTAGGCATTATCAAATTTTTAAAATTTTATGCTCATCAAAAATGTTACTAAGAAAATGAATGGGTAAGCCATAGGTTAGGAGGGATATCTACAAAACATTTATCTGATAAAGGACAGGTCCAGAATATATTAAAAATTCCAGCAACTCAGTAAGACCCACAAAATTTTTTTTAAATGGGAAAAAGATATAGACACTTCATAAAAAAGACATATGAAGAAGCAATAAGCAAATAAAAACTTTCTCAACATGCAAAATGAAACTACAGGAAGATATCATTATGCATTAACAAGCAGAGCTAAAATTAAAGACTAACACCACCGGCAAGACGGGCAGCAGGCAGCATTCTCACACACCACTGCTCCAAGGGTAAAAAGGCGCAACGTCTCCGGAGAAAAGTCTACTGTCCTTAGAACACTAAACGTACCGTCCACTCTATGCCTAGGTATTTCCAATACTAAGTAAACACTCAAGAGAAATTAAAATATAAGTCCACAAACTATATTTATGGTAGCTTGATAATAACTAAAACCTAGAACCAACCCAGGTGTGAATGGGAAAAGGGAAGAGAATTCTCAAAAGAGAATGGAAAAAGAAATTGTGGTATATTCATACAATAGGATACTACTTAACAACAAAGGCTGAACTACTGATACACTCAGTAGTATCTCAAAATCATGCTGAATGAAAAGAAGTCTTATACAAAAGGGTTTATACTGCGACTCCATTAATAAAACGTTCTGCATCAGGCAAGCTTATACAGTAAAATATTAATTGCAGTAGCTAACTGGCTGTACGAGTGTTTGTATAACATTCTTTCAACCTTTATTTTGGAATTTTCTTATTAAAACATTGGAGAAGCATTCTAGCACTCTTAAGGATTTATTTTCCAAATAAAACAGTAACAAGGACATGGACAGTTAATTAAAGGGCAACACTTAGTTACAATATTTACAATATTTGGGGTTTTTACAAGAGTCTGCTTATTCTTTTAACTACTTGGCTTACTGGGTAAATATGCCATAAAATAATTAAAACAACTTATTATATACAAGATCAAAAATTGTCACAAAGTAGTAACTTTGATAAATGCATACTTAACTAGAATAAAAATGTCAAAAACACTTAGGTTTCTTTAAGGAAGGCTGTGGTCTGTGCTCAACATACAATCTTAAAATGAAAGTTCCTGTGTTTTGAAGAAATACCATAATCATCAATATTGTCTTCAAAAGAAGTAGTATTTTATAGGGTTTTAGAAAATCCCACAAGAAATCATAATTTACATGATTAAAAATAAAATAATATTTATCATACGTACGTACTTGAGGAACGTTGCTATCCACCCACTTGGAATTTGGTAAAATATCATCCCACAAAATCAGGCATCGAGCAAGCGTCTTAAAAATGAAATACAAAAAAATTCATTACAGCAGGGGAAGTTCACAGATTTTGTAATGATAATACCAGTAACAGAACAATTTAAGAATCAGTTCCCAACTGATGGAAATTTTCAAAATAAAGCTAAGTATATAATATCAACCGAAGCCACTCACTAAAACAAACTGAATCAGTTTAACTGGAAATTTTCAAAAAAAGCTAAGTATATAATACATTTTTACAAAAGATGTTTACAGAAAAGTCCAAGTGAAGCTTTTTCATAAGATGTTATAGAAAATCACAAAAAATCTAAAATTGAGTTGTTCATCATCGAAGTTTGGAGAAGTTGGAGAAAAGTTTTTAAAACTTGCCCCATAAATGAAAAGCCATAAGGAAAAGAATCAGTCTACAGAATTTAAAGCCTATCATATGCTAAAAACATACATTTAAATATCAAGAGGAAAAGTTTGAGGTAGTTTTGTCAAACAATTAGTCACAAATTATACCTTTAATAATATTACTGCATTCCTAAAAATAATGAAATGTAAAACAAAAGAAGTAATGAAGCCCCACTGAGTCACTGCTCATTAGGAAGTTTGAATAATAATGTGAAAAGTTAAAATGTTACTTCAAGTATTACATATCAATGTGGTTGCTTTATTTAGCAATTCCTACAGCTATATTTGGGAATATTCAAAAGAATACTACCAGTTATACACATACATGACGGATTAACAGTAAAGGCTTGCTTACGGAGACATTTTATATAGATTCCTCAAATTAAGAGAAATGAAAAACCGCGAAGTACCATACCCTAAGCAAGAGGAATTCTGGCTTCACGAAGTCCAGCAAATACATGGTGTCTGGAGCGCGGAGCCAGTCTGCGATGGGCCTGTCGGTGGTGGATGCCAGCAAGCGTTATTGCCCAAGAAGAGAGTAGACAGTCAAGAATCACAAGACACATTTCAGGAATTTTCTTTCCACTCCAACTACCGCTCTATTTTTTTCTCACAATACTTCACATCCTCCAAAGTAGTATCTGGTACGTGTGTATGCCTTCCTATAAGCTAAGTCTTGGTTTTATTCACTGAAATGTCTCCGGTGCCAAGAAGGCAATGACGTATGCTTTCATCTCAACAGGAGACGAATAAATCTGCTTTTACCCTTAATTTTGCTAACATTCACTTTGTCTAAAAAAGGAATTTACAATATTGAAAAATTTCTTGAATCTCAGACAGTGTTTTTAAATCAAAAGAGTCAAAACCCAACTTACTCTTCTATGCGAAATATAAAAGAATAAAATGCCAAACATCAACTTTCAAGTGCCAACACTAGTTATTGGGGTTGGGAAGGCAGAAGGTATGGTCATTAAGAAAGCTCTTGAATTAAGCAGAAACCATTTTTATGGATGGGAACCAGGACTATAACAATGCTAAGTATTTCTGATTTCATCAGTTCTCACAACATGCAAAATCAATGAAAAGGAATTTGGACACTGTTTGATTGTCAGTGACGTCAACTATAAAAATGAATAGAAACTGGCAACCGTATTGTCAGATGTTGAAATAACTGGCAGTATTTGACAGCACTAAAGCCAGGCTGATCTAGCACAGTTTTACTGTTAGTAAACACAGTAAGATAATTTAGTGTCACTACTGAGGTCAGAGTGGGGCTTCCCAGGTGGCTAAGTGATGAAGAATCCGCCTCTCAATGCAGGACATGCAAGAGATGTGGGTTTGATCTCTGGGTCAGCAAGATCCCCTGGAGGAAGAAATGGCTACCCACTCCAGTATTCTTGCCAGAAAATTCCCACGGACAGAGAAGCCTGGCAGGTCACAGTCCACAGGGTGGCAAAAGTCAGACATGATTAGGCAATGGAGCAATTCAAAATCAACTGAGGTCAGCCAGGCAGTGACTGTCATGGCAAGGGATGGGTGGGCAGACACGGTACCTGTTATTGGTTTTTAAGTAGATCATGGCCAAAGCGAGAGTGGCACCTGGACAAGTCACATCCACATTTATGGTATCTCCTTCCTATCAAAAGAAAAAGTTTATTTCTGTAAAAGAGCTTTGAATTACTCTAAAATTCTTCTGAATGCTAGCCATGCTTAAAATGAACATATCTACAAATGCTGATATGAAAACTACCATTTCTTAAACTAATTCCTTAGTTTCCAGAACTCTGATCTGTTGCTTGATCTGGACCTACCTTGATCTGGTAACTCGGTGACTTATGTTTCTCTCTGTGCATCCCAGCTTGAAAGCGCCTGTGGCCCCCAACCATGTACTGATAGAGCTGCTCGGGCACGTTGAGGTCCGACATCCCTATCAGGTTGCTGCCGTGCTGGAGGACAAAGGAACAGGGTGTGAAAGGAGATTTTACAGAGTAAGATCCCGAACACACGCCCATGACAAAGCACCAAGTAACTTCAAAGCTGGGTATTCAGGTTTTTTAATCAATTAAAATAAACATTTCTCATGAGTTAACACTCAGTCTACTAATAATTCACATTAAAATTATATAATACACATGCAGACAAATTAATACTTTCATTCCATAAAATACACAAAAGCTTCAAAATATACTTAATTTTACTAACAGCTAAAGAAATTGTTAGGTAGGTAAATGAAACCTGAACTATAAACATCTCAATCCCTTCATTATTGTGCCTATGAACTATTCCAACAATAATAACCATAGTAATAAAAATAACTTTCTGAACACTTAACTTTCTTCCAGGCACAATTCTGTGTGTTTAACATGGGTTCACTTACTTAATATGACGACAAGCCTATCAAACAGCTGCTGTTTTACAGGTGAGAAAAGGAGGCACCCAGATCGCACCCACGGTCACACAGCTACTAAAGAGCAGCAGTGGCCCTGAGACAGGGCAGCCTGGTCCCAGTCTAGGGAGGCGCTCAACTACCGACAATACGGTAGTTAAATGATGAGACTGGTCACAACCAGAACTCAAGTCCCAATTCTCAGTGCGATGCTTGTTTCATTGTATCATCTGCCCCCTTACCTCATGTGTCAGATGTGAAGAGTCAAAAACCTAACTGACAGCTTTCTTTATATAATTTAGTTTCAGTATAACCCTGTATTGGAACCCACAATCTTTAATCAAAGAACCCACATTCCAGCTGACACAGTCATTTAATGAAATGTTTCTGGTAATTCTATACTGTGTCTCCTGAATGGGGTTAAAGATGGGTCAGAGTGATACTGCATTCGGTAACAAAACAGCTGCTAACAGGGCGACCTTCTGGGGTATCAGGGTGCCAAAAGACAACTCTGGTTTATCTCTAGTAACTTCTACACTCTTGACGCTTCCCACCAGACTCATGTTTTCACTGGTTTCTGACTAACAGGGCTGTCACTTCTTCATCTTACGTCTTGAAATCTGTCTGACAAATTTCATTCCTAGGGTTCATTCATAAGCAGTTACATCTAAGCTGGGGTCAAGAAACCTGAAAGCCCTACTCTTCACTATAATTTCTCTCCATTTCCAAATCTGACACTTAGAGAAACATCCAGAAAGAAGAAAAGAGCTCAGAATCAGGGTCAGCTAAGGCAGAGCAGTATTCAAGAGTAATGTGTTAAGGTCGTTTGTCTCGACAAGCAGATGTTGTCACTAAAGCACCTGAAGGCATGAACTCTGCTTACCCCCAAGCAAACCATGCCCAGGGCTAAACCAGCAGCCAGCGAGTACGATTCTCTGTCGGTGCAGTACTCCATTTCTGGACCAGGGGGCCGTCCTATAAAACAGAAAGCAACACAGGTCAAGCTGGTCTCTTAAGAGCCTAAGTCGTAAAAGTTTTAAAGCTAACTTTCCAGTAAGTTGCCTAAGAGCTATGAATTCAATATAATCCCACTGAGAAAGATCTGACATTCTCACAAATGTCCACTACTTTTGGTTTACTACAAAATAAAACCCAAACACGGTTCTTCTAATTTGCCAATTTGAAAGGAATGACCTTAAAATACTGCAAAACCTTGGGCTTTATAATAAAACCAAAAAAAATTACCAAAAAGTAGGAAGAAATTTTAAATGGGAGGAATGCTCAAAAAAGCTTTAATTTGTAATTTCTTTCCTCTTTCCTTTTGTTGTTTTACTATTTTCAAATCCATTCATTAGATGTGGTGTACACATGTTCAAATACTGATAATGAACAGGAAGGACACTTCAAGTATTTAAGAATTTTAATTCTTAACTATGCAGTTCAGTTCAGTCGCTCAGTCATGTCCAACTCTTTACAACCCCATGGACTGCAGCACACCAGACTTCCCTGTCCATCACCAACTTCCAGATCCAGACACTTATTTTGAATCTAGATAATACTAAGCTTTACTATGATATAATTTTTCTGTACTGATGCCAAAAGTCTGACTAGATGTAAAATTCACACTTTTAAAAAGTACCCTTTAATTCTAACTCCACCCCCTTTAATGCAGCAAAATGTATTATATTATACATATAATGTATTACATCCCCAAAAAAGTTCACATTCCTAGAATTTCATCCCTAGAAAAAAAAAATTTTTAAGAGAACAAAACAATTACACATGTGCAATCAGTAAAATGTTTATTGCTTAACAGCAAAGAATTAAAAACCACCTAAAACTCCTGAAAATAAGAAAATGATTGGGCAATTTACAGAACATCAACTCAATGAGCTATTATACAATATAAAATTGATTTTAAAAGCTATTTTTGACAATAATATATGAAAAGGACAGTACAAAAATGGTATGTATATGGTGACTAATTATACAAAGAGCATATGCCTATGAATCCACATGAATCTTTTACAGGTAATATACAATCTTCTATATACAAGATGAAAGAGCTAAGGCTGTGAGACATGTGTGATACTGGCATTAGATATCATCATGATACAGCCAAAGAATGTATTGCTATTGCTATTGCTAAGTCACTTCAGTCGTGTCCGACTCTGTGTGACCCCATAGATGGCAGCCCACCAGGCTTCCCCGCCCCTGGGATTCTCCAGGCAAACACTGGAGTGGGTTGCCATTTCCTTCTCCAATGCATGAAAGTGAAAAGCAAAAGTGAAGTCACTCAGTTGTGTCTGACCCTCAGCGACCCCATGGACTGCAGCTTACCAAGCTCCTCCATCCATGGGATTTTCCAGGCAAGAGTACTGGAGTGGGGTGCCACTGCCTTCTCCGAAAGAATGTATACTACCCCATAAATGAATAACTTTTTAAAGTCAGTCCTGAGGATCTTCTGACTATTTCTCAGACCCATCAGTTAAGCTATTATATATTTTGGTAATAGGAAATTTTACTTTGAGAATAACTTATTTCACCACTATAGTAGAAACAGAGGAAAACAATAGAATGGGAAGAACTAGAGATCTCTTCAAGAAAATTAGAGATACCAAGGGAACATTTCATGCAAAGATGGGCTCGATAAAGGACAGAAATGGTATGGACCTAACAGAAAATATTAAGAAGAGGTGGCAAGAAGACACAGAAGAACTGTACAAAAAAGATCTTCACAACCCATATTATCACGATGGTGTGATCACTCACCTAAAACCAGGCATCCTGGAATGTGAAGTCAAGTGGGCCTTAGAAGCATCACTATGAACAAAGCTAATGGAGATGATAGAATTCCAGTTGAGTGATGCATTGAAGTGCCAGTAAATTTGGAAAACTCAGCAGTGACCACAGAACTGGAAAAGGTCAGTTTTCATTCCAATCCCAAAGAAAGGCAATGCCAAAGAATGCTCAAACTACCGCACAATTGCACTCATCTCACACGCTAGCAAAGCAATGCTCAAAATTCTCCAAACCAGGCTTCAACAGTACATGAACCGTGAACTTCCAGATGTTCAAGCTGGATTGAGAAAAGGCAGAGGAACCAGAAATCAAATTGCAAACATCCACTGGATCATCGAAAAAGCAAGAGAGTTCCAGGAAAACACCTACTTCTGCTTTATTGACTAGGCCAAAGCCTTTGGCTGTGTGAATCACAACAAACTGTGGAAAATTCTGAAAGAGATGGGAATACCAGACCACCTGACCTGCCTCCTGAGAAATCTGTAGGCAGGTCAGGAAGCAACAGTTAGAACTGGACATGGAACAACAGACTGGGTCCAAATACGGAAAGGAGTACGTCAAGGCTGTATACTGTCACCCTGCTTATTTAACTTATATGCAGAGTACATCATGAGAAATGCTGGGCTGGATGAAGCACAAGCTGGAATCAAGATTGCAGGGAGAAATATCAACAACCTCAGATATGCAGATGACCACCCTTATGGCAGAAAGTGAAGAACTAAAGAGCCCCTTGATGAAAGTGAAAGAGGAGAGTGAAAAAGTTGGGTTAAAACTCAATATTCAGAAAACTAAGATCATGGCATCTGGTCCTACCACTTTATGGCAAATAGATGGGCAAACAATGGAAACCATGACAGACTTCTTTTGGGCTCCGAAACCACTGCAGATGGTGACTGCTGCCATGAAATTAAAAGACACTTGCTCCTTGGAAGAAAAGTTATGACCAACCTAGACAGCATATTAAAAAGCAGAGACATTACTTTGTCAACAAGTTCAGAGCTATGGTTTTTTCAGTAGTCATGTATGGATGTGAGAGTTGGACTATAAAGAAAGCTGAGTGCTGAAAAACTGATGCTTTTGAACTGTGGTGTTGGAGAAGACTCTTGAGAGTCCCTTGGACCACAAGGAGATCCAACCCATCCATCCTAAAGGAGATCAGTCCTGGGTTTTCATTGGAAGGACTGATGTTGAAGCTGAAACTCTAATACTTTGGCCACTTGATGCAAAGAGTTGACTCATTGGAAAAGACCCTGAGGCTGGGAAAGATTGAAGGCACGAGGAGAACGGGACGACAGAGGTTGAGATGGTTGGGTGGCATCACCGACTCAATGGACATGAGTTTGAGGAAGCTCCAGGAGTTGGTGATGGACAGGGAGGCCTGGCGTGTTGCAGTCCACGGGGTCGTGAACACTCGGACACAGCTGAGCAACTGAACTGAACTGGTAGCACACCACATAGTTGATTCCAATTCGTTCCTGCCCCGCAGTACTCCTGTATAAACATCCACTCTCCCGACAGAGTCTCCTAGTGTACATGAACGCTCGTGACTGGCTTTGACCTAGGAGCCTGGCTGGCATAACATAAGCAAAGGTGTAAAATGTGCCTCCATTATTTGGTTCTCCACTTGCCCTTCTGTCATCACCACAAAAGCAGCACACCCTCCAGTCTGGGTCCCAGAAAAAGTCATTTGGAGCAGAGTCTGAGCATCAGACCCATAGATCTAGAGCTTGTAGCCAATAGGCCCGGGCCAATTTTGTGGCTATCCTGAAATACATGTAGAAAGATCCTGAACAGGGCAGAACGAAACATGTAAGTACATATCTAAATTACTGAATGCACTAATAATGCTAAGAGCATCTCCATTTGTCAGAAAAAGATGACAACATCCAAGACACATTTCCAAAAAATGTAGACTCAGCTGAAAACACAGAAACTAAATTTCATCACTAACGTACCCACTAGTACATAAAGGAGAAAAGGAGGAGTCAAGCACTCCCATTCTGTCAGAAGTACTGTTGTCCAAGAGAATAAACACTGTGCTTTCAGGGATCAAATCAACTTCGAATTTTAAGTGCAGACCATTGCTGGACAAGACCTGGCATAGACAGAGCAGGATAAACAGCACGCTCACGTGTGATTTTAAGAGCACAGGCGGGAATCCCAGGGCGGTCCAGAGGTTAGGACTTTGCGCTTCCACTACTGGCGTCCTGGGTTCAATCCCCAGTCAGGGAACTGAGATCCCTCAAGCCGCATGGCACACTCCCTTCCAAAAAGAAAGACCACAGACCACCTCATTAAACGGGGCCATGGGAGCGCAAATGGGCTGGCAAACAGTGAGCATGCAGACTATCCACCTGCAGAGTAACACAAGTCTTGGAAAACACTATCTGTAATTTTTTCTTATTAGTACAGCTCATTCTATGCTTACAAAACCTACTATTTTTTCCCTCATTCTTATAATCTTACTATTTTACTTTGGCTCCTGTGGAATGGGAAATAAACATGAGACTGCAGCGCATCGAAGTCCTACCTATTTCAGCCAACAGGACCTCCGCGGTATGCCTGTGAGCCGTCCCTTGATAAACAAGGCCGATGCCAACCACTGCAGCCACCTGGACATTGTGAGGAACGTCAAGCTCTGTGGATGTTGGGGGCAGGAGAGCAGGAATGTGGATGCTGAGAAGCCGGGTAACTGACATATCCATGGTGCCTAGTTTAGCAGCAGCAACACCAAGAAGCAGTCCAATGCTTGTCATCTCATGACCCTAAGACAGAGAAGAGAATGAGATGTAAGTCACTACCAAAACAAATATGCAACTTTCATAAAATACTTCCTGCCAGTAATTTTATTAAGTACTTTTATGTGACAGGCACAATGAGAGGCTCCAAGAATACATAAGCAAAGTAAATAGAAATGGTTCTTGTTCTCATGAAGCTAGTGCCCTTGGGGGAGAAAATGTGTTAAGCTAAAAAATATATATTATTAAAAACTCATTTAATGAAAAAGTAAATATTACATGAATATTTTAACAGAGCCTAATTTATTTTAATTGAAGTACAGTTGATTCAGTGTTGTGCTTAATCTCTGATGTACAGCAAAGTGACTCAGTTATACACATATATACATTCTTTTTTTATATTCTTTTCCATTATGGCTATGTCACAAGACTGGATATAGTTCCCTGTGCTACACAGTAGGACCTTGTTGTTTATCTTCTAACTGTAACAGTTTGCATCTACCAGCCCCAACTCCCCATCCATCTCTCTCCTTCCCCTTTTCCCCCTTGGCAACCACAAGTCTGTTGTCTATGTCTGTGAGTCTAATTCTAACAGAGCCTAATTTAGATTAAGAGGAACTGGGGTATCACTAGAAATCTCTAAATAGTAAACTTACAATAGAATGAGTACAAATTAGCCAAGAAAAGTGGCAAAAGTTGGGGGACGGGTGTCACTGAGATTTAGAAAGTAAGAGAAAATGATGTCAGGTGAGGGAATATATGCAGATAATGCCAAGATGATTCAAAAATAATGATGCTCGCATGACAACAAGCGTGTCAAGACAATTCAATGGGAAGAGTTTTTTCATAAAAAGGTGCCGTGACAACTGCAGAGCCACTTGCAAAAGAATGAAATTTCATTTACTGAAATACCTTACATTAAACATAAAAATTAACCTCAAGATGTAACTAAAAGTAGAAAACTCTTAAAAAGCACAAGTGTAAATCTACATAACAAGTATACACCCAAGTGACCTTGGGTTAAGCAATAACTGATTAGGTAAGACACCAAATGCACAGCAACCAAAGAAGAAACAGATGAGTTGTTGCCACTGTTTAGTCGCTAAGACATATCTGATTCTGTGACCGTACGGACTGTAGCCCGCCAGGATCCTCTGACCGTGGGATTCTCCAGGCAGGAATACTAGAGTGGGTTGCCGTTTCCTCCTCCAGGGGATCTTCCCGATCCAAGGATCAAACCCACATCTCTTGCATCTCCTGCACTGGCAGGCAGATTCTTAACCAACTGTGCCACCTGGGAAGCCTAGATGAACCAGATTTCATCAAATTAAAAGCTTTCGTGCTTCAAAGACACTATCAGAAAATGAAAAGACAACCCAAGAGACAGCACAATGGGAGAAAATTTTGCAAATCATGTACCTGTTAATGGTCTGGTATCCAGAACACATAAGGAAGTCTTATAACTCAACCAATTAAAACTAAGCAAAGAATGTGAATAGACATTAGTCAAAAGACCACATATAAACGACCAATGAGCACATATAAAGATGTTCACTATCATTAACCATCAGGGAAATAAATGCAAATCAAAACCACAATGAAATATTACTTCACACCTACTGAGGTGACTAAAATTAAAATGACAGATAACAACAAGTGTTGGCAAGAATGGACAGAAATTGGAACCCTTATGTATTGCTTGTAGGATTATAAAACGATGCAGCCACCCTGGAAAACAGTTTGGTAGTTCTTAAAAAATTTAAAAAGAGCTACCAAATGACTCAGCAATTCTACTCCTAGAAATATACCGAAGAAGAACGAAAACATTCATCCACACAAAATGTTCATAGTAGTATTACAGATAACAGTCCAAAAGCAGAATAAACTCCAACGTCCATCAACCGATGAGGAAAATAAGTCTATCCATACAATGGCTATCTACTTAGCAATAAAAAGGAACGACGAGCTAGTGCACGGTGTTAATATAACAGGAACAAACTTGAAAGCATTACAGTAAGCAAAAGAAGCCTCCCATAGGAGACCACCTACTGTTTGGTTTCATTTATATGAAACGTCCATACTGGCAAATCCACAGAGACAAGAAGTAGATGAACAGTTTGTCTGGCTGGAGGGAGAGGGGACAGCTGACTGCTACTAGGTAGGGGGTTCCTTCACGGGGTGACGAAGATGTTCTAAACTTAACAGTAGTGATGGATGCACAACAACAACGTGACTATAATACAAACCACTCATTTTAGGCCACGAGAAAGAGTCTGGTTTGCAGAGGAGCTAAAACAGTCAAGCCCTACGGTTGGAGTGTGAAGAGCAAAGGAAAGAAATGCACAGAGTAGGTTGGAGAAGTGAGTAGGATCACACAGGTTCCAAAAGGCACATTAAGAGCAACAGAAGATCACTAAACAGTTTGAGCAGGAATGTGATCTGTTCCAATTTACGCTTTAGAAGGATCTCTCTGCCTGCTGAGAAGAATGCACTTAGAGGGACATGACTGAAGAAGAGCGCACAGGACCCTGAAGAGCTACAGTAACAGCCCTGGGGAGGAGCAAGGCCAGGAGCCAGCAGCACGAGTTCTCACTTTGGTTAGGTAGTCGTGGATATTGAGAGTAGCCAGCTTGGTAAGGTGCCCGTTAAGGCCCAGGGCCATGAGAAAGCCAGCATACTCATTGGCCAGCTCGGCATGCTTGGGCTTATTGTAGACGATCCAGGCCGAGTCGATCTGGGAGGCAGGGGCTATCTTCAGGCCCGCAGCCACGCCATTGTGGAAGCTGGCCCAGCTGGTCATGTTGGGGGGCACGTCGATATTCCCACTGTTCAAGTCCACTGTCGTGTTCCGAGGAGGGGCCCGCCCTAGGCAGACAAAATGTAAAACAGAGAGTGAAAATTCAGAAAATCAAAATTGTTACACTGATTTCTGAGAACAAAGATCACTTTGCTGCATTCAAAACCCTTAGCCCCATAATATCTGGGGCTACATGAATAATAATTTCAATATGAAATTGATAACAATGATATTAACTTCAAATGTACCGTCCTACTTTTCTCTTCCTCTCTAGATGTTAAGAAAACATGGTATTTTCAAAAAGACAAAGACTTTTACAAATTTGCTCTATCTCTATCTCTTACGTGTATGTCTCTCTATATATAGAAATCTAATTATATGCTATTAGTAAAAATTCCAAATTGCATTCAAAGATACCTATATAAAAAAACATCATTTTATACACTTGAGTTACCCTGTGAATCAGAAAAGAGTATTCACTAAATTTAAATCTATGGTCAACTTACTGAAGAGCAAATAAACTGTTCATAATGCTAGGCTCCCTATGAATTCCTTTTCTTGAGTGTTTTGATTCTAATCTACACTGTGTACTTGCAAATACTGAATTCTCTGTATATTTTTAATGTTCTATAATAGCTTAAGTCATGGATGAATAGTTAAAATAAATATTCTAAACACTGCACAAAGTTATACAGTTCACTAGAGGTTTGAAACATGTTCTGAAAGTTATGTAAATTTTAATTAGATGCACAGTGTCTTATTTGTAAAAGTCTATATACACATACACACACATACAAAGACACAGCATAAAATAAAATATATTTGCGTTCACCATTTGCTTTCTGTACCTAAGAGCTAACTCAAATGCTGGTCTGTGAGAGTACCACATTGGTGACAAGTTCATGACAGACACTTTTACTTTCTCAAAAAGGGCAGAGAGATTAATAATGAAACAGCAAGTAAAATTTCTAAAATGACAGTTCATCACAAACGTAAGACACAATACTGATAATGCAAAAAGAACTCCACTAAACATATAATTCATCGTTTTCCTTTCTCACTGACCCAGAGTTTAACATACCAGTTAAATTCAGCTTAGGAATAGGTAACGGTTCTGTTGGAACAGGATGGTATGAAAACAAGGTGAACATTCCTCGTCCTACTGGGAGAGCCATAGTCCGCTGACACAACTGGAGCAATCTATAATTAAAATTAAAGCCATTATGTGAAAAAAAAATTTAAACAGACAAACTGGAATGTAATCTGTAGTGAATATTTTAAAAGCAGCAGTGCTGTGAAAGGTGAAGCCACATCAAAGTAAATCCCTACAAAGATGTGGGTCAATCATCTGAACATGGTTATTCTTTTTCACACTCTGACTCCCATTAGAGGGCTTCCTCTATGGCTTAGCAGGGAAAGAATCCTCCTGCCAATGAAGGAGAGGCAGGTTCAATCCCTGGGTCGGGAAGATCCCCCGGAGGAGGGCACGGCAACCCACTCCAGTATTCCTGCCTGGAGAATCCCATGGACAGAGGAGCCGGGTGGGCTACAACCAAAGGGCTGCAAACAGCTGGATACAACTGAGCACCTAAGTACGCATGCACTCCCATTAGAAAGTCTAAGAGGGAGACGCGTTCCTCCTTCTGTTTCATATTCACTTTGAATTAAAACTAGCTTTCTATAAACCAAGCCAACTCTCCCTAAGTATTCAAAAAGAAAAACCTAAAATTCTTCTTGAAATAATGCTAACACTCTCAGAGGCAAACACAGGGTTTGTCGGGTTTCCTCACCGTGCTACTGCCAGTTTAGCTGGGACCCTCCTCTCATCCTTTTTGTGAACACAGCCCTACTGCCACCTCCAACGCCTACACACAGGAGAAAAAAGAAGTCCTTGTTTTGGAGGTGAGTGGATTTCATGGTGTCCCGGAACAGTGAAGTCATCTCATCTACTTGATGGCCAGGATTTATGGAACTAATAGCACTGCGTTAACTACGTGCAAGGTTAAAATGGCTTCTCCAGGCTATGTTTTTGTTTGGTCACTCTAGTTTATCTCACTCTTTTAGGACTGAAGCCCTGCCAGGCTCTTTTGTCCAAGGGATTTTCCAGGCAAGAATACTGGAGTGGGTTGCCATTTCCTTTTCCAGGCTATACTTTGAAACTAATCCACTATTTTTTAACTTGCTTCTATGTTAAAATAAGTGGCATCAAACAGAAATTGTGGAAGTAGGAGCATTTATATCCAGGAAATAATACATGCTAAATCTGAAGACACAGAAATATCCTTTCTGAGGCTAAGAAGAAGCTAAAACTCTCTTTGCAGACAAAGCTGTTCACAGGCATGCTCTCTCCCTTATTGGAAATGCATACACCTGCTTTCCTCATTCACTGGGGAGGAACACTTCACTGTAGTAAGATGACTCTTTACGAGAACACTGCCCCACAGTAATTTGTCATCAGGGAAATTCAGAATTAGGCCAGAATGCTACATCCCATAACATTTTTAGCAGAAACAGAATACATAATCCACAAAATTACAATAATGAAAACAAAACCAGTATACCCATTCCACTTAAGATGCAGCTGATTTTAAGATGCATCACTATTTCATGAGGTTCTAAGAAAGAAAAAGCACTGCCAACTAAACCGTAACACCTACAGACACCCACAGACTGACAGATAATCTGATTTCAGAAATGTGAAAAGGTTAAAAAAAAAGATCAGCATCACAAAATCAATGACCTCGGATAACAAAAATGTGTGACGGCACTGAGCTCTACGATGTGCCCAGCAGTGCTCTAAGCACTAGGCACAAACGGCCCACTTGATTCCTGAGCAGCCCTGTGAGGTGTGAATGAATGCTACCGTCATGCCTGTTCTTCCAGCTGAACAAACTGCGGCAGCATTCAGTAATTTTTACTTAAATTCCGGCAGCTGATGTTTGCCTTCACCTGTTCTCTTTCTCCTCGATGAACTCGTGGTCACTGAGCTCGGGGTACTGCACCACATTGACGCGGACAGGATGTGCACTCTGGAGAAGCCTTCGCACGTCCTGCACCCGTAAGTCTTCGCTCCATATTAGCGACATCACCTCCTGATTCATGTCATTCATGCCATCATCCTCCTCCTCTGTTTCTGTTCCTGAAGGAACATCTGATGAGAGCACCTGAGTAACAGACTTGGTTGTAATACTAACTTAAAAACCAGCCAACACGCATTTGTTGAACATAAGAACGCACAGGGTGAGGTACCAAGTCTACATCAACGCAAACAAAAAGCATACGCCAAAGCAGGGCTGGCCCAGGTTCCCCGGGCATACGGGGCTCCTACCTAGAAATCTTTAATTGTATTGCCTACTTGGAAAGATTCTTTACTCAGCCAAGGGAAAGCTTTCAACTTAGAGTAATAGTCAGGAGGCTGATCCCACAGAAAGGAATATTCTAAATAAATTATAAAAATCAAACTATATTCTAAATATTCTGAAGAGGAAACATATTACTGGCAACACAAGATTAACCCCACACAATGTTACTAAAGAACCGACACCAATTTAAATACTGTCTTTAATTAGCAGAAGAAAACCACCTGGAAAGGTATCAACCAAGGGCTGGAGGAGGTCCGACTAACACTTTCTCACTTCCATGCTTTAAACAGAATGGATCATGGTTGGTTTTCCCTTTTCTTTTTTTGTCCTAAGTATGTTCCAAGTATGTTTCTTAAAAGGAAAGGAATTAAATGCAGCAAAACAAGTGAGGAGAGTTAATTGCCTGCTTATCATTCTGTCCTCATAAGCTCAGCATGTGCTTTAACTTCCCAGGCCAAATGAGTCAATCAGACTTCAGAACAGAAGAAATAGCAGAAATCTTGTTTTCTCACACTTTTCTACTCCTTTCACAAAATATTAATTCCTAGATGAAAGGCTAAAATCTTGCAACATTTAATGTGGAAGCAACATTAACCAGGAAAAAGAAAACTGGAAGATATGACTAAAAATCAGTCTGACTTTAGTTGCTAAAAATTTATTATAATTTCTATGGAATATCTAATTTTAAAAGAAACTATATTCCAATTGGTGAGTCAGCAATAAAATATAGACCCAAACAGCTGATAAATTTGAGACGAGTTACAAAACATAACCTCAAGTAACTGAACAAACTGAATTTAGCCAGAATTACTTAAAAGGACATATAAATACAGATAAACGATTATCAGTATCATTTGGCTTTAAGGCTAATGATGGTCTCATTCATAGTAACAAAAGAGGTCTAAATGCTAACGACTTAATCTTGGTTGAGGGAAAAATAATCATATTATTAACAAAAAAATTTTTGTTTTCTGTTTAAAATAAGACAAACACTAATTCACCTAAAACTTCTTAAGTGCAGATTAAAAGATAGATGTGGGCTTGCCTGGCAGTTCAGTGGTAAAGAATCTGCCAGCCAATGCAGGATATGCAGATTCAATCACTGGGAAGGGACAAACCCCGGAGTAGGAAATGGCAACCCACTCCAGTGTTCTTGCCTGGAGAATCCCATGGACAGAGGAGCCTTGTGGACTACAGTCCATGGGGTCGCCAACTCAACAGCAACTTAGCAACTAAAGAGCAGCAGCAGTTAATTACTAACGTGGTATAAGCAGGGAATCAGTCATGGTAGCTGTCTACTAACTCAACACTTGTCCTGACTCAAGGCAAAGAAAGGTGCAGGTAAGACAGAGCATTCACAAAATCTATTTCCATGTTCAATCTACAATGAATAAAATATACCCTATTTTAAAGCATATCTATCTAGCATATGATAAAAGATAATCTGATACATACACCTGCAAAAATTCTTAAAGGAAAATGGAGGGAGGCTCTACTCTAAGTCTACTGAGGCTAAAACTGAACATGGACTTTCCTGATACTCACAGATTTTCCTTTGGGCAAGTTTCCTTCGCAGGCCTGCTTGGAAAGATCCTGACGTCCAATCAAGAGGCAGACAGCTTCCGGCCAGTCTGAAGCAGGCTGCTCCCGACAGTGATAAATCGCATCTCGGATGGGAAGAGCTATTCCAAAGGGAAGCGTTTCCAAGTCTCTTAAAGTGAAACCTTGTGGCAGAGGGAAAGGAGAAAATTCTTCAGTCAGACTTAACCACTGTCCCAATCCTCCGAATAAAGTTAGTAAACTCTACCCTAACAAATAGCAAGAAACCGATTGTATTCATTCTGCTACCAGACCAGCATCTTGACATGAGTATTCTTGGGGGTGGGGGGGGGGGGGTGGATTCCTAAAGACTTTGAAGAAAAAAGCGTAAACAATCCAATAGGAAAATCAAAGGACAAAAAGACATTTCCCTAAGAGGAAACACAAATGGTCAATAAACATACAAAAAGATGCTCTGTCCAATGAGTGATCAGGGAGATGCAAAGTAAAACCACTAGGAAATGAAAATTCATACTCATCTAACAGACATATATTAGAGTTAATCAATACTGCTGCTGCTGCTAAGTCGCTTAGTGTCCGACTCTGTGCAACCCCAGAGACGGCAGCCCACCAGGCTCCCCCGTCCCTGGGATTCTCCAGGCAAGAACACTGGAGTGGGTTGCCATTTCCTTCTCCAATGCATGAAAGTGAAAAGTGAAAGGGAAGTCGCTCAGTCGTGTCTGATTCTTAGTGACCCCATGGACTGCAGCCTACCAGGCTCCTCCATCCATGGGATTTTCCAGGCAAGAGTACTGGAGTGGGGTGCCATTGCCTTCAATACTAAGTGTTGGCAACTACACAGAGCATCAGTAACTGTCTTCCACAGAGGACGGTGGTGTATACGGGACCAACCACCTTGGAAAACACAGGTATAGTCAGGTTCACCCTTACAGCCCGTCAGCAGCCATACAGAAATGCGCGCACAGGGAACAAGGACATAAGCGTTAAAATATTCATTAGCAATCGTTCATTATGGCAAAACGTGGTAAGGCAGGAAAGAGTCCAGTTTCCATCATCAACAGAACAGATAAATAAGTCGTGATATATCCAAGCAGTAGATTATATAGCAGTGAAAATGAATGAATGACCTTCTGCTACGTGAGTCAACATGGATGAATCTGTAAATAATATTGAGGAAAATAAGGTAGTAAAAAACATATATCTACACTGAGCTACATAAAGTTAAAAACATACAATACTAAGTAATATATGAAGGTGATAAAAAAAATGACAGACGGTAACACAAAATTTAGGATGGGTGCTGCATCAATGGTTACCTGTAGCAGTAAGGTGTGTGTGAGAGAAGGATATACAGGACTAGGTCCACAGGGCTTTCTACTACACTGACAATGCTTTATTTCTAATAGTGGGCGACCAGGACATCAATGCTCATTTTACTATTATTCTCTAAACACATATCATACACTCTCTTGTATATATACCATATTTCATTTAAAAAATTTTCACAGCCTCAGGTTAATTTTTTCTGAAATGATTTTCTAAATTTTATAATATTTTACAGTATTTATTAACATAGAAATTTGGTTAATTAGAGGTAAAAATGTTACCTTATTTGAGAATGACACTTATACTAAATGCTATGTAATATACAAATGAATAGAACTCATCCAATATTTTTCAGCATAAGTATCTTATTGGTAATACTACATGACAATTACTGGAATTTTCAAGGAAGCATAACAAAAAAGAAGAGTGAAAAACTCAAGTCATTTAGAATATTCTCTAAATAAGAATTCAGAAACCTCTTGTAATATTCATTAAAGCACTACTTTCAACATACTATTTTATAACACCCTCATTTTTTATGTTTTCATATTGTTAATATTTTTGAAACATTTTAGTTCATTTTTATAGAAAGTTTTGGTAGTTTACTCAGCTTAAAACCCAACGGCACAATCTTTAGGAAGAGAGAAGAAACTCTCTGCCTTCCTTTCCCTTGTCCCAGGTGAATCTGCCTCTTGGTGCATAAAATCCCTGGCCTGTATCACTCAAAAGCATACTCTAAGATATACACACATTACTTTTAGATTTTGCCAGAAATAATCATTTCTGGTATCTGAGTATTTAACAGCTTCAAATCTGAATGTGTAGTGATTAGCATTCTCCATTCTGGGGCCACTCTACAAAGCCACAGCCTCTACTGGTCTCAGAGGAAAGACATAGATTTTCCACCCACCAAAGGAGAAAAGGCTGGTACCCAAGATGTTAGTAGAGGGAAGCTGTGAGACCGTCAGGCAAAGAAAGGGTGGCTCAGGAGGCCATCATCTCAACACTGTGGGATCCTGCTGTAGAGCCAGAGGCCCTGCCTTCTCATGCCTCCCAGCTCTAGCGAGCTCTGAGGACACAGGGCCTGGTTAGGAAAGGGCAGTCCAAGGAAGGGATTTCAAAGACACATGAAAGGTAACAAGAAGACCTTACCTACATTAGTCATCCAGACAACTAATCTCTCACCCAGGCTAGAAACCGACGCAGAATGCCGGAAACTAAACCTGCAAGAGAGCAAACAGGAGGCTGTTAGACATGAAGTCGTGAAACAGGCAGTGTAAAAGTACAAACTGAGTAAAAGTCACCTGCTCTCCTCTTGTTCTGCTTGTGGCTTCAGGGGGGCTAAAACAGAACAAAACTTTATTTTGATAGTTATCCTGATAAAGCAAGCAGGCAACATATAGAAGACATTTGGAAAGAAAAATTACAGATAAAGAACTCCTAAAAAACAATAAAATAAGCAGTACTCTGGCAGGTTGGAAAGTATAATCATTTCCCTGGGGCTAAAACAGCCCTTTTTAGACATATTGAAAATGTAGTTTGTCAGATTTTAAGTAATCTTGGTCTCTGAAAGTGAATTGTGGACTCAAGACTGTAACTGTGCCATTTTGTCACCTCTAAAATGAAGCAAGACACGGCACCTGAAGTACACTTAGAAAAGTTTTAATTTTTTTATTTCAACTCTGATACCGACATCTATAAAAATTTGTTTGGGGAAGCCTAATGTTAGACCGACTTACCTATACTTATTCTGGATAAATACTGTGAGGATTCATCAGAAAGAGAGCTTTCGTCACCAAGTATGTAGAGTGCAATACTCTGCATAAGGAGAAACTTAACATTATTTTTTAAACTCTTGAGGCATAAGCACAGACAGGAAAATTAGCCCATTTTAGATACAGAGCTCTGTGTTTTGACAAACGTTATACAATCATATAACCACAGTCAGGACGCAGAATGCTTGCATCACACCAGAAAGTGCCCTTGGGAATCACTGGGAATAAATAACGCATCTTTTTTCTCTTCTGTATTTTGCTTCTTCAATATCATGCAAATGGAGTCACAGAACATGTTGCCTTCTGTGTCCTACTTCATTAACTCAGTTCTGTGAGATTCATCCACATTACTGCGTGTATCAGCAGTTTCTTTCTTTTCACTGCTGAGGGGTGTTCCATTAGAAATATGTACCAATCTCTGCCTATCTACTTACAAACGGATTGACATTTGGGTCATTTGTGTTGAGTGGATGCTGAGTCCTTTCAGTCACGTCTGACTCTTTGCGACCCTAGGGACTGTACCCCACCAGGCTCCTCTGTCCATGGGATTCTCCAAGCAAGAACACTGGAGTGGGTTGCCATTTCCTCCTCCAGGGGATCTTCCCGACCTAGGGATTGAATCCAGGTCTCTCAGGTCTCCTGCACTGGCAGGGGGGCTCTTTACCGCTAGCGTCCCAACTTAGAGTGAGGTAAACCCTAACTCTCTACTCCTCCAGGCCCTTCTCCACTTCAGCCTTCAGAGTTCTTTGAGTGTTTGCTATTACCACTAAGATCTGCACCTACAGCCTTTTTTTGGAAAGAAAGTGGCAGTACGATGGTATCAAAATCTCAGCACAATTGGAGGGTCTTCACGTCCTAACTCTAAACCAGTACAGACACTACGAATGATAGGCTCCTGAAAGTCGCTGACATCGCATCTAAGAAAGATATGATATAACACAAATATTTGTAAGTTGACTAGTGTAAGCTGGACACGGAACACCTTTGGCTTAGTCATATATCTCTGGCTCCCTCTTGGGTAGCTATAACACTGAGTCTACCCCATTTTAACGGAGTTGTACAGAACCAAAGTATCTGGTGAATTCACCTAAATGTTTCCACATAAGCAGCAAGGAATGAAAAAGTATTGAGCTGCCCTTAATACACAGTGAATGGACTGACTGCCACTGAATCGTACACTTAAAAACAATTAAAATAATATTATGTTATATATATTTTATCATTGTTTTTTTAAAAAAAAGCAGAATCACCATTCTGCATGTCTATTTCAGAGCCGTGGCGGGTACTGAAGACTTTCTCAACATGAAGGAAGCAGAACGTAGAGTACAGGAGGAGCAGGTGGGGAGCAAGGACATTTACCTAGTCCAGTGATATCTGAGACAGGAGACAAAAGATCTGGTTCTCCTATAAGCCTGGGAAAGCCCCATCTCAAGAAAGGTCCACAGAAGACCTCTCAGCAGGCTACTCCAGTATAAGGGAACCAAGGGACGTTATTGTGAAGGAGCTTACCTTTATCGACACCCTTTGGTTCTATCTGAATCAGCTCTGATATTGGATTAACTATGTATTAATAACGTTGGGTTAATTTTTTTTAATAAAAATTATTTCATTAAAAAAAATTCAAGTAGGATTTTTTGTAGCTATGGACAAGCCAATTATAAAATTTAAAGGAAAAGGCAAAGGAACTAAAATAGCTAGAATAATTTTTAAAAAGAAAAGTAATGGAAGGAAGAGTCACACTGACCAATTTTAAGACTGACTGTAAAGCTACAGTAATCAAGAGTCTGTGGACCACAACACAGGCCAATGGACTAGAATAAAAAGTCCAGAGACAGACCTACAAATATGTCAACTTATTTCTGAAAAAGTGCAAAAGAGAAAGAACAGTGTTCCCAATAATTGATGCTAAAAAAACTGATCATTCAAATGGAATAAAAATTTCAACATAAACCTCACATCTGATTTACAAAAAGTTAACAAAATGGATCACGGATCTAAATATAAAACTGTAAAATTTCTGGACAAAAACAGAAGAAAATCTTTCTGACTTGGTTAATGAGTTCATAGACATGACACCAAATGCACTATCCATACAGAAAAAAGTGGATAGACTGGCTGGATAAAAATTAAACATTTGTGCTCCACAAAGGAAGCGCTAAGAGAACAACAGGACATGACGAACCACAGGACAAAACGCTTCAAACCCATGTATCTGACAAAACCCCCTACGTAGGCACATTCAAAATATCACTAGCCATTAAGAAAATGCAAATTTAAACCACAGTGAGTTATCACTGCACATCTATAATGAGAAAATTTACAAATCACGACAATACCAAACACTGACCAGAATGCATGCAGGGAAATTGGAACGCTCACTCACTGATGGTGGAAATACAGATACATGGAATTAATGAATGCTTCCTTCTTGGAAGAAAAGCTATGACAAACCTAGACAGTGTATTAAAAAGCAGACACATTACTTTGCCAACAAAGGTCGTATAGTCAAAGCTATGGTTTTCCCATTAGTAATGCACAGCTGTGAAAGTCTGACGATAATGAAGGCTGAGCACCAAAGAACGATGCTTTTGAACTGTGGTGTTGGAGAAGACTTTTGACAGTGCCTTGGACTGCAAGAAGGTCCAACCAGTCAATCCTAAAGGAAATCAACCCTGAATATTCATTGGAAGGACTGATGCTGAAGCTGAAGTTCCCATACTTTGGCCACCTGATGCAAAGAGCCAATTCATTGGAAAAGACTCTGATGCTGGGAAGAAGGCAAAAGAAGAGGGTGGCAGAGGATAAGATGGTTAGATTGCATCGCTGACTCAATGGACATGAATTTGAGCAAACTCTGGGAGACACTGAAAGACAGAGGAGCCTGGCCTGCTGCAGTCCATGGGGTCGCAAATAGTTGGACACAACTTGGCAACTGAACAACAATGACAATAACAGAGACTCTGAAAAACAGCTTACAGTTTCTTAAATACATTAATCTTATATATACTTGCTATATGGCCATCAATCCCACCTCTGGGTACCTACCCTAGAGAAATGAAAACTTTTGTTCACACAAAAACCTAGACTTGAATGTCTACAGCAGCTGTATTCATAACTGCTTAAAAACTGGAGTCAACTCAAGTATCTTCAGTGGATGAATGGATAAACCAATGTGATATATATATCCACACAACGTATAGCCAACACTCAGCAATTAAGTGCAATGAACTGCTGCTACAGCAATACCTGAATGAATCTCAAAAGCAGGAGGGAATTTTCTGAGGGGGTTGATAGAACCATTCTGAATTCTAATTATGGGAGGGATTACATGAACTCAACATTTATTGAAATCCACAGAGCAATACACAAAATGGGGGGGGGAGGTAATTTTTCTATATGATAATTTTTTACATTACACTGAAAGTTAAAAAGCAAAAAACAAACAAGTTTGGCAACACACTGAATACATACCAAGACTACAAGTCTGCCACGTTCACATATTCCGGGGAGGTAAGGATAGGGGGGCACTCCTTCCCCCTTCAGACAGGAGCTCACCCACTGATAAACACTAGGTGGCTCAGGAGTGAAAAATGGCGGGTACTGCATAGATCCCGTTTGACCTTCAGAAAAAGATGCAAGAATACACTAAAACAATACTGTTTTAATTCAGAGGAAAGATTATCAACAATGCCTGTCATCTGAAAACAATCAGTAACATTTTTTCCATATTCTCCAAAATGCTTCATGTTTTCTGCCACAGTAAGTATCTGATCACATATGTGGAATTTAACTAATATTTTATCTGATCCTGGATGGAAATTTAGCAAATTCTTATGTTCAAGGCATATAAAGAATGTCACCAAAATTTTCTGCCCTAACTCTAATGATGAGAAAAGACAAGACACCCAGGATTCTGCTCTGTTTTAACAACTGGGCCCCAATCTAGAGTCCATTTAACTCAGGGTCTAAGACAATACAATGGCTATGAAACTGTTCTGTATCTGTACTGTTCAATACAGCAAACACCAGCCCCATATGACTGCTGAGCACTTGCAATGTAGCCAGGGCAACTGAGGAAATGAATTTTTAGTTTAATTAACTAAAATAGCACACAGTGGGTGGTTACTAACTGGACCACACAGGATAGCAAAGCATCCTTGGCACTGGAAGCTCTAAGCTTTTGCAAGGCAGAACCTTGGGGATGAGTAAAATCCACCCCCCAACCCCCCACACTGAAGAAGCTATGGCTTACTGCAAGTCAGAGATCAAACACTACAAACTAAAATCTGCCTGGTGTAAAGACACTATCCCTGATTTAGAGGTTAACAGTAAGAAATATATCCTCTGCTATATACCAAGAAAAACACAAGCAAAGGTCAGTACACTGTTGAGAAAAATCTTTAACAGCAAAACACTTACCTTGGTCAATTGCACACTTGTCCAGTAGTTCTGACAAGTGTTGGGTAGTCTCTATAGTAATGATCTATGTAAGGCTCCAATTTTAAGTCCCTAAAACAATGGAACATATAAAAGGAATTAACAAGCAAGGTATTATGGCATTCTCCTCCCAAACAGTTAACAAGACTCATCAGTTGACCTTTTTAATTTAAAACATTTACTTAGGAGAAAGAAGACAACCACATCTAGAGTCTCTGTATTTTATTTCTGGACTTTAAAGTGCCCAGTATGACAAATGCAACCAAAACTCCTTCTGCTAGATAAATTTTGAGGGTAAAATTGCTGTGAAATCTGTGGTCCAATTTCTCCTCTGTTAATTTATTACATGTGTGATCTTCAGGAACTCAACTTTCTGAATCTCAGTAATTTTTCTTCTAGAAAATGGTGAAACACCAGTCAACTCACCCTCAAGCTTTTAAGATTAAATAATATGTATGAGAAATACCTTATAAAGTGTAAAACATTATACCAATTTTACCTATTTCGAAGAACCATGATTAGGGTTTGAAAATCATTTCATTACAAAAGTATCTTCCTTAAAGTAATGCCTTGTCATTAAGAGAAACTAACCATCAATTAAAACTGCCGTATCTCAGAAAAGAATTTCAGTATCTCAAGGAAGGTAGCATAAATCAGAAAATATACTACAACCTTAACTCAGAGGTTGGCATTTTAATTCAAACTTAACTTTATCACCAAGGGTCACAAAGGCTCAAACAAGACCTAAGTATAAACATTTTGAGTTCAGTGCCAAACACAAGGTGCTAGAAAAGACTGTTAAAAATACCATCAGATGGCTAACAAACACATGCAAAGATGCTCAACATCACTCATTATCAGAGAAATGCAAATCAAAACCACTATGAGGTACCATTTCACACCAGTCAGAATGGCTGCGATCCAAAAGTCTACAAGCAATAAATGCTGGAGAGGGTGTGGAGAAAAGGGAACCCTCTTACACTTTTGGTGGGAATGCAAACTAGTACAGCCACTATGGAGAACAGTGTGGAGATTCCTTAAAAAACTGGAAACAGAACTGCCTTATGATCCAGCAATTCCACTGCTGGGCATACACACTGAGGAAACCAGAAGGGAAAGAGACATGTGTACCCCAATGTTCATCTCAGCACTGTTTATAATAGCCAGGACATGGAAGCAACCTAGATGTCCATCAGCAGATGAATGGATAAAAAAGCTGTGGTACATATACACAATGGAATATTACTCAGCCATTAAAAAGAATACATTTGAATCAGTTCTAATGAGGTGGATGAAACTGGAGCCTATTATACAGAGTGAAGTAAGCCAGAAAGAAAAACACCAATACAGTATACTAACACATATATATGGAATTTAGAAAGATGGTAACAATAACCCTGTATACAAGACAGCAAAAGAGACACTGATGTATAGAACAGTCTTTTGGACTCTGTGGGAGAGGGAGAGGGTGGGATGATTTGGGAGAATGGCACTGAAATATGTATAATATCATATATGAAACGAGTTGCCAGTCCAGGTTCGATGCACGATACTGGATGCTTGGAGCTGGTGCACTGGGACGACCCAGAGGGATGGTATGGGGAGAGAGGAGGGAGGAGGGTTCAGGGTGGGGAACACTTGTATACCTGTGGCTGATTCATTTTGATATATGCCAAAACCAATACAATATTGTAAAGTTAAAAATAAAAAAATTTAAATTAAAAAAAAAAAAAAAAAAAAACCATCAGAACAGTCTTACTGTGGATCCACTACAAGAGCCTGAAAGACACAGGGAAGACAAGACTGGGACACCCAAGGACCAGCAAAGAGAACCAACATCTAGTAAATGGCACCTGTTCTTAAAAACGAACTTGAGCGGCTTCCCTGGTGGCTCAGTGGTAAAGAGCCTGCCTGCCAGTGCAGGAGACACGGGTTCCATCCCTGGTGCAGGAAAATCCAATGCTGCAGAGCAAATAAGCCTGGGCACCACAACTACTGAGCCTGCGCTCCAGAGCCCAGGGGCCTCAGCTGCTGAAGCCCACACACCTAGAGCCCAGGCCCCACAATAAGAGAAGCCCCCAGAATGAGAAGCCTGCACAGCAAATGGAGAGTAGCCTCCACTCGCCACAACTAGAGAAAAGCTCGAGCATCAACGAAGGCCCACCATAGCCAGAAATAAATAAATCAATAAAAATTTTTTTAATGGTCCACACTAAAAAAAAAAATTCCCCCCCCCACAAAACTTAAGCATGTTTCCTCATCACTGGAACAGGGATTGTAGTACCTACTTTGACAATTTCTACATGTAAAGTACAGTTTTGTTAGTTTAAACCCTGACAGCTCAGTTGGTAAAGAATCTGCTTAAAACCCAAGAGACTCCAGTTCGATTCCTAGGTCGGGAAGATCCTCTGGAGAAGGGATAGACTACCCAGTCCAGTATTCTTGGGCTTCTCTTGTGGCTAAGCTGGTAAAGAATCCACCTGCAATGCGGGAGACCTGGGTTTGATCCCTGGGTTGGGAAGATCCTCTGGAGAAGGGAAAGGTTACCCACTTCAGTATTCTGGCCTGGAGAATTCCATGGACTCTATGGTCCATGGGGTCACAAAGAGTGGGACATGCCTGAGCAACTTTCACTTTTAAACACTATTTGAATCTAAGGCACCATTATAAAAACAGCAGGTGTCATTACAGACTTTCCACCACAATCATGGTGTCAAAATGAAAACCAAGCAGGTTATCCTCACTGTGTAACACACTCTATTGCCTTTTCCACTCATCTGAGGACAAAACCCTGCAACCCCAGCCTGACCCATGGCCCTTACACAATGGATCCCTTCAAACAGTTCTGTGGCTTATGGAAAATGCTCCTTTTTGTTGAGAAAGCAGAATTCAGAAATTTATTTGCAAGGTTCCTATTTGACATTCATGGCCAAGAATTAAGTCATCTAATGACCTTTTTGAAATTTCTAATCTATAAACAATATTTACCTTGCCAACTGGACGAGAAGTTCAACAAGTGAACGAACCCCTTCTCCCATTAGAGTGTTCAACTTGAGTTCCTCATAGACCAGGTGAAGAACAAAAAAAATTGCAGGTATGTGAGTGAAGAGAAGTGTAGAAGAGTCCAAACTGAGATTCTGGGAAAAATCCTCATCTTTCATCTGTGAAACTTCCAAAGGACTCAAACACAAAGATCTGTTCAAGAGATGAGACTCAACATTCTGGTGGTAGTCTGAATTTAGTAAATATTCCCAGTCCTAAGAAGAATAAAAAGGATATTAACTTTCTAAATAATTGTAATGTCACCATTAAAGAAGAAAATAAAAAGGATATTAACTTTCTAAATAATTGTAATGTCACCATTAAAGAAGAAGATCAAATTCACTTAAAACAACTCAAGTTCCATTTTCACATTGTTAACATTATTAAAAAAAACAAAAACCACAATGCTGAAAAATTGAAACCAATACCTAATAGCTAAGCAATTTCCAAGTGCCAGGAATAAATATTAAGACAAGCCACCTTTAAAAACCACTTGAATCATACCCTTTTAAGGAAGAGACTTTAGTAGAAGAATTCTACTACTTAAGCAGAGATTGAAAGAGAAAAATTTAAGATTATTTTGGCAATGTCTCATGGGCCACAAGAAAAGGAAAGTCTAGAAGTGTAGAGAGGCAGGTGTAGGGAGCACTAGACTGATTTGGGTTTGGGTAAGAGGAGAGATCTACTTGAATCCAGCTGATATACATGTATTTCCATGTTGACAAGGCGCTGAGGCCAGTAACATGCCTAATAAGCAACTGAATTTTATATATGAACTATACTACACTTTACAACTATTGAGTCTATTTTAATTTCTACTTTATTTGGGGGATGGTCTTGATCCCTGTCTCCTGTACAATGTCATGAACTTCCATCCATAGTTCATCAGGCACTCTATTAGATCTAGTCCCTTAAATCTATTTCTCACTTCCACTGTATAATTGTAAGGGATTTGATTTAGGTCATACCTGAATGGTCTAGTGATTTTCCCTACTTTCTTCAATTTCTGAATTTGGCAATAAGGAGTTCATGATCTGAGTCACAGTCAGCTCCTGGTCTTGTTTCTGCTGACTGTACAGAGCTTCTCCATCTTTGGCTGCAAAGAATATAATCAATCTGACTTCAGTATTGACCACCTGGTGATGTCCGTCTGTAGAGTGACATTGTACAGGAGACAGGGATCAAGACCACCCCCAAGAAAAGAAATGCAAAAAAGCAAAATGGTTGTCTGAGGAGGCCTTACAAATAACTGAGAAAAGAAGAGAAGCGAAAAGCAAAGGAGTGCGGGGAGCGAGCTCCGCCCGCGCAAAGGTCATGAGGAAGGAGGCTTGGCATACGCAAAGGCAGGATCGAGCCTCAGGAGTTCCCCCGGAAATTCTCGAGCATCTACCCCCCAAACCAGAGTCTGCCTACTTTCTGCTTTGTGCTTTCACCTACACCTCTGACTTTACGGGGGGCTGTCCCCCACTACCTCTCTGAAAAAAGCGTTAACTTACAGCTCCAGTTAATAATTCCTGGGTGTGACAGTGTTTCAACCTACAAACTCCTTTGGAAGTCCTGTAGCCGGCCTGAATAGGTTTTTCCGGCCACATGTGATTGCTCAGAGCCTCCCAACTGTGAGAGGCATGAGTTCTAAACTGTCTAAATACAGATTCCTCTGAGCAGTTAAAAGATTGATTAGAAATTGTATTGGTGAAGGGATTTTCACTTCTTGGGCCAATGTTTGCTGCTAAGTTTCCATATCCCTTACCTGCTATGTCCCTGGCAGTGTATTGATTAATATAATTGGTGTAAGTAGTAGCTTTAATGTTTGTAACCTGGGACCCTTGAGTTAATTCTTTTTCTTGTTATAGCCCACCACACCTTTGCTCTGTAGGAATGCAACTTTATCTAAGGCTTTTGGAGGGTGGCTCCTGACCAATCACCTTTAGAGAAAAATAAGTTTTCTGAAGAAAGGGTCTTAAAATGTTAACAGGCCTCTGGGCCAGAAGATGATGCAAATCACCTAAGCTTTTGCATATGATAAGTTTGCAGGAAGAAAGCCTGGCTTGCTGCATGACTCTACCCCTTCCCCCATTATCCTCTATGCATAACTTAAGGTATAAAAACTACTTTGGAAAATAAAGTGCGGGCCTTGTTCACCGAAACTTGGTCTCCCCATGTCGTTCTTTCTCTCACTTTTTGGCTGAATTATTCAGCCTCTTTTCTCCACTGAATTTCCTCACTGAGCTATCCTTATTTCAGCCTCTTTTCTCCACTGAATTTCCTCACTGAGCTATCCTTATTCTATTACTCTTTATATCCTTAATTAAAGTTTAATTAAGCAGTCGTTTCCTGATCCTCACCGACGCTGTCCCCGCTTCGAATTCCCTGGATCCACCGGGACTGGACCCCGGCAAAGGAGAAAAGGAAAGATATACCCATTTGAATGCAAAGTTCCAAAGAATAGCAAGGAGACATAAGAAAGCCTTCCTCAGTGATCAATGCAAAGAAATAGAGGAAAACAATAGAACAGTAAAGACTAGAGATCTCTTCAAGAAAATTAGAGATACCAAGGGAACATTTCATGCAAAGATGGGCTCCATAAAGGACAGAAATGGTATGGACCTAACAGAAGCAGAAGATATTAAGAAGAGGTGGCAAGAATACACAGAAGAACTATACAAAACAGATCTTCACGACCCAGATAATCACAATGGTGTGGTCACTCACCTAGAGCCAGACATCCTGGAATTCGAAGTCAAGTGGGCCTTAGGAAGCATCACTATGAACAAAGCTAGTGGAGGTGATGGAATTCCAGTTGAGCTATTTCAAATCCTAAAAGATGATGCTGTGAAAGTGTTGCACTCAATATGCCAGCACATTTGGAAAAGTCAGCAGTGGCCACAGGACTGGAAAAGGTCAGTTTTCATTCTAATCCCAAAGAAAGGCAATGCCAAAGAATGCTCAAACTATCTCACGATTACACTCATCTCACATGCTAGTAAAGTAATGCTCAAAATTCTCCAAGCCAGGCTTCAACAGTACAAAAACCATTAACTTCCAGATGTTCAAGCTGGATTTAGAAAAGGCAGAGGAACCAGAGATCAAATTGCCAACATCCGCTGGATCATCAAAAAAGCAAGAGTTCCAGAAAAACATCTACTTCTGCTTTACTGACTATGCCAAAGCCTTTGACTGTGTCGATCACAACAAACTGTGGAAAATTCTGAAAGAGATGGGAATTCCAGACCACCTGACCTGCCTCCGAGAAATCTGTAGGCAGGTCAGGAAGCAACAGTTAGAACCAGACATGGAACAACACACTGGTTCCAAATAGGAAAAGAAGTACGTCAAGGCTGTATATTGTCACCCTGCTTATTTAACTTCTATGCAGAGGACATCATGCGAAACGCTGGGCTGGAGGAAGCACAAGCTGGAATCAAGATTGCCGGGAGAAGTATCAATAACCTCAGATATGCAGATGACAGCACCCTTATGGCAGGAAGTGAAGAAGAACTAAAGAGCCTCTGGATGAAGTGAAAGAGGAATGAAAACTTGGAATTTATTGGTGTTTCTGTCAGGCTTAATACAGTGTATTATTCTAACTTAAAATTCTTGCAATAGACATAGAACCAATCATAAAAATTAAAAATTTATAAGTCAGACAACCAAAATAAAAAACTCTTCTCAGCAAAAGACACTGTTAAGCCACATAGTGGCAGAAAATATTCCCAAAACACACATATGACAAAGAACTCACATCTAAAATATAGAGAGAGCTTTAGATCAATAAATATTTTTAAAATCCAATTTACACCTGAATAGAAACTTCACAAAAAGATATGTAAGTAGCTAATAAGCACGTGAAATAGTGCCTAACATGATGAGTCATTTGGGAAAAGCAAATTAAAACCACTTAGAGAAACTACTTTGTACACACTCAAATGGTTAAAAGGAAAAACACTGACAGCAAATGTTGGCCAACTCATGTACTGCTGGTCAGAGTATAATACGGTACAATCAATCAGAGACCAGCAACGACCCAACTCATGTACTGCTGGTCAGAGTACAATACGGTACAATCAATCAGAGACCAGCAATGACCCAACAAGTGCACTGCTACGTATTCATTTAGCCAAGAGAAATGGACATACAGGTCCACAAAGACTAGTTCCTGAATGTGGGCACCAGCTTTCTTCATAATAGTCAAATAATGGCAATACACATCCGCAGAAGAATGACTATAAAAACCATGGTATAGTCATACTACTGTCCCAATAAGGTACAGACTACTGATATCTGCAACATCGATGAATCTCAAAAGCATTATGCTGAATGAGGGAAGCTTTACACCAAAGACTACATACTATATTATTTTACTTATATTAAGTTTTAGAGTTGGCAAAACTAACATATGATAGAAATCAAATCAGTGGATGCTTTGATTAAAAATGGCTCAAGAGAACTGTATAGAATCACAGAAATGTTTTGTCCTTAACAGCAGTGTGGATTACATGAGTGTCTATTTGTCAAAACTGATCAAACTGTAAATTTAAGATCTAAACATTCCATTTATGCAAATTATACCTCAATTTTAAAAGAATGTATTGAAACACAAGAATATACCCAAGGAATCTGATATGTTTGAGAACTTAAAGAAACACTGCATAGTAAATGCTGTCACTTAAGGTGATGAATTGGCAGTAAAACATCTATAAACTCAAATTTATAACATACAGCACTATGTATGTTTAGTAATTTTAAGATGATCATTAAAGAGAAAAGTAAATAAATAATCAGAAAACTTGACAGGCCCTATCCTTCAAAATAACTGTCATTCAGTATTAAAATAAGCAAAAGCTGTTAGAAATATGCACAAATCAACACGAACACCACAAATATGGGGGACTGGTACAAGAATCCACAAATTAATTTGTATCAGCAAGAAAAAACAATGCTTACATCATCAGATCCCGTCTCAGAAGGCCTTGCCTTTTTGGGTGCAATGACTGGGGAAAGTGATCCTTCAAAGTCAAACTGGAAGATAACCCCAAAAGAGAAGAGAAAAATCATGTAAATTTATCACTTACAACAGATCAACTTAAAGGACTCAGTAATCAGTTCTACCAATTATGGAAACTGAGGAATGACATCAAATTTCATTCTCTCATCTGGAAAAACATGATACGAACGCCTTTCTTCTAGGGTCATTGTGAAGATTAAATGAAATCATCTATATAAAGCATCTAGTCTGGTGCCTGGGCTCATAGGTTCTGCAACAGTAGCTTCCTTTCCTCCTCACCTCTCTCATGACGTAGACCTTCACTCCACTGGTAGAACAAGGACCATTAGTCACATCCAAAACACACCCAGTCTCAGAGAATCAACCCAATGTTAGCCAAATGTCAGAGCTAAGCAAACATACATTTAGACATATATTTGGAGTCTGTCTATAGTGACAGCCCAACAATTCTCTGGCAGAAATGGGTGCTCTCCAAAATCTGAGTTCTCCTCTTTCTTCTGGACCCACAGCCAGGCTGCTGTATCCCAGGCCTCACAGTGAGATGTGGCCCTGTGACAGTGACTATCAATGAGAGTGGACGTCATCAATGCCAGACTAGTTCATGAAAACCTCCCATGCGTGCTCCCCTACGCTCTATCCCTCGAATCTGACTGGGTGGTGTCAACTCTAAGGTGATCTTTGAAGCCTCAGGTTGAAGAGGACAGATGCTCCATTAGCCTGGGTCCCTAATTAAACCATGTGGCCTGTTTACCTGCTAAGCACTGTTAAAGGAACAAGATACACATTTCTGTTGTATATGCCACTATATCTTTCAACGGCTTTCTGTTATAATAGCCTATCCTAATACAGTTACATAAAAGCAGTTTTCTAAAAGTTCAGCCTAATCCAATTTTCTCTGGCATAACCTTAGCCCCTTCTGCTACTTTGCACAGTCACTGAACTATTAGTTCTTCAATCATAACCGTATAAAAGGAAAATGGTCTATTTTCCTATGCTATAGAAACCTACATATTTATCAATCTCATTCATCTGAAAGTTGATTTATACATAAAAACTAAACGTAAACAGCAATATTTAAAACTGAATATTTAAATATAAAACTGAATAAAGTTAATTTTAGAACTGATCAAAAGAACAGGTTTTCTTATGAAGTATTCAAAGAAAACAGCCCAAGAAAAAGACAAAACACTGTATGATCTCATTCACTGTGGAATCTGAAGTGTGACACAAATGAACCTACCTACAAAACAGAAGCGACTCACAGACACAGAGAGCAGGCTTACCGCTGCCCAGGGACGAGAGGAGGGAGGGGTGGACTGGGAGTCTGGGGTTGGTGGATGCAAACTATCACATTTACAATATCGAAAGGATGAGGTCCTACTGTACAGCACAGGGAACTATATTCAATGTTCTGTGATAAACCATAATGGCAAAGAATTTTTTTAAAAGAATGTATTAAAAAACACACAAAAAAACTGAGCCCAACTTATATACAATATTATCAAAAAACAAAAATGACAAGAGTAAAATCAAAGCAACAAATGAAATGATTTTACCTGAAACTTTAACCAAATACAGCATGCATACACATACACAGTCTAAGTCCCACAATCAGAAAGAACACCCCTGTTATGGTTGTCAAATTCATTAAGACCTGGAGTTACGGGAAAGAATAGTGGAAACTGATACAGATACCTTTCTGTCACACATATGGATGTTTCATTTTCATTATTTTAATATGTCACTGCTTAGCCAACCCTGTTATGTAATCCTGTGGATCACTGACCTTGATCTATCATAATCCGACTACAAAATATTCATTTATCTGCTTTCTCCTAGGACAGTTGATTCAATGGGAGGAACTACCTATCTTGCCTAATGCTTATCTGAAAAGCCTGGCTTCATGCTTCGCCCACAGCAGGGACTCAATATCTGATGAAAATATGAGCATCCCAAAGGACAGAACAGTTAACCTCAGATGCAACCACTCACAGAACCTGTGAACCAAAAAGAAACATCATCTGGCCCAGAGCCGTCATTTAACATCAGTAAATTCAGGAAGGCCCAAAGAAATTCCAGAGTCACATAGCTGGTCATTGGCAGAAATTCTGTACTCTTTACTCTCCACCCTATTACTTTACTGAAAACAAAGAGGATATATCTGGACAAAACAAAATAAAAACTATTTGCCACTGAGGACCACTTCATCCTGAGCTTTCACTGTAAGGACAACCAAGACAAGGTTTAACTATGCAGTCATCCAAATAAATATCAAAGCAACTCAGTCTCAGGGCTCATTTCCTTGTTCCTTCTCTTAGGGCTACCACGCAACAAATTAGTCAGAGTCAGATTCTTCTTTACAAAAGAAATAAGCAGCTGTGTACTCGGTCCTCTCTACAACAGGAAACATGAGGGGCTACTGGCCCTCTGCGAGAGAATGAGGCACAGTGATGTGGATTCATCAAGTCCTGCAGGACAGCAACACGCAGAAACTACAAGAAGCTGAAGCAGACTTATTCATATGTAGAAACCTTCAGTTTCTGTAAGGCTCAACTTTTTCATATTTAATAAAGAATGGAAAAATCTGGACTGAAGTAGCATTCACGCAATTGTTTGGAATAAGAAAACTGTCTATTTTCCCAGTAAAACTTTTCCCAAGGAAACTGCAGAAGGCAGTTCTTTCATATGATATAACATATATAAACTCTTAAAAACAATACTTCATTTAGTTGGACAAGGGCTTTCATTCAGCACATGTTCACTAGGCATCCATCCTTGCCCGGCACTGCTATTTACCTTCCTAATGGAAGCAGAGACACACAAAATAAGTAAAATATACAGCATAGCATATTTAATGAGTGCCAAGAGAAAAATAAAACAGGTAACGAGGATAATAAGTGGGAGACAAGGGATAAGTACAACTCTACACAGAAGAGACACAGCAGGCTGCGCTGAGGTGACACCTGGCCAAGGCCTCAGCTCGTCTTGCCTGATGAAGGCATTTTCTCCAGCGTGCATGTGTGCTCAGTCGGGTCTGACTCTGAGACCCCATGGGCTGCAGCCCACCAGGCTCCTCTGTCCATGGGATTTCCCAGACAAGAATACTAGAGTGGGTTGCCATTTCCTTCTCCAGGGGATTTTTCCGATCCAGAGATCAAAGCTGCATTTCCTGCATTGGCAAGATTCTTTACCACTGAGCCATCTGGCAAGCCTGCATTTTCTCCAGAGGGAAGAGCAAGTGTGAAGACCCTGAGGTAGGAACATGCTTGGACACGTTTGTCCTTGTTCAGGACGAACAATGGAAACCAGTGTGCTGGAGACAATGTGAGCGAGGCAGGGATGAATCAGAGGTTAAAAAAAAAAAAATTGGAAAACCCATCCCCATTTACCTATATAGAAATAATAAAAATTCTGAGTTGGCAAAGGTTCAGCACACCAAGAATAATCTGGGTGGTGAAGCAGGCACTTTTAAATGACACTGGTGAGAATGCTGATTGGACAGACAGTCCTTTTTGAACATTATTTGACCCAGTAATTCCTCTTTTAAGGTTCAATTCTTGAGAACTGACTAGAGATCTAAAGATTTGTGTATAGAAAAATGTTACTCAAATTACTCATAAGAAAAAAAACTGATTCAGCAATGTTCAATTATTAGCTATTGGGGCTTCCCTGGTAGCTCAGATAGTAAAGAATCTGCCTGTAATATGGGAGACCTCGGTTCTATCCCTGGGTTGAGAAGATCCCCTGGAGAAGGGAATGGCAACCCTCTACTCCAGTATTCTTGCCTGGAGAATCCCATGGACAGAGAAGCCTGGTGGGCTACAGCCCACGGGGTCACAAAGAGCTGGACACAAGCAAGCAACTAATACTTTTACTTTTTCACAATTATGACAAAGCCATATTGTAGCCTATTATGAGAACGATAATCGGGGGAGGGAGGTTGAAGAATTTTTAATATGGGAAATTTTCATTGATATGATGTTTATGAGAAGCAACAATGAAAATGTTTACAGTGGTTATCTCTTAGTATTATTTTCTTTTTAATCTCTCCATTTTCCAAATTTTCCTCAGTAAGCACGTATACTTTTATAATGAAGAAAAACAATGACTTTTTTTTTTAATGGATTTGCTGGTATGAAACCCAAATGTATTGACAGGTACAGCTGAGTTACCTAGGGAAAGGTAAGTGTGATCTAGAGTGATTTCTTCAGAGTGAACCAGGCAAGGCTGTCCTGGGAAAGACCTCCAGAAGCAAAACGAAAACACCAAGACTGAAGTCCCTACCCTGCTGATTTGTAAATAATCTATGAAGGACCTGTAAGAAAGTTTCTCGGGAGGGAGATGAGGAGCTTAGTTTGTATCATTGACAGACTAGATATTTAGGCTAAAGTACTTTAAATCCCCTTCAAAATTAAACCTTCCTCACAGACCAAGCAATAATGTGGAAAAACAGAGTCTGGGCCTCGAGAAAAGAACATTAAGCCATGAGTCAGAAGATACACCGTAGGCCCAGTTTAGAGATTTCTCTAGTCTGTGATCTCCTTCTGACTCAGTTTCTTCATCAGTAAAATCAAGACTACTCCTACTAATCTAAGCATAATTTACACCCATGTTACAACGATGAAATGAGAAATAACAGTCAAAGTGGTTTACGTTATAAAAACAGAATGATTCTAGTTACAAAACATTATCATTAAAGTACTATTTGACTTAAAATGCATAGATATGATAAGCCTTAGCATTATTCCATTTTGATGAATAAGGTATGCCTATTAGTACACTGGCGTGTTACATACTCTGAATGTTGTGTTACCAATTATGCAAACATTACACTGATAACCGTGTATCTCAGGAGGAAAAATGATCATATGTACTCACATTTCTTGTCCATGCTAAGCGGTCTGTGTTATAACCCATCATGTTCATGAGACACGTCACAAATAAGTTCCACTCTGAGTGATCACTGGGCCCTCCTGGGGCGCTGTGGACACTGTACCACTTGACGAGCATCTGAACCGCTATTTCTTTCGGCAGAATGAACTTAATCGCTTGCAAACAAGTTTGTACTATTGAAAGCAAAGATTAGTTTTAGTATGCTTTCTAGGCATGCATTTCTTTTCCCCTTTTACTACGGTTTTTAAATCACTGCTATATAAAGGTCAAGCGCTATGAAAAGGGAACTGCCATTAAACAGCTGGTGGGACACAAACCTGACCCAGCCAGTCATCTGAGTCTGAATTTAACAGGGCTTGTGAGAGGTCTCAGAGCAGTGTTTCCGTCATCAATTTAGGGTCAGAAATAAAATAACCACATAGCCCAGGTTACCTAAGACAGAAATGACTGACATCTGTGGCCCCAACAGCTTCCCATTTTTGCTCTCAAAAATGTCCTAGTTTGGGCAATGAATTAAAGATCATTCTAACAAAACCACACAATTTCTACATTAATAAATTTATATAAAATATTGTTTCAATACTTCAGTAAATATAGAATAATCAATACATACATCCTCAAATAAAAACACTCACCTAGCTTTAAAATATGCTGTAAATGATTAAACATTCTGGTTAACCAAAGCTTTATAACTGTTCATTATTTCTGACAGCCCTGTTTCTATGGTGTTTTACATGCTCTCTGTCTTAAACAGACCAGTCAATACCATGTAGTCTACACCTTTCTTAATGGCTCGATACCATTAGTATGACAATCAGTTACAGCACTGCACTGTCACACAGCGACTCCCTCAGGGGGCAAAGGCTATGGCTATGAAGAGGCCTAGGTCTGCTTTTAGCAGGAAATGGCCCCGACCTGCAATGTTTTTGTATACCCACATAATCTCTTTAGAGGATTTTTTCCTTCCCTTCCCAAATTCACTGTTACCAGGGCCCATCCTTAGCAGTATATGCTTTTTCTCATCAATTTGCTATGTGTGTGCACACACAACCAAGGCTGGAATCAAATGAAACCAATGTCAGAAAAGCAAATAACCAAGTTTGTCATGGTTGAATCCAAAATCAGTGTAAACCAGATACCGACTGAGGTGCTGAGGAAGGTTTTATCAAGTACAAAACCTTCTGTGCATGAACTATGTGACTTCTATTTGCTCCTGCAAGAGTTAAGATTTCACTTTGTTTTTATTTATTTTAACTAATCCATTAATTGTTTTTATATATTTTGGTTAGGCTTATACTTCTTGAGATCACTGGCTAAATACCTTTTAGAAAAGCAAGGCAGCTCCATACCAACTCAGAGTATCATCTACCACACTGATGAAGAGTACTTCCTAAAATGAGAAAGGCACTCCAGCCCACTTGGCAAATTTCAGAGATCACAAAATCTGCCAACATTCTGCACTGGAAGTTGGATTTTGAAACTAACAGACATCCTGAATTTTCTTATATCACACAGGCATTGTTTTCTTAACTTACATTTGTTGGCAAATCTTTTTGATTACATGGTTTCCTTTATTCTACGTTCAGAAATATTCTCCACCTAGTACTTTCCAAATTGCATTTCAATAATTATTCAAGCAGACTCTGATTTTATCAAAATACTTCTGAGTATATTTTTGCTAAAATGTTAAGTTTTCCTCAAAGGCAATTATGTTAATTTCTCAATTATTCTTAACAATTGAGAGATTATTTTTGGATTAAAAACCATCAAATATGCCAAAATCTGTTTTGGTTGCTTGGGCTTGTTTCTCAGACTTTCTTGCAAGAGGCGTGTCCATATGCTGTAATCTCACGGCACAGCTTCCTCCCCCTGAGAAAGCTCACAGAAGTGGAACCAGCACGCACTCCCGGGCCCCAGCCTTGGCGCACACACGGATGGGCCATACACAGTGCTCCGCGGCGCGTCACTGCTTCTCGGCGCAGGAAGAAGGCCCATCCCGCGGCTCCAAAACAGCAAAACGTTTAAAGCCTCAATTACTAATGTACATCAGCAATTACTCCAAATCTTTTAAATCAAACTAAGAACACATGAACGTGAGGTTTGATCCTCAACCATACCTAATTCAGAGGTGGCAATTTCAGGAATAGTGATCCTCACCATGGAGCCATTACTCAGTTCCTAGGGAGAAGATGGAAACAAATAAGGACAAGTGAATAGAATCTGTTCATTCTAAATCTCTGGATGTCTAAAAAATAGCTGATGCTTAGCAAGACTGTTTGCCTGTCAAAGAAAAATGCAATAAAATAAACGAAAAATAAGTAGTATTTTCAAACAGAACTGAATACTTTGAAATTTCAGACACAACAAATGTGCTTATTTGTAAAACATTAACAAAAACTCTTACTTTAAACAAAGTGGCTAATTTTCATATAGACACTAAGAGTCACCATCACCAAAAGTCTCACTTTTAACAACAAAAAAATTGTCTATATTAAAATTGAACTGAATGAACAAGCTTTGTTTTCAATACACTTTTTAATAATATAAAAACTTTAGAAAAAAGTGGGATGAAACTACTTTAAAGAAAAATAGGGCAAAAATATGATGTATTACAAGTGCTTTTAAAAAACCACATGGAATATTTGTTTGCACTTTTCAGACAAAACTCTGCATTCTGACAAACTTTACATGACAGCCATAATTCTTGGAAAGCTATCCTACCTTTTAAAAATAAATGTGCACACTTACTAGCGTTACCCTGTTACGGACAGGGTCTCTTATAGAATGAATGTAAGTCCCAAGCTGTTGGAAAGTACAATCCTCAGTATAGAGAGAATCATGAAGCTTTGAAGAATCCCTCAGTTCTGGAACTGGGGACACCAGAACCTGTACAGGGTCATAAATACAACACGTGAAGCATTTTTGAGAAATCAGGATGAAGAAATTACATGTCTTTTTTGCATATGGTCTAACAATTATACACAATGATTTTACACCATTCTGTTATAAGTATGACTAAGTAGCCTTTCCCAAGGTCCCCACCAAGAGCAGCTATAAAAAGTCAATAAAAACAGGACATCTAATCAATGGCACTGGAGAGTTGTGGAGATAACCTGGACTTGAGGGGCCAAGATCAAGAGAGAAAGGAATCAAAAGTAAGTGGCCCCACAGTTTAATACCACTTGGGATCTAATACCACTTGGTCTATCTTTAATCCCAAGATAAACCCATCTAAAACACAAATCCTAACATTCTTAACTGCAAGCTCTAAAACCTACAATGTCCTACTGACTGCATTCAGAATGAAAAACCTTTTTATCCTTTATTCTTTAAGAGCATGTCAGGTGGAGTGTAAATACCAGCTCTACCACTTATGAGCTGTATGTTTTCAGATAAGTAACCTCCTTGTATCTCCATGTACACATGTGTAAAACAAGGATTAATATTTTCCTAATAAAGCTGTTTTAAGGGACTAAATGAGTTAATACACATATAATGCTTGGAACAGTATCTAGCACATAGATAATACTAGAATATCCCACCCCTTGCCCTGCCTTACCCAACAGACCACATGGATTTTTAAAAGTATTCATTCATTCCACAGACCTGTTGAGTCTTAACTTGTATGCCAAGAGGCGGAGGTACAATTACATGTTGGCAATGTTCTGCACTGACCTGCCTCCACGCCCACGCCCATGGGATTCCTCTTTACCCGAATGCCCCCCTCCACCTGCAAATATTCTATTTGTCCTCCAGGTCCAAACCAAGTCAGACACATCTCTCAGAGTTCCCTGTGCTACAAAGTAGGTTCTCATTAGTTATCTTTTAATAATACGGGATGTTTCACGAATTTGTGTGTTATCCTTGAGCAGGGCCCATGCTAATCTTCTCTATATCATTTTAATTTTAGTATATTGCTGCCGAAGCGAGCATTAAATTATGATTTCTTAAAACAGACAGTACATCTGATTCACACAAGTAAATTGTGAGATCCCTAGATGAAAAAGAATGCATCCCTCTCCTCACTGCAGCATCCTCGAAAAGCACCTCACACATCACAAGAGAAATCACTGCACATTTACCGAATCATTTGTGTTTGAAAATATTCATATTCTACAAGCATTAGCTAAACTTCCAATTTTACAGTTTTTAAAACAGAAAAAAAGTTAACCATGGAAAAAGCTAGTATTTGACCCAACTTTTCTAAAACACTATCAATTTTTGACAACACCTACTCCCCTTCTCACCTCATCCAGGGATCCAAGCAGCTTACTCAGAGGGTTAGCAGTAGTAACGCCGTCAAGCGGGGTGCTGGGCCGAGGCATGGTGTTGGACATGGTCAGGGAGGGAGCTGGCAGCCCAGGAATAAAAACCTTCCCCACCTGAAAGAAATGTAAAAATATGGGGAAAAAATATTAGCTTTCATGTATCATGTTCTTGAATGAAACATTAAGGCATGTAAGCATGTATTTCTTTTGCTATTTCAAAGTTTATGCTCACCACACACAACTGAAAACAGGGAGAATTAAAATTTTAATCACGTATCAAATTCCACCATCCAACTACATACAAACATCTTGACATAATTCTCTTAGTCTGATTCCTTCTTTTCATTACTAAGAACTTTTTGAAGGCAGGAAACAGGGGATATGTTAATACAGTTAGACATTAAACAAAATGCAAGTATACCACACACTTTTCCTCCTTATTGGAGGTAAAGGCAGCAGGCACATTAAGCTTTCAGAGATTATAAACATCAGTCTTATTAAGTCGCCTGCCAGAGAGAAAAAAGTGTCATTTATGTCTTGGGGCCAAAAGATATTAAGCTGAAGTGACACTCAAGAAATTAAACCCAACCTAGTCCAAACTGTGCTCTCCAGCTTGCAATCCATCACAAACTCTCAGACACTTCTTCCTCAGGAAACCAGACATAAACTTCTCACTGACCTTCAAAGAGTGAGTCAGCAATCACGCTAATCACTCTTTCTTTTAACCACCCGTACGATTCTCAGAAAAACAACACAGAAGTTCACGTCCACACAGTCTGAAAACTTTTTTTTAAATTTATTTTTAACTGGTGGCTAACTGCTTTACACTGTTGTGTTTGTTTCTGTCATACACTGTGAATCAGCCATAAATATACAAATGTTCCCCCCTCTTGAACTCTCTCCCAACCCCCTGAAAACTCTTGATAAGACTAAAAGGATATTCAGAACTAAAGTTGAATTTTAACAATATACATATTTATGTATATGTACATAAATATACTATCTGAATACACTACCTGAAAACTGATAAAATTACATAAGTTGTCCAATAAAATCCTTAGGAATAAAAAATAAAAATGACAGTCAGAACTAGCATGTGGAGGTTTTTAAAAAAAAAAACATCAGCAACCACCCCTCCAGATCATAAAAATATGGAATAAGCGCATTCTATGCTATTACTCCCACTAACTACCACCACCACAACAGGATCTGCATGAATGTGTGATACAACTAGCTAAGGGCTGTAGAAGGTGAGGAACGCTGACAGGCTGGGGGCCTGAGAACCAGGAATGAAGTATGAACCCCCTACCTTTCTGTTTTCATTTCTCTCCCTCTCTACTTGAGCTGCCCTGGTGGCTCAGATGGTAAAGCGTCTGCCTGCAATGTGGGAAACCTGGGTTTGATCCCTGGGTTGGGTAGATTTCCTGGAGAAGGAAACGGCAACCCACTCCAGTACTCTTGCCTAGAGAATCCCATGGACGGAGGAGCCCGATCCCTGGGTTGGGAAGATCTCCTGGAGAAGGAAACGGCAACCTACTCCAGTACTCTTGCCTGGAGAATCCCATGGACAGAGGAGCCTGGTAGGCTACAGTCCACGGGGTTGCAAAGAGTCGGACACGACTGAGAGACAAAACCAGGCCTTGCACTCTTGAGGGGCCTGCAACCCAGAAATGCTCTCAGGCACAGAACAAAAGAGAGCCCACGAATACCCTGCTCTTTTTGCCAAAACTTGGTCAGGAAGAGTGGCCAAGCAGGGAACAACCACATTCGCCACATCTGCCCCACTTCAGTCAAATACACAAAACTAGCCACAGCCCTGGTGCTGGCCCCATCCAGACCTGTGGATGGAGATGAGGGGCAGGGATCCACCATCCCACCTACGGGGACGAGGCAGCACTCTGCCCCGGCACAAAGCCGGGAGGCCAGGCCTACCCTCTCTGAGCCTCTGCTCTGCAGTAACCAGGCAGAATGGCCTCCCCGCCAATGGCTCTGCAGCTGCAGAGACTGCAGACCCTGCTCTCACGCCAGGCATATGCCCCTCACACCTCCCCACACTGCAGCAATGGTCAAGGGGGAGGAGCCTGGCTCTCATCCTTACTCTGTAGGAATAAGCTGGCCTACCTCTTCCCACCCTTCCTCCACAGACTACGGGTGGAGCACTCCATTCCAGCCCCACCCTGCAATAACTAGGCAGTAGGGAGTGAGGAGAGGGATGGGAAGGAAGGAAATAGAGAAAAGGACTTTCTAAATATGTGCATGAAATCCTGGGCGGGCCTCTCAGTGACCCCTGTGTGACTGACAAAGACACAGTGAAACATTTGAGAACTAAACACCATTTAGTTCTCAAACTGGCCTCGAGGTAGGGTGGAAGTTCAAGCACACCACAATTTCATCATGGGAGCAGACCCCCAAAAAAAGACCCAATCAGGAAAGGAGTAGCTTAACAAGCTAGAGAACTTTTAGACAATAATCAATCTACCCCAGACAAACACTGAGGAAAAATACTACCGCCTGTGAACAAAGGCCAGGTGGGAGGCTGGACCTCCATTCTCACCTGGCTCTAATGAGGCACTGATTTGGGGGAAAAAAATAGTACTTTGGATTAGCAATAATGTAATGAAGACTGGGGCTTCCCAGGTGGGAAGCTAGTGGTAAAGAACCCACCTGCCAATGCAAGAGACGTAAGAGACGCAGGTTTGATCCCTGGGTCGGGAAGATCCCTGGAGAAGGAAATGGCAACTCACTCCAGTGTTCTTGTCTGGAGAATCCCATGTACAGAGGGGCCTGGCAAGCTGTGCTCCATAGGATCGCAAAGAGTCGGACATGACTGAAGCACTAACACTAAAGAAGCTTTGAGAATTCACACACTGCTGGAGGCAAGGAGTACAACCTTGCAACCTTGATACAACCTACACTTTGGAAAACAATATGGCATCCCCGGGCTAAGTTGAATATGCATATATTCTAAAGACTAGGAGATACATGTTTTTTAAAAACCCTTTTAAGCATTGTTTATCAGAAGAAACAGCGGACACAACAAAACAATCCTCATGGCTGGTAAAGTTCTGGTGTACTTATGCAATGGAAAACTGTGTAAGAGTTAGTCAACAACAGCTTTGTGTCTACAAAATATATCTAAAAATATTCAATAATATGATATTGAGCAAAATAGTCAAGTCAGAGAAGAGTATATGGTATGTTTCATTTGTATGAAAATTCATATACAAAGAAACAACTTATTCTTTAGTGATATAATTGCAAAAAGTAGGAACAAAAAAGCCGGGACTGATTTATGGCAAGAAAAGACACTGTCTACCTCTGGGGGATGAGGATGACAGGGGAGAGAACACCAGGAGACTAAAACTATGGGCAACATCCTATTTCCTAACCTGGGTAGAGGGCATATGAATGTTCACTTCATTATTCTTCAAATTGTGTGTATTTAAGTGTCATACTTTACACGTGTAAAATTTACATCGTTCTGTATATAAATTTCACAACTGTTTAAAAAGAGACAGCCAACATACTATATAATATACATTTAACGTAATGCAACTTTACTAAAGCTCTGAAAGTTAACAAACCTGACCATACATTAATTTTAAAACTACAATCTTTATAAAACTTCAGTTAACCTTTTCTCCTTTTATTAAAAAATATTTTATCTACATTCATTGATGCTACCACAACTACACTGTGTTCATAATGCCAATCCATCTAATGACCATGAGACCTAGACCTCCAAGTTGCTGTTGCTTAATCGCTAAGTCATGTCCAACTCCTCTGCAACCCCATGGACTAAAGCCCACCAGGATCCTCTGTTCATGGGATTTCCCAGGCAAGAATACTGGAATGGGTTGCCATTTCCTTCTCTGGGGATCTTCCCGACCTGGGGATCAAACTTGCATATCCTGCATTGGCAGGCTGGTTCTTCATCACCACCAGGGAAGTACTCCAAATAAGGTTCAACCTAAACCCAAGGGTTCATTTTCAACTCTTATAGAAATCTGCCAAATTCCAGTCATGAGGTAACAAATTTTGAATACCAACTAACACTAAAAAATAACAATTAAAGAAGTAGTCCTACTGACAGCCTGGGGTGCTATGTGTTACTTACCCGCACCACCCCTGTATACAGCACCAGGTTTCCACTGCTTTCCAGGACCAGCATAGTGTCTATCTTCTTGAAAAAAAAAAAAAGCAAAAAAATTTTTTCCAATTGTGCAAATTATAAAGTATAAAGAGTTTCAACTTCTCAAGAAATATGCCTGCATTTACCTCCACTGGCGCTGCATCCTTTGCCTGGATGTTGGTGACAGAGCCGAAGATGAGCTGCGTTTTATCATTACTCTCTTGAAACTTTACACATCTAAACATTCAAATTAAAAAACAAATACACTATTGATACATGCAACAAACCTGTACTTATACTTAATTCAAGGGTATTAGGCTGACTATTAAGCGCCCATTTCAGAAGGTTACTTACTGTTGGGTTCCATATATAACATCTTCAATGACAAATGACAAGATTACAGAGACAGAGCAGATTAGTGGCTGCCCGGGACTGGGGACAGTGGGAGGTGGGTGTGACGGGCATGCTTAGCCACTCAGTCGTGTCCAACTCTTTTGCAACCCCATGGACTGTAGCCCGCCAGGCTCCTCTGTCCACGTGATTTTCCAGGCAAGAACACTGGAGTGAGTTATGATTTCCTCCTTCAGGGGATCTTTCCGACCCAGGGATCGAGCCTCTGTCTCCTGCATCGCCTGTGGCAAACGGGTTTCTTACCAGTGAGCCACCTGGGAAGTCCAGGGTGTGGAGTATGTGACTCTAAAGGGTAGCTAGCATGAGGGAGATCTGCGAGGTGATAAAGAAGTTCAGAATATCGACTGTGGTGTCTACACACAGCGACACGTGAGAAAACGTCACTGAACCACACGCACACGCACACGAGCACATGTAAAGCTGACGGCTTGAACAAGGTCTGTGCCCTGTACTGCTGTCAGTTTCCTTGCTTGGGTAACGCACTGTGGTTGTGTAAGATGTTACCTCTGGGGACAAGTACTACATTACACCTTCCTATGACCTGTAATAATTTCAAAATTAAAGGGTCACTACATTGGCAAATATATGAATACATATTTCACCTAAGAAGATAAACAAATGGCTAATAAGTGCATGAGAAGATGCTCAACATCTTAAGTCATCAGGGAAATGCAAATTAAAACCACTTCAAACACACCAGAATGGCTACGATCAAAGAAAATAACAATATCAAATGTTGTCAAGGATGAAAAATTGGAACACTCAAAAATTGCTGGGCGGAATGTAAAATGGTGCAGTTTAGTTGGAAAACAAATTTGGCAATTTAAAAGCTGCCAATGAGTCCTCTTTCCAGCATCTTTCCGTGCTGCCAGAACGGTGCACATGAGTGTCCTGGCTGAAGCTCTCAAGAGTATCAACAATGCCGAAAAGAGAGGCAAACGCCAGGTCCTTATTAGGCCATGCTCCAGAGTCATCGTCAGGTTTCTAACTGTGATGATGAAGCATGGCTATATCGGCGAATTTGAAATCATTGATGATCACAGGGCTGGGAAAACTGCTGTGAACCTCACAGGCAGGCTAAGTAAGTGTGGAATGATCAGCCCCAGATTTGATGTGCAACTCAAAGATCTAGAAAATGGCCGAATAACCTGCTCCCATCCCATCAGTTTGGTTTCGTTGTACTGACAACCTCAACTGGAATCATGGACCATGAGGAAGTAACGAAAACACACAGGAGGGAAAATCCTTGGATTCCTTCTCTAGGGATGTAATACATACAAATAAAATGCCTCAGAGGACAAAAAAAAAAAAAAAAGCTGAAAATGAATTTATCATTTGACCCACTCCTAGCTATCTACCTATCTATGAACATGAATCACATATGTCCACACAAAGATTCTGGCTCCAGTGATCACAGTGCCGTAACTCACAACAGTCAAGAGTAGAAACAAACCAAATGTCCATCAACCAATGAACAAAATGTGGTACTACACAGTAAGAGGAATAAAATGTTTATACATGCTACAACACGGGGGGTCCTAAAAAACATGCCAAGAGAAAGAAGGTTGCAGACACAAAAAACTATCTATTGTATGATTCTATTTATATAAAATATCCAGCAAAGGCAAATTTGCAGGGGCAGAAAGCCTATATTCTGGTGGTCTGAGGTCGGGAATGGGAACACAGACTGACGAAAGTCAAGCACAAAAGATCTTTCAAAAGTGATAGAGGAAGTTTTAAAACTGGATTGTGGTGATGTTGCACAATTGTAAATTTACTAAAAGTCATTTAATTATACACTTAAAACATGTTAACTTCATGGTATATAAATTATTTCAATAAAGTTATTATGTAAAAAAAAAAAAAAGAGAGAGAAAAAAGAAAAGAAAGAACAGCCCTAGAGATAGAAGCACAGGTTCAACTCCTGGGTCAGGAAGATTCCCTGGAGAAGGAAACTGCAACCGACTTCAGTATTAACTGGAGAATTCCATGGACAGAGTATCCTGACGGGCAACAGTCCACAGAGTCATAAAGAGTCAGACACAACTGAGCGACTAAGCCCTAAACACAAATGTATTTACACTGATTAAATGAGAAACATAAACACACTTACCGTAACTGGAGCTCGGACTCTACTAAATAGCACAAGAACTTCTGCCCACATAGGTCAGATGTAATAAAGACTTTGGAGGCCTGTGAATTTTTCTTCCTGTAATAGATATATTAATAAAGAAAATGGTGGCACTGGCTTAAAAATCTACCTCAGATATTAATAAAAAGTCTTTGAAAATACAAGAAATACTAATTGGGCCAAGCAATAACTTTGAAGACACAAAAGCACTTCTAAGAACTGAACTTCATCATCTCTGAGATTCCTCTCAGCTCTGATTCTGAGTCCACTACATAGCTTTTTGGGGGAAAATTACAATAAACGTAATCATTACCTTTTTAATTCTACACTATGCTAGTTGCCTACAGCCAAAGTAATGCAAACTTGAATTCCTATCTCTTACAAGGTCTAAGGGGTCAGACTTTTTATAACATGACTTCTCCAATCTATCCTTACTCTCTAAGATTAGGTTCCACTTTACCTCTCTTTTTTTTAAACCATACCCCAGACTTCTCTATTCTCTGCAAAAGTTTCTTTGCAGAGCAGTGCAGAGGACTGGAACTGTAAAATAAGCATCTGCAATATATCCAACTTAGCAATAAGGTATTTAAGGAGAAATGACTTTTTTTTTCTTTTAGTGACAGTATTTTCTTTCCATTTACTTATTTTTTTAAATTTGGGGCCATACAATGCAGCACATAGGATCTCAGTTCCCTGATCAGGGATTGAACCTGTACCCCAACCCCCACCCCACATTGGCAGCATGCAGTTAACCACTGGATCACCAGGGAAGTCCCCAAACAAATGATTTTTAAATACAGGGAATTTTTGTTATATACAAGGAACAAAAATGGAACCTACTTCAAGCCTGTACTCACATCTTCACTTTCCTCCAAGTGTCACTGACCTGCTGGCCTAAGAGCACGGGTGTGGCCTCCATCTCACGGGAGCCCCAGGGCGGCCTATTTGATAATCATCACCTTCTTTCTCCCCAGGGCCAGTCTCTGCTCCTGAGCGCCTGTCTGGTTCCTTGTTCCATCAATCACTTCCTCTTCCCTGTTATTTTCAATGCTCTCCTGCTCTGGGTGTGTAATCTTTGCAGCCTACTTTCTCACTTTAAAATGAGTCTTATGGACTCACTTTAAAATGAGTCTTATGGACTCTGTGGGAGAGGGAGAGGGTGGGAAGATTTGGGAGAATGGCATTGAAACATGTAAAATATCATGTAGGAAACGAGTTGCCAGTCCAGGTTCGATGCACGATGCTGGATGCTTGGGGCTGGTGCACTGGGACGGCCCAGAGGGATGGTATGGGGAGGGAGGAGGGAGGAGGGTTCGGGATGGGGAACACATGTATACCTGTGGCGGATTCATTTTGATATTTGGCAAAACTAATACAATTATGTAAAGTTTAAAAATAAAATAAAATTAGAAAAAAAAATAAAATAAAATAAAATGAGTCTTTAAATACACAGATGTACTAAAACATCAGATTATATGAAGGACTTACTAGTCGCTTAGCTGACTGTAAAAATGGTAGTGTGGTTCGGTAAAAAAAAGCGTCCTTACTTTCTAGAGAAACACACTGAGGAATTTAGGGGCAAAGAGGAAGATGAATTTTCTCTAACATAGTTTAGGAAAAATGAAACCCTCCCTGGACCCTGAGGTACCTCCAGCTAGTTTTGGACCCTCATTCCCACTCAAAGGACTCTGTGGACAGTCTGTGTATCCATGCTCACCCCTCCAGTCCCCACTGACTTTTTCCACCCCATCCCACTACACCCTACCCCACGCAAGGTGCTCTGGACAAAGTCACCGGGAACTCACTGCCAGCAGGTACTGCCTCTGAGCCCACCTTCACCAATCTTCACCGGCATCTGACGACACTGACACCTTCGTCTCAAACCTCCTTTCTCATGTTCCATGATTGTCCTGCTGCTTCCCCTCCCCCCGACCTCCCTTGCTCTGTCTGTCTGCAGCAACCTTATCTCTTTTCACCAACCTCCTCCCCAAACGTTAAGTTCCCAGGACTTCAGTCCCTAGCCCTTTTTGATTCTACACAGCCTGGTTTTAACTATTCAGAGGTCACAGACTGGGAATCTAATGAATGTTAAATCCTCTCCTAAAGAAAAGGCCTAGACACCACCCGTACCTTTGATTACTATCTTTGATCCCAGAGGGTTACCAGAACCCCTGTTCATCCACAGGCCCTCCAGAACCCCAGGAACTCAACCTCTACACACTCTATGAACTCCAATCCACCTGCCTTGCCTCAGTCCCCACTGTTAAGTGACTGCTCCTCCCCCTGTCCTTATGACTCACACATAAAGCACCTCCTTACAGCTTTCATGAGACAGAACAGCCCCAACGGCTCTCTCTCTCTACCTCCTCTTTCGCAGCCCTTTCCCCTTCTCCTACATAAACAAATTGACAGTATTTTTAATTCCTGGAACATACCACACATTCACACTTCCTAACTTTTCTCCTGATCCCCTCTAACGACTGTGCCTTCTCCACTTACCCACCCAGAAAATACCTAGCTGTCTTTTCAAAGTCCTGTCTGCAGATGTGCAGTGCCACCACCCCCCAGATGTCTCTTTTTGAGGACAGGGACAGTGACCTGCTTGCTGATAAACCACAGCCACTAACACACACACTGGCACTGACTGAATGAAGGATTAAAGAGAACATAAAAGGAGGAAGGTCATGTAGAATGGAGGTCTGAGTGGTGTTTCACAGAACAGCTGATACTCAACTAACAAAGACAAAACTTCAGAAAAATGCTATAAAACCCCAAGTTGCCTAAACTACACAAATTAACTGTTTTTCCCTAAAACAGCAAACACTTCAAACGGGAGAGATTACTACTACAAAGTTAAGGAGGAAACAGCAAATGACAAAAGAATATTTTTATGATCATCTTAATATCACTAATATTCTCTACTGAAACTTAGGTAGCCTTTAATCTATATTTCTATGCATTTTTGTAAGTATTTGTAACTGCTTATAGCAAGAAGCTTTACACAGAATATCAAGTGTTTTCTAAAACTTTTAGCATCATTTTTCTCTCAATATAAAAATATATCCTCCAAACCTCAGGCGAGTAATCGTTTCTGTCCATAAGTGGTCGATACAAAGCTCAGGAACAATGGGCTCTGTTTCTGGCGCAAGAAAGGAGCCATTAGAATTACTACTTGGAGAATGAGAAAAACTGTGTCTCTTTGGAGACTGATTATGGCTTGAAAGGTTGAACCTTTGCACCCCTGAAAAAGAGTACACTCCTAAGGCAGGGGAATGAGCACGACTGCAAAACAAACAGAAAAGAGGGCACCATAATTAATAACACAGGCTGACACGACACACTTTCCAATAAAGCTTTCCAAACTCTATGTATTCATGCAAATATTCAAGGCAGAAACCCAGTCAGAAATACAATTAAAAAAAAAAATGCTTGGGGCTGGTGCACTGGGACGACCCAGAGGGACAGTATGGGGAGGGAGGAGGGAGAAGGGTTCAGGATGGGGAACACATGTATACCTGTGGTGGATTCATTTTGATATTTATAATTAAAAGAAATTTTAAAAAAAAATTAGAAAATGGAAAAAAAAAAAAAAAACAGCTACTTAAATGGTTTAACACACTTATTATATTCTAAAGATTTAGAACTCCTGCTGGAATAATTCTTTTTTTAACTGAAAATCAGTTCATCTTCTGCCTCAGAAAAGGAATCGCTTAGATTATTCAAAAAAGTCTAAACTATGTTCTTAGGTACTCAGACATATACATATGAACAAAACCCAGATTATATAGATACTAATAAAAACAAAAGCTAAAGCAAACTAAGACAAAAGAAAATAGTACCAAAATATCTCAGGAATTAATATTCACCAAACTGCTGCCAAGCAGTGGTAACAATTTGGCACTCTTAACAACAAGAATTGGCAGCTTCTACACATGACTCACTGGCAAGGCAACACAGTAGGCCTGCAATCTTGGTAAAAATAGCTCAATGGGCATACTGCTTTTTTTTCTAAAAGGTACTCAGAAGCTGTCAAGAGAAATTTTAAATCCTTCCAATCACAACAGAAAGTTTAAAAAGAAGGTATTTTTTTCTTGAGACATCTTGTTTAAAACCAGGAAACACGTCCACACTGAAGTCCCACCTGAGAGCTGCCATGTTGGAAATGGAAGGTGAACGGGAGTGCAGGCTGGGCGAGGAGGCGGAGCGGCTCTGGCTGTGGATGGAGGAGTAGTTCTGGAAGGGGGAAGCCACGGGGGAGTCGCCCTTGGAGAGGCTTCTGAGGTGTGCTGTGAGCGAGCTGCTAGTAGCCACGTTCTGGGGGGTGCCCCCCTGTTCAGAGAACTTTAAAACAACATTCCCTTCCTTAAGTCAAAATGAAGGGGGATGGGGAGGTAATCATTAGATTAGAAGGGCAATTTCCTTTCAGGGTAGTTGCCAGTTATTAAAGATATACCATTTTTTTCCCTAAGATACTCAATTTATTTCACGAGTCTTCTAAAAGCATACAAACAAATATCATACATTAGCACACATATACGGAGTCTAGAAAGATGGTATGCTGCCAGTGAGTCTATTTGCAGGGCAGCAGTGGAGAGGCAGGCATGGAACAGACTGAGGACACAGTGTGGGAAGCAGAGGGGGGACGAGTGGAGAGAGTAGCATGGAAGCATACACGCTACCACACGTAAAACAGAGAACCCGTGGGAGTTTGCTGTGTGACTCAGGGAGCTCAAACTGGGGCTCTCTGACAACCTAGCGGGGGTAGGCTGGGGTGGAAGGAGGGAGGCAGGTTCAAGGGGGAGGGGACATATGTATACCTATGGCTGATTCATATTGATGTATGGCAGAAACCAAGAGAATACTGTAAAGCAATTATCCACCAATTAAAAATAAACAAATTTTAAAAATAATTTTTAATGAGTAGCAAAAAAAACATATGCAAGTTTTCAGTATTAACTATCTTCTTCTGTTAAGAAGTGACTTGCCTTCACCCTTACCTCTGTTTTGACTCTCCGGAGAGCCCACACAGAGTGCAGACCTTGAACAGTGTCGTAGGTCATGACAATGGAGGGATCGGTGTGGAGAAAGACAATTTTCATTGCATGATCTACAACATACTGTACCCGTGATGAACCAAAAAGACCTTAAAGATAAAACAGAAATGATCAAGTATAGGACAATGGGCTTCACAAGACTTGTTTATGAAGTGACTCTTGCAATTCCTAAAGACACAGAGAAATGAAGGTAATAAAGGCATGAAATCCATTAATATATTAATATGACATAATTAACTCTCCATTTTTAATACATTTACTTTGGGCATCAATTTCTTCAAATATATTAAAGATGAGAATGTTATGAGCTTTTATATCACACACATGTACTTAATGAATTTAAGCCATTAAACTCATCAACCACAGGTAAAAGGTCCATGATTCCTTTAATAACTGACTTATTCATAAATTTTAATCAACTATTCTGCCAAATTTGACTTCCTTAGTGGTTCTTTTCCTCTGTATGAAATCTGTCCTCGATGGTAACCATTCAAACAGTGCTCAACAATACACTGCTGTTTCTGTTTTACTGGGAAGACACGCAAAAATAAGTTTTTTCCTAGTGAGTTCAGCTTTTCTATCTATAGTACCACAAACAAGTTCCTATTTCCTTATTTGACAGTTTCCAAAATGTTTTCCTCTCAACATATTTAAAAAATTTAAAAGAATTGGGTTATAAAATTAAGAAGTACATTATAAAGAAAGAAAAATCACTCGTAATTCCAGTCAAAATAATTATTACTAAAATTTTTAGGAGCATTCCTCCTAGTTTTGTTTTCCTGTACAGACATATTTTTTGTTTTTACAAAATTAGAATCATATTCCATTTAGTTTTGTACCTTACTTAACATGAATAAGCAATTCCTGAGATTATCAAATATTATTCAAAAATTTGAGCAATAATGGCCACATACCATTCGACCATATGCTCTGACACGTGTGCTTAGGTTGTTTGTAGTTGTTAGCAGTATAATATAGAATTATCAACAAACTTTTCTGTATAAGGCCAAAGAGTAAATAGTTTAGGCTTTGTCACCACCTTCACAAAGTGAATCAGTAGTGTAATTTATTTTGTTTTTTCCTACAACCTTTTAAAAAGGTTGAAACCACTCTTAGCTCATAAGGCTTAGGAAAATAAGCTGGATTTATCTGCAGTTTGCCAAGCCCTGATAGAGAAGATAAAAATCTCAGTGGTATTTCAGAATATATACTAGGGACTATGTCCTTAAAACTGGTTAAAAAACATAATTTTTTTTTAGCCTTCAAGTATCATTATTCATAATAACCTATGTTTGATCACATTTAAAATTTTAAAATAAGCATCTAGAAATACGTCTAGAAAATATTAAAAAAATTGAGTCCCAGAAAATTATATTATGAGCAGGGTAAGTGAAATATTAAAATTTACACCATAAAGGTCTAAGGCTCTCCATTTCTTTTTTCCAGAAAAAAGAAACAATTTTAGTTTATCTAAGTCCTGTTGATTTATTATTAATTACTGAGAAACAGAGTACAGAGTCATCTACAGCTAAGTTAGAAAATCTATCACTATTCCTGGCTCTATTTTTTACTAAAAGAAGAGTTGTTTAAAGTCAATACCAGGATATTCAATGAAGTAATTAATATGAATTATTTTCATAATTATTTTTTAATGCTTAAATTATTTTACCTTTATAAGACAAATCAAATTTTCATAACCTCCTTTATTTCCTCCCCACTCCCAAACTCAAATAAGAGTCTGCGTAGAAGAATTTATAAAAATACACTTACTTCCAGATTTGCAAACTAGTGGTGTAATTTCATCCAGTGGATGCAGCATGCTGAACAGAGTGGGTAAAGGTTCTCTAGTAACGACAAAGAGACAATCAATCGCCAACTCCATTTGTGCACAACTTTTGAACATTCTCTGCAAATAAATGTCTTCTGCAGACTAGCAACTAGAAATCTAGTCTCGAAGAGCAACCCTCTAAAGTCTGACATACCGTTTTTCACAGCATCTTCGATTTTCTTTCTAGAAATCTCTCTTATGCAGAGTAAGTCTACACACACACACACACACACACACACACACACACACACACACAGAATCAGTGTAGCCCAGGGAGGACCCGCAAGCAGCCGTCACCACCTTACAGACCAACCGAGAGAGGGGAGTAAGGCAGTCATTTTTAAAAAACACTTTTCTTAGTGGCACTGTGTCTGACAGCTAGGAAAGAAATTTAGTCCCCTAGACCTATTTACAAAGGCATGTACTTTAAAAAGGAAGAAGAATAAACGCTTCAAGTAAATTAAATGGCTGCTTTTTAAGGAGTGACTGAAAAAAAAGGAAAAGAACGGACCTTCTATCTGAACACAGAAAGAGATCACAATCTGTAAGCAACCTTCTCCAAACTTAGTATCTACTCCTTGCAACACACTGACAGGTAACTGGATGTTCCTGCCCTTCGGCGAGCTGAGAGCCGATTAGGAAGACAAACTAAACACATTACCACTTACTACACACCTAAGACTAGGAAGCTCTATGTCAAAGATTGTACACATTAGCTCATTAAAACTGCATAAAACCTAGCAAGTAAAGAGAGTATTCTTCCTTTAACAGGTAAGGAAACTAACGCCAAAGCTAATGATTTGCCCAAAGTAACATAATGGAAAAAAATGGCAGAGCTAAGAACTGAATCTTACTATCTTTAAGCCAAGAGTTCGCTCAGTTTTACTACCTGGGGGACAAAAGCTGAGATAATTAAGTGCCAAGAGAGAAGTACCAATAGAACTCACAAGTGTACAATGATGAGGTGAGAGAAAAGGCATCTATCTGCACTGACAGCATGGTAATTTTCATCATCCCAAACTTTTGGGCAAGCAATTTTACCTAAGAACCAACAGAAAAAGCCCAAGGAATCATATTCTGACCTGCATACCTGGGTGGGCCTGGAGGAACCTCACATGAAGAGCTGCTTCGTTCGAACAGCAATCCATACTTGGTGGGCCAAACATTTGCAACCTATTTGGTAAAAGGGTAAGGAAAAACAGAAGTAAAAGAAATGACTCTTTATAACATGTTTTTATGAAACAATATAGAACATTAGATTTTTCTTCCAATATAATAAGAGCTTTGCAGACTAACAATCTATAATTCTAACAAGGAAATCTAAGAGAAAATCAAATATACGGAAGAGAAGTTTTATCTAATATTCCCACCAGTGCTAATATCAGTACCAAACTGACAATGTGATTAAAGGGTAATGACTGCATTAGGGCATGAAAAAAGATGATGAGAAACAGGAAAAACACTAATATTGCTCAAATGGTTGAGTATAACCAAAGTGATTTCTTACAAATGTACTTAAAATGAAAAAAAAAAAAAAATTCCCAGAAAAGATTTCACAATTCACTTCACTAGATAATTTACCTTTTAGGCAAAGGATGGAAATGGCAAGCAATTACAGCTGCTAAAATTTAGCTATTTTATTCAGTAAAAATAACATTTGTGATTACACAATGTGAGAGCAGCAGTACTTCTGAAATCAATTAATTCAAGAATAAGCTCCAATAAAACACAAAAAGATTGAAACACTCAGACTTACCTGAAAAGGTAAAGAAGCTATGTAATCCTTTCCTTCTATGCTATGCATGTTGATACATGAGCTTTGCAATATACATATGCATCTTTCCACTTCATCACTACCTGAAAAGGGAGTACAAGATACATGCTTTTTTTTTTTTTTTCAAAAAAGGTTCCCAAATACAAGTTACAATTTCCAATAGCACAAATTCTTTAATGAACAACATAAAAATGCTCAAGGTAAGCCACTATTATTAGTGGCTACCTATTTTGACTGGAAAAAAAAAATGAGATAAACATTTAGAATCATAAGATCAAATAAAATTTCAAAAAGAAACTTACTGTAGTCCTTATCAGACTTATCCTGTGATATAATGAAGTCACACCACAACGCCTAAAATCAAAACAAAATGCTTACTTAAGAAAATGGTATCTAAAAATAACCTATTAATAATATCTAAATAATAGTGTCATGTACATAACTGTCCCACCTTATCAGCTCAACACATACATATGCGAATAAGGAAAAATAAGATAAAATTAGACTAATGATAACTATTTTCAGATAAACTATGTCTGCTAATAAGGTTTATGAAGAGAAAAGGGAAGACAAAAATCAACAAACCTACTAGATAGAAGCTTTGAAGCAGAAGTGAATTCAAATAGAGATTCAACCTATATTAAACCCTATATCCTATACAAAGCTAAAGATTGTAAAAGCTGAAAACTGCCAAGCTATTTCATAATCTCCAGACTTACCTAATGATCTTATCACTCTTTGACACACCTAGAAATCCCTCATTAAACGCTCATTTTAAAAATGTGTGTGTGTGTGTGTGTACGTACATACCAGGAAAACTTTTAAAAACCATTAAACTTTAACTGGCATGCTTGACAATCACATCGAAATTATCTAAAGAACGCTAGACTGGAACAAACACAAGCTGGAATCAAGATTGCCGGGAGAAATATCAATAACCTCAGATATGCAGATGACACCATCCTTATGGCAGAAAGTGAAGAACTAAAAAGCCTCTTGATGAAAGTGAAAGAGAGTGAAAAAGTTGGCGTAAAGCTCAACATTCCGAAAACTAAGATCATGGCATCTGGTCTCATCACTTCATGGGAAATAGATGGGGAAACAGTGGAAACAGTGTGAGACTTTATTTTTTTGGGCTCCAAAATCACTGCAGATGGTGACTGCAGCCATGAAATTAAAAGATGCTTACTCCTTGGAAGGAAAGTTATGACCAACCTAGATAGCATATTGAAAAGCAGAGACATTACTTTGCCAACAAAGGTCCGTCTAGTCAAGGCTATGGTTTTTCCAGTGGTCATGTATGGATGTGACAGTTGGACTGTGAAGAAGGCTGAGCGCCGAAGAATTGATGCTTTTGAACTGTGGTGTTGGAGAAGACTCTTGAGAGTCCCATGGACTGCAAGGAGATCCAACCAGTCCATCCTAAAGGAGATCAGTCCTGGATGTTCACTGGAAGGACTGATGCTGAAGCTGAAACTCCAGTACTTTGGTCACCTGATGTGAAGAACTGACTCATTGGAAAAGACCCTGATGCTGGGAGGCATCAGGGGCAGGAGGAAAAGGGGGCGACAGAGGATGAGATGGCTGGATGGCATCACCGACTCGATGGACGTGAGTCTGAGTGAACTCCGGGAGTTGGTGATGGACACGGAGGCCTGGCGTGCTGCGGTTCATGGGGTCGCAAAGAGTCGGACACAACTGAGCAACTGAACTGAAAGGCATTTTCATGTGCCTTTTTAATTGTGGTAAAACATACATAAAATTTATCTTTTTAACCATTTTTCAGTGGCATTAAATACGTTTACAATGTTACATGGGGGGAAATAATCATCAAAAAGATCACTGGCTTCAACACTCCTACACAGAAATGCTTTCACACATTGTCTGAAATTGGGGAATAATTCACTTTACCCTTCCTACTAAATTGTTATAAGAGTACAACACTCATCATAAAATAGTTAACGGGGAAAAAAAGCAGTCGAGATATGATTTCAGTGTTTACAAATAAAGAACTTCACACGAATAAGAAGCCTCTAAAACCTTCTGTCAATAGGCGAACAATTAATTCAACTACCAAAAATGCTTTCATTTTCCCCCCAACTTGATATCCTAAAATCTTTCTGTAAGAAAAGCTGAAATGGTACAGTGACCATCTGTCTCACCTAAATCTGACGGTTGTTACTAACCTTTTGTGTATCTGTTTATGTGTGCATTCCTATACATAAGGATGTGGGGAGTGGGGAGGTGTGTTTGAAAATTGCACACAGCATCACTTCACCCCGAAACCCGTCATCTTGTATTTCCACCTCATCATCTATTTCCTAAAACTGAAGACGTACTCCTATTAAACCTATAGGTTTAACCTATAAACTGTCATACCACTTGAGGAAAAAAATGTAATTTTCTACTAGCACCTGATATCCAGTCCATTTTCAACTATTTCAGATTTTCTCAAGAATGTCTCCCTTTTTTAAAAATATAAATGTATTTATTTTAATTGGAGGCTAACTACTTTTCAGTACTGTAGTGGGTTTGCCACACACTGACATGGGTTCATATCGGGTATGCCTGTGTCCCCATCCTGAACCCCTCTACCTCCCTGCCCGACCCATCCCTCAGGGTCGTCCTTGTGCTCCGGCCCCAGCTGGTTCTCAAACCAAGATTCAAAGTTCATTTAACGACATTCAAAAAATACTGTATTTGCTGATGTCCTTTTAGTCTCTTCTAACCTAGAACAGCCCCATCTTTCTTTCCTGCTCCTTGACTAACTTTTTAAAGAGGCCAGAATGTAGACTGTTCCACATTCTGAATTCATACAATTGTTTTCTTGTAGTGTTTTTTTTCCTTCTATTTTTAATTATGGAAAATTTCAAATACAAAGTAAACAGAATAACATAATGAATACTCATTAGCCAATAATTATCAACCTCTGGCCATTCTTGTTTCATCTATACCTCCAACCCACTCATCTCACAATACTTTAAAAATGTACCCTCTGGTCCCTATACTTTCTATAACTGAAGGTTGAACTAGATGCTCACGTTGTATAATCTGGGGAAGAAACTGAGAGGATGACAACATATACTGCATCGTAGCTAGAGTCTAGTGTGCCTTTGTCCCACTACTAATGATGGCAAAGAATCACCTGGTGGAAATGGAGACCAACAGATATCTCTAAAATAGAGATACATCTGTTCCTTTATATTAGCAAGTAATCCACAGAGTAATACCCTGGTGCACGGTAATGTCTTTTCACCCAAAAGTGTTACTATTCATTAACAATCTTTTTCTGAATCAATTATTACAACTGGAGGTTACAAAATGAGGATTTTTAACTCTATCCTTCTATTTTTATTAGTTGGTACTCTTCCACAAATAAGGGAGATAAACTGCATGTCTTCCTAAACAGGAAGGGCAAATACTTAATTCCTTCTCTTTAATTACCAATTATCAGAACAGATGTAGGTGTAATATCTAACTGCAACGAGACCAAGTAGGTTTTTCTCTCTCTGATTGTCACTAGGAAGTAGGTATTATTGAATACCTGCAATCAATTATAATCATCGTGTGTTAAAGTATTCTTTGTACCCTCAATGTCTTAGAAATTTTTAGAGAATAATGAATCTTATCACTCAAGAACAGTGTTTAAAGACTCATTAAACTGACAAGTTCAGTCGCTCAGTCATGTCTGACTCTTTGCAACCCCATGGAATGCAGCATACAAAAAAGGACAGTGGGAAAAAACTGACTGACAAAGAACAGTGGGAAAAGGGGAAAAGGTGACGCTATAGGAAACAAACGAACTTTTAACACGTACACCCGGCTGCTGGGATCACTGTGCTGTTTTTATTATTTCTGTTAAATTTTAGGACAAACATTGATTTTAAGTGTTAAATAATCAAATGCTAAAATTCAAATCAACTCACCTGTTGAACAGGACTGTCAACTGTAAATGCTTTATAAACAGCCAATGCCTGGCTTTTACTTCCTTTGCTCCAGATAACCATGTTTCCAGCCATGTAGAGTTCCTCATCGTAATCCACCTCTTCTCCAATTTCACTGACACCTTTCCTTAACTGCCAGCTCTCCTTGAAAGTTAATACATACAAGACATGTTTAAGCACTTTTTCAATAGTATGGAGCAAGATTTACTAATTAAATCAAATAATTACCCAGATACAAGTCTCCTACTCTCTCTTTGCGTGTGGAGTAAGATACAACCCAAGCCCAACTTTTAGAAACTCGGTGCCACTGATTAACAAAGTGGGGTGTCTGGGTATGTGCATTATATATCTTATAGGATGTTTCATGTTATACTATCGTATTATTTGTCCAAAACATAAACATGTCTGCAGATCCCAAAATGAAACCAACATGCCTGGGGAAACTAAAAAGGTATATTAAGTATAGGGAGAAGTGATGGAGAGGGGCAGTGAGGTGCACGTGGGAATCACTGGGGGAGTTTATCCACAGGGCAGATTTCCCTGCTTCACAGCTATATTCAACTTCTGTCCCTGGGCATTACAATTAAATGGGAGAAAGAAAGGTTTAGATTTCTAACTACACAGACTTTCCTCTCCCTGAGATTGTGGTATCCTAAGTGGAATAAGGTGGGAAGACTGATTTTCTGACACGCTAACGTCTCATCCCTCTATTTAAGAACTAGGGGAAACGTAAGTATTTTTCTGCAGCAGGGACCATTTCTAACTCTACTATCTAATCAAACAACATGATGTCTGGTCCCCACATACTAAGTGACGAGAAAGAGGTTTAGAATGGACCATAACCATAATACTTACTATAAAACCATGAGTTACATGTCTAAATAAATGGTTATGACACCGTAATACAATGAAGTCATTATTTTAGTCTTGACTGAAATTACCAAATCTTAACCACTACCCTAGAAATACCATTATACTCCTTTCTCAGTGGCAGGTAGTCTTAAATTACAAGTAGATCACAACATTCTACATTTCAAAAATATTATGGGAAAGAAACTTAATGGAACCTTCTGTTTCTCATGGATGGTAACCTCCTGAAGGGATCCCACTAGGCCAGCAGCACCATCAGAAGACCATAACTCGGAGGCTGGCTGAAGCTGGCGAAGCTGGAGGTTCAAAGCATTAGGGTGGTGCTTGCAGTGGTCTCGACCAAAAGGAACAAATTCCTGCAAATCCCCGGCTGCAATCATTGTTGCCCTTTCTTCATAGAAGTTCGACATGGGTTCCAAATATCAACATTATTTCTGTATGAATTCAAACACATTGTAGTCAGTTTCTGGAGTCAAAACCAGAATAAAATGTCATAAAAGTTTACAGAAGAGTCATTAATTCTTAGATGAGTGTCAAATAATCCAATCATACTGTAAGTGTACAAGTAATTAATAACATCGAAGGTCGTTCCAGACCTGCCTCTCAGATGACTAGTCATCGGCACATTTTAGCTGGGCCCACAGAAGGTTAGCACTGAAGGCCAGCACCAGGCTGAAATGAGCACTATGTCCCACAACACCTTTCCCGTGTCTCACACTACACACTAGCTTTTCCACATTTCACACATGAAGCATTCAGACAAGGTGCGCTTTATAGCCCCATGACTGCCCGGCTTCTTAACATTAAAGGTCATTTCTGTTCATTTCCGCTGAAACCTAATTTGAAAAACTCATTTCAAGGATCACTGGCATGTTGGAATGAAACAAACCAAAAAACCCAAAACCTCATATTACCTCTAATTCACCGTAAGTTGAACTACTCCTTTCAGCTGACCAAGCCACAAGTGAAAGTCAAAGTCACTCAGTCGGGTTCAACTCTTTGTGACCCCATGGACTGTAAAATCCATGGAATTCTCCAAGCCAAAATACTGGAGTAGGTAGCCATTCCCTTCTCTAGGAGATCTTCCCAACCCAGGGACTGAACCCAGATCTCTTGTACTGCAGGTGGATTCTTTACAGTCTGAGCCACCAGGGAAGCCTGATCAATCCACAGAAGACCTAATAAACTGTCAAATGTGACCAAGTTATGACACCCCAGTCGACCAGAACATACAACTACAATCAATTCCAATTTGAGGGCCAAACACAGGAAACCAAGGCATGAAGAACTCTGGCCATGGGATAGCCATACTTGTAGCAAATTTACGAGTCCTAGCTTTTAGTACAATTTATTTACAGTACATCTCATCACCATAAAGATGTGGACGAGCTGTGGGTAGAAACATGCTTCTTTACTTCCAAAACATTTCTACATACAGTAATGGACAGCCAGTAAAATTCACTGTATGATATAGTGGATAAGGTAGATGCTAGTTTTCTCTCCAAGACAATACCTATCCTAAAAATGGATTTTGTGGCATGTCGAAGCTGAAATCCTCAAACACATATATCAAAACCAACATTTAACCATAGTACCAAAAACAGTGTTCGGAACAGCACTCACAATTAAAAGTTTAACTATATTTGACATATCTCTCATCCCATCTGACGTCTTTTTGGCATCAATAGGGTTTTTTTTTTCCTGCACTATCTCAAAGCCCCTGTAATTCCTATGCAGCTCTTCCAGGGTCAAAGTTATTTTGCTATGAGTTAAATGCAATTCCTGACACAACTGTATGTCATAATCAAAACACTTATTTTTCTCCGCTAAAATTCAGAACTGAGAACACTTGAACTTGGGATATAACTGAAACAGTACCTTATAAAACTTACAAGAAAAAAACAAAATTCACTTGGTCTGCCTATCAACAGAATAACAAACGTTAAAGAACTGACCGGAGAGTTTATCCTACTTCAGTTTTGCAATTTTGGAACGTTATTCTATTAAAACTTAGAAAATTACAAAACTATTAATTATAGTTATTTTCACAGTACAATATTTATGTATTATTTACGAGAACATATTTAATACTTTTGCAATCTCAATTTTTTACGTGTTTTTACTTATCATGGGGGCAACATAAAGAGCTACAGATGAAAATACTGTATTAAACTGATACACTATAAATCAAGATATCAGCCTTGCTTAATAGCAATAAAAACTACCCTGCCAGAGGTAACCACAAAGCTGCTTCAAGAGTAAATTCGACTAAATTCAAGTGCACACACAAGACAGTTTGAGCCTCTGCAAAAACGCAGAACTTCCCCGGCCCCTCTAGAGTCAGGAGAATCCATCAGGCTAAGAGCTTGAGCCTCAGAACTTCGTTTAAAGAGGGCAAGGGGCCGACCTAGAAGTTGAGACCCCCATGGAATCTGAGACCCCTTTCGCGCTGAGCTCAGCAAAGAAGCCGGCGCGCAGCGTAACAGAGAGATGCACGCCGGAAAGCACAGCCCGCAAACTGGGGTCCCCATGGCTCCAGCGCGCGCTCAGGGACCGTCCCGAGCTCCCAGTCCTCCCGATCAGGGAGCGGGTAGGCCTTGGGACGAGTGTTAGGACCACGGGATACGCGATGAGCCACCAGGCGTGGCGGACCGGGGACCACACCTGTGTGACTCGGGACGCGTCAGGCGCGGCGAGCCCCGGCTGCTCTCCGGAGGCAAGGGGACCGAGAGGGCCCAAGAGTAGCGGCGGGGATGGTCACGGTGACTCCTCGGCCACTGCAGCTTCTCATTCCCTCTCCCTCCCCTGTTCCGGAGGAAGACTGGGCAGCAGCTGTGGACAAGACTGCTAGCAACAGGAAGGCGTGCGGGAGAACCTCTCACCCGAGACGTTCAAATGGTCGCGTCCATCTTGACTTTCCCGTCGTGCCTCGCGCCGGGGTGGGGCTTCGGCAGGAGCGCGGCGAGCCTGCGGCTGTAGCGCCTGCGCAGTTGCGGGAAGGATGCTTTGGGCTCCCGAAGGCTCTGTGGGTGAAGAATCCGCCTGCAATGCAGGAAACACATGAGAAACGGGTTCGATCCCTGGCTCGGGAAGATCCCTGGAGAAGGAAATGGCAACCCACTCCAGTATTCTTGCCTGGAAAATCTATGGACAGGGAAGTCTGGCAGGCTCCAATCCATGGGGTCGCAAAGAGTCGGATGCTAATGAACGACTAAGCACAGGCACCTTCTGTAGTGTAGCCGCTGTGACCCAAAGCAAGACTACCTCTGCTAGGGTCTGTGCTGGAATAGGACCTTCCTGGTGTCCAGGTCTCCACGTCAATACGAACCTGACCTGCCTCCTAACTATGAAAAATAAGATTTTCTGGCCAGTTTCCCTCTCCTCTCCTGACCCCCAAATGGGAGGTATATGCCTCCACGCTTGAGGAAGGGTGGGGAGTCTACTGATTTTACCCTCTACCAATGCACTTTAACCCTTCCGACGTCTGGACCCTTTGAAAAGTTGAAGAAAAGTATGGTTGTTCTGCAATTCATGGAGTTTCAAAGAGTTGGACACGACTGAGCAACTGAACTGAACTGAAGTGAACTGATGGTTGTTCAAGCATTCAGTCGTATCCAACTTTTTGCAACCCCACGGACTGCAGCACGCCCTGCTTCCGTATCCTTCATCATCTCCTGGAGCTTGCTCAAACTCATGTCCATTGAGTCGGTGATGCCATCCAACCATTTCCTCCTCTGTTATCCCCTTCTCCAGAGGTCCTCAATGAAAACATTGCTCCTAATATCTGAGCTTCACAGAACATCCCCAAGCGATTCATAGGCCCAAGTTAAAAACCTCTGCTTCACCCCTTCCTCCCTGTCTATGGAATTAACTGTAGAATAGCAGGCTTGTGAAAACAACAACTTTCTTGAGCTGTAATCTCACTGTGTGGCATTGCTAGGTTTAAAGGACTAATAGGCCTAAGAAGTTAAGTCACTCGCTCAGTCGTGTCTGACTCTTTGCGACCCCGTGGACTGTAGCCCACCAGGCTCCTCCCTCCATGGGATTCTTCAGGCAAGAATACTGAAGTGGGTTGCCATTTCCTTCTCCAGGGGATCTTCCCGACCCAGGGATCGAACCCAGGTCTCCCGCATTGCGGGAAGATGATTTAACCTCTGAGCCACCAGGGAAGCCCCAATAGGCGTAAGAAATAAAGTTCAAATACTTTATGCAGAAATATAAAGTTGCCTGAAATGTCTGTGCCTTCACTAAAATTCTCTCCTTAGAGTCTCCAGACACACCTTAACCTTGGGGCCTTGGTATATTGGTTCATTCTCATCTCTTTATTTGAAATGTCGACCTTTAGAGTTTAGTTCAAATGCCTTTTTTCAGAAGGCTTTACTCCAACAGGAAGTCTCTGAGTGCCACCATCTGCTATTGTCCCACCTCAACCACCACCATGGCCTGATGCTACACGAGCCCTATTTCCACCAGCCCTGTGGTCCCCACCACCAGTCACAAGGCCTTCCCCCCTGGCTTCACTGTGTCATCAGGCCAAAGTCACACTCCCTGGGGCCCTGGATTCTCCTGCCACTGCCAGACTTGGAGGAAGTGCCTCTTCACAAGGTGTGTGAGTTGTCTTCTGAAGGGGCTAAAGACATAAACCCGAAAGTGTAGAGAGCAAATTTAGGGTGTCACCATTGGTCACTCAGTCGTGTCCAATTCTTGGCAACCCCATAGGCTGTATTCCACCACACTCCTCTGTCCTTGGGATTTCCCAGGCAAGAATACTGGAGCGGGTAACCATTCCCTTCTCCAGGGGATCTTCCCCACCCAGGGATCTAACCCGTGTCTCCTGCACTGCAGGCAGATTCTTCTCAGTCTGAGCCACCAGAGAGCAAATTTTCATCAGCAGAAAGAAGGCAGATAGGAACCAAAGAAGTGAACCCCGTCCTTTTCCCTCTGCCAGACTATTCTACAGCGTGGCTTCTCTGCACAGCCTGCCAGGAGACGTCCTTGTGGCCGAGCAGGCATGCCTGCCAAGCAGTCAGCTGAGTTTTTGGCAGTGGCCAATGCAATGCTTCTTATCCGTCCCTGCTCCATTTTCCCTTGCCTTTATTCTCTCTCTTGGGCTAAAGCATCAGCACTCATCAAATTTGCCTCCAGCTCTATTTTTTAGGGAACACAGTCCACAAAGAGTGTCCTATGCTGCTTATTGTCCAGTCTATGAATACAGTCACTGAAAGGATTTACCCAGCTCTTCCCCCTGAGTGTTCCCTTGTCTGCTCATAAATTCTCCCCAAGATTCCTCTCCATGGCCTCAGCCTATGATGTTTTCTCAGGACTAGAGTTTCCTAAAACACAGGACTTTCCATTTAATTTATTTTTGGATGGGAACAGTGCTTTAAAAAAAAAAAAATTAGTTCTTTTAAGGATTTTGTTTGTTTGTTTGCCGCACCACATAGCATGCAGGATCTTAGTTCCCTGATCAGGGATGAACCCGTGCCCCCCAACAGTGAAAGTGCGGAGTCTTAACCACTGGACTGCCAGGGGAGTCTCTAGAGGGACATCTTTAAACAGCACCATCCCTTTTCTGAGTCTGACCATTTTACTTCCAGTATGGGTGGCTCATTGCTGTTGTTACTGTTGTTTTTGTTTTGCCTATGGAGTGAATTTTTCATGGCAAAGAGTTCCTGAAACCAGAAGAGGAAACACTTTTATTCTGCCATCGTGTTCACAACACTGAACGGTAACTTTTCCTTGTGCCGTTTTGCAATGACTATGGAAGCCATTGTTCCGGGAGGGCCTGGAATTAACCTGAGCTATTCTGCTAAAGTTTCTTCATGGCCCTGGCTCCTGGTCAGGGCATGAAGCCTACTGATTATTCATGTTGATTTGTGGGATCGAGGAGGTTCAGGGAGATTTGTACCAGCTTGTCAGTGCTGTTTATTTAAAACAGTGAGATACAAGGACCTACTTGTCCAACACAAGGAGCTATACCCAATATCTTCTAATGACCTATAACAGAAAAGAATCTGCAAAAGAATACATGTGTGTGGTTTGTGTATAACTGAGTCACTGTGCAGTACATTTGAAACTAACACAACATTGTGTATCAACTATAATTTTTAAAAATTGTTTAAATAAAGAACAAAACAATAAACAATGAGTTACAGGATTTGCACATGGTCTCAGTAAGACCCCAGGGCTTTCCTGGTGGCTCAGATGGTAGAGTCTGCCTGCAGTGCGGGAGACCTGGGTTCAATCCCTGGGTTGGAAGATTCCCTGGAGAAGGAAATGGCAACCCACTCCAGTATTCTTGCCTGTAAAATCTCATGGGTGGAGGAGCCTGGCAGGCTATAGTCCATGGGGGTGGCAGAGTCGGACACGACTGAGCGAACATGTCCATGCATCGGTGTGACAGCTAGAGGGAGCTGCTGTTGAAGCCAGTTATGCCTTGGGAGTATGCCTAAGTGACCCGGGGCATGTAAAAATCCTCAGCTGAACTTCTCTTTGGGGCTCCCTGGTTCCGAGGTGTTCCCAATGGTTCCTGATCCAAGAGAGGGAGTGCATCTGGCCACACATCTTCCAGAAAGGGTGGACAAAGGATCCTGTGCCTGGTCTCTCTGGAATCATTACAGTAAAACAACCATTAACTGTGACGGATATTAACTTAACTGCTGTTGTTATATTGTGTCCTGTTTCTGTAACAAACTGTAGGAGCTGGATCTGGTGAGTCTTTTTAGCAACTGGATTCCTGTTTAACCACCACTTAGTTATATCAGTGCACTTATGTTCAAGGCAGTATTCCAAATGGATTGCTTCACCTGAAGCATGGTCCCCCAAGAACTTTACACCTATGCCCCAGCATGCTGCTCAGTACACTGACTGGAGGATCTTCCATGCACCACCTAAATTGCCCAAGAAACTACCTGAGACTGGTGCTTCCCCTAAGAGGTGGGGTGTTCTGAGTGGACTTTCTTACAGGCACCATGTCAGTTCCCCAGCAAACTTCAAGAACTTGGCCCTTATATGTATTTCCAACATGTTGCTCAACACACGACATGGGGGAGAAGAAGTCAAGGGGCTTAGCCTCTGTCATGCTGCAATGTCATTTATGTATTAATAGTACTGAAACCACCAAGAATTATGACAGGGCTAGCATGAAGGGAGTGCCAATGATGCAAATACTGAAATCTTCGAGGAACAAGAGGAGAGACCTAGGGGTCTGTAGTGACCTCAGCAGCCAGGTCTGATGATATGAGACTCAAATCCTGAGACTCTGGAAAGAAGGGCAGAGAATGGTCTTCAGGCATCAAGGACAACCCCACCTCTGGGCTTAGGGGTAAGAGGGATGTGAGTGCAGAAGGCAGGTTCAGCAAAGAAAAGCCAGGGTGCTGTGATGGGAGGACCATGGACTGGCTGCTGGACAAGTGAGAACCAAAGTGGTTCTTGACTGGCATTTGGGTCAATGAGACTGGGGCTTCCTGATGGAGGTAATGTGCATTAGCTCAGTGACACACTCTAGGTGCTGGTCTTATACCTTGATGTGAGCACACGCTTAGTAGATTTTTGTGAAATCATGAGTGAATGAATGCCTCTCTGACACTGAAACCAGTTTGAGACTGTTTCTCGGCACACCATCATTCACAGAGTATGGCTCCAGCAAGCCAGATCCCTAGATACTGGGCAGTCTCCACCGTGTTAAAGTGAATGGGAGGAGACTAGCTTGAATTGGGGGTCCATGTGGCAGACTGAAGGCAGGAGTGGAAAGTCAGTTACAGGCCCCAGTTGGGGACAAGGCTGAGGGGGTGAGGGGGTTGTCTGTGTAGATGGGCCGGCCGACAGAGGGAGGGTGTGGCTTTAGAGTAGGGCCACTGATCCAGCAAGTCCACTCCTGGGCATAGACCCAGACAAAAGGTAATTCAAAATGATATATGCACGCCTGTGTTCATTGAAGCACTGTTCACAACGGCCAAGACACGGAAACAACCTAAATGTTCTCTGACAGATGAACGGATTGAGAAGCTGTGGTACATACACACACTGCAATATGACTCAGTCATTTAAAAGAATGAAACAATGCCATTTGAGGACCATGGATGGGTCTAGAGATGACCACACTAAGTGAAGCAAGCTGGAAAGAGAAAGACAAATACCATATCATATCACTTATAGGTAGAATCTAAAATCTAAAACAAACGAACATACCTGTGAACAGAAACAAACTCACAGAACAGACTTATGGCTGCCAAGGCGGAGTGAGGGTGGGGGAAGGGAAGGATTGGGAGTTTGGGATTAATAGATACAAATATTGTATATAGGAGATACAAACAACACAGTCCTACTGTATAGCCCATATTGAACTATATTCAGTATCCTGTGATAAGCTATAATGGAAAAGAATATGAAAGAGAATATATATGTGCATAATTGAGTCACTTTACAGCAAAAATGAAGACAATTTTGCAAATCAACTATATTTTAATAAAACAAACAAAAAAATACACTAGGGCCGTCTTTACATTTTTCATGTGCAGTTTGGCCTGCTCCCCTGAGGACCTCAGTTGTTAGTCTTGTACCTCATTGCTGATATCCTGAACATGCTTGATGACCAGACTGTTCACAGTGCCACTTAATGTAAGACACAGCCCTTCTACACTTGACTCAGCGGGGGCTGTCTTCCCCGGCCCCTGGATGAACACTGCTATGGGCCATGTTCTCTTTTTCTTACATAATAAAAGTAGGGGCTCCACCTTGCAATGTGCAGAGCCCCACCAGATATAGGAGAGAGTGTGGACACTGGAGTATGAGTTCCAGGTTGGTGTCACCCTGCTAAAGTTGCACAAATGTAGCCTTTTGGGCTACATCCTATAAGGATGAAAATAGTTGTATAATATGGGATCTATTTTTTAAAAAACTAACATTTCCCATCACATATCTTTATAATTAGGACATTAACATTCAATAACATTCAGAGGCATGGCAAGTATAAAATTAAAATGGTAGAATCAGAATTTCCCTGGTGGTTCAGTGGTTAAGATACTGTGTTCCCACTGCCACAGAGAAGGTGATGGCAACCCACTCCAGCACTCTTGCCTGGAAAATCCCATGGACAGAGGAGCCTGGTAGGCTGCAGTCCATGGGGTAGCGACGAGTCGGACATGACTGAGCAACTTCACTTTCACTTTTCACTTTGATGCACTGGAGAAGGAAATGGCAACCCACTCCAGTGTTCTTGCCTGGAGAATCCCAGGGATGGCGGAGCCTGGTGGGCTGCCGTCTATGGGGTCGCACAGAGTCAGACACGACTGAAGCGACTTAGCAGCAGCAGCAGCAGCTCCCACTGCAGGAGGCATGAGCTCAGTCTGCTTGGGAACTAAGATCCTGCATGCCACGTGGCACAGCAAAAAAATTAGAAAAAAAAAAATATGATAGTCAATAACCTACATTTTAGCTAGTGTTGATGTCTGTGGAAGTTTTAAAACAACTCCTCTGACACTTCCATCATCAAGAGGTTGGGGGTTATGGCTCTTTCCCAGGAGGGTGGGGTTGTGACTGTATCCACCATCCACCAAGACAGTCTGGCTTAGTGGAGTCAGGTGACCTCTGAGGCTAGGTTTTGAAAGGCTATGCAGCTCCTATCTTGGTCACTGGAAGGAATGGTCACTCTTGGAGCCTAGATTTTCCTTGTAGGACTTCCAACTACACCTAGGCCATCATAGGGAAGCCTCATTGAGATGGTCTGATCTGCAGCCCTGGACTTTAGAGTCATTGCAGTGTAAGTACCCGCTATGTGAGGATCAGGGATTGACCAACTTCTGTAAAGGGCCAGATCACGTGGCCTTGTGGCCTCTGATCTCTGTTGCAGCTATTTGACTCTGCTGTGACAGCACAGGAGCAGCCATGAATAACACACACTGCATGGCTGTGTTCCAATAATCCTGATTTGCAAACACAGGCAAGAGGCCCACCAGCTATAGTTTGCTGATCCCTGTTCCAGATGTTTCTAGTCCACAGTCATTGAACCCAATATTTCAGCAGAGATGGAAGAGGTAAGACAACCCATCTTCTTTGTACCCTGTCTAAATCTCTTACCCACACAATCTGTGAATCTAACACAGCAGCTGTGATTTACCCATGCTGTGTCTGGGGTGGTATATCACACAGGAATAGATAACTAGACAGTTTTATACTAGGTAAGCCTACTCATCAACAGTGTATTAAAAAGCAGAGTCATCACTCAGCCAACAAAGGTCCATATAGTCAGACCTATGGTTTTTCCAGGAGTCATGTATAAATGTGAGAGGTGGACCATAAAGAAGGCTGAGCGCCAAAGAATTGATACTTTCAAATTGTGGTGATGGAGAAGACTCTTGAGAGTCCCTTGGACTGTAAGGAGATGAAACCCATCAATCCTAAAGGAAATCAACCCTGAATATTCATTGGAATGATGGATGCTGAAGCTGAAGCTCTAATAGCTTGGCCACCTGATGTGAAGAGCCAACTCATTGGAAAAGACCCTGATGCTAAGAAAGACTGAAGGCAAGAGGAGAAGAGGGTGGCAGAGGATGAGATGGTTGGATGGCATCACCAACTCAATGGACATAAGTCTGAGCAAACTCCGTGAGATAGTGAAGGACAGGGAAGTCTGGCATGCTGCAGTCCATGGGGTTGCAAAGAGTTAGACCTGGCTTAGCGACTGAACAACAACAAAAGCCTCGTCAAGAATGTGAGGCATAGCAAAGACTTGAAGGCGGAGAATTAACTAAGAGGGTGTGAGTTTATCAGAAGAGCATTCCAAGCAGAGGAAACAGTTGGTGCAAAACCCTGGGATGGAAGAGAGTCTGGTGTATATGAGCAGCAGCAAGGACACCGCAGGAGAACAGGGGTCTGCTGAGATGCCCTGGCAACCCTGCACATCTCCATGTAGGTGTGCAGGTGAGGCTTGACTCAATTCTACCCAGGTCTTGGGAAACTGTCCCATGATTCCTCCTGGGGCAGGGGGAGGTGAGGCTGGTGAGCAGAGGTTGGAGGCATTTTCATATCCCTATCTCACAGCCCGCCTGTTTCTCTTCCTTCTCCAGACTTTCAGCTGGGCATGTGAGTGAGTTTCCACCCCTCCTCACCAGGCCCCCCTCCCCGCACCCAACAACACAGCAGCAGTCACCTGTGAAAATCAATGAAACTGCTCGGCTGTACTTTAGAGTTGGCTGCTCATCAGGGAAGCTACCCACTGCTCATGTCCACCCCTCTGGCTGGGTGTCATCCTATGGGACTAGGGATGCCAGCAGCTGACATCATGCTGATTTTGCTGTCAGTTAAGTAACAATGGATCTAAATCCATTTGGACTGGTTGCCTCCTTACAGCCAAATCTAGCCCACTTGACCAGCCCGACTGGGGTCAGGGACTCTGGACCAGAAAGCAGCATAAATGGAAGTGGAGTAAGGAGATGAGGTCAGAGAGGAGAGGGGATCAGGTCATGTATTCCCCTGTAGGCCACAAGGCAGGACTCTGGCTTTCATGCAGAGAGAAAGTGGGAATCACTGTCCGGTTTTTAGCAGAGGAATGGCATTATTGATTCATGTTGTCAAAGGATCTCATTAAAATACATTAATTCTAAAGATGTTGCCTTAAAGATAGTATGTGTGCGTGTGTGTGGGTGCATGCTGAGTTGCTTCAGCCGCGTCCGACTCTGTGTGACCCTAAGCGACCCCATGGACTGTAACCTGCCAGGCTTCTCTGTCCATGGGGATTCTCCAGGCAAGAATACAACCCATACAAGGGTGTGGGTTGCCATGCCCGCCTCCGGGAGATCTTCCCCACCCGGGGATCGAACTCATGTCTCTTACCTCTCCTGCACTGGCACCACCGGTATGCGTGCATATCTATATATAAAATGTTAAGTTATCCTTTCAGTTATTAGTACAAGTGGCTGACATTTCTTTCACGGTTAACTTTCTCTGCGACTGCCCTCTTGGCCCCGCCACACTTTTTTCGCTGGGGGGTGGGGGTGGGGGGGCGCCTCTTCCCACTTCGTAGGTGTTCATCGCCCTCCACGAGCATCACCTCTCTTGGACTCCACAAGGGGGCACAGCAAAACTTTCTTCCCGGGAGGCGGTGAGCTCTGAGACTCCAGGACTGCCTCACACCTTCGGCCAGGGAAGGCGCTCGGCCGGGAGTGCAGCCAAGGTGGCCTCTGCCTCTGGGAGAGTTGCTGCCTGGGTTTTATGTCTGCTGAGCCGCGATTGCGGGACTGCCTCAGCCTCCAAGCCGCAGGCACCTTGTCTTAAGTCTGCTGGCAGCCTCGGGCACCCTACGCTCCTCCCCAACTTACTCTCTGTCCCTCCTACCTGCACTCGTCGGACGTCTGGATCCCCGGGAGGTCGGGGGCACTTTCTCCTCCCCAGACCTCCAGTCACTCCTCCACTTTACGGTCCTCACCTCCCTCCCCTAGCTTTCAGCCCCCGCCCCGCGCCCAGGCTCAACCCCACCCCGCGGCCCGCCCCTCTCCGCCCCTTGGGTCCAGCCCCCTTTCCACCCCCTCCGCCGCCCGCCTCTCCCCGCCGCCTTCCCGCCCCCTCCCCTCCCCGACTGGCTGGGTCGGCTCAGACTCGGCCCCCGGTCCGCCCCGCTCCGGCTCTCGGCGCCTTCGACCGCGGCTCCGCTCTGCGCCTTCGGAGCGGGTTGCTGGGGTCTCCGGGACTGGGCTGTTTTCGCTCGCTCTAGGCCGGCGACGCGGCAGGTTCCGGACGTCCATCTATCCGTCGGTCCGAAGAGACTTTTCAGACCCGCGATCTCGGTATGGGGCGGGCTGTGCTGCTGTTCCTGCCGTGGCTCTTCCTCTCCGCGCTCTGGACGCGAGGTGAGTGCAAGGGGCTGGGGATTCGCGCCTGGGAGCTCCGAGGAGGGAGCGCGCCAATCGGGGCGCACCCGGCTGCTGGCAAGCTTGCAGACCTCTCCCCGCGCCCCAGAGGGGCCAGGTGCTGAGGTGCAGGGCTCCCGCGTACCCACCGTCCTGGCATCCTGGCTGGGTAGTGGGCGCGCGTCCCGGCGGAGCCGGGGAGGAGTGGGCGCCGAGGGCCCACAGCGACCGCGGAGAGGGAAACCGAGCTCGGCCGGTTGCGCTGCAAGTCCTAAAATTTTCGGCGGAGGGAAATGCGCCACAAAAACTTTTCACTGGAAGTGGCTGTGTGGTTGGACCCCAGTTGCTGGCGGGAGTTCTGGGAGCCGCAGGCAGACCCCATCTCCACTCTGGGGGACTAGAGACCCGAAGGCTGCGGGAGTTGAGGTCGCAGTCCCGGTGCAGCGATGCACCAAGGCCAAAGCGCGATCGGGAGGGACTAGTCGGGCTGCCCCCCCGAACCCCCGGGCCTTCAGGGGCTACTTTAGCAGCGACGCCCTGTGAGTGGGTGGGGGGCCAGAAAAAGAGGACGCGCTGTTTTTACCCCTATTATTGCTGAACAGGATCTAACGTGCTTGGTCAGCGTCTAGGCGTATTACCTCTGCGCTGCTGCTGCTGCTGCTAAGTCACTTCAGTCGTGTCCTACTCTGTGAGACCCCATGGCCTGCAGCCTACCAGGCTCCTCCGTCCATGGGATTTTCCAGGCAAGAGTACTGGAGTGGGGTGCCATTGCCTTCTCCGTCTGCACTGCTAGGAATTCCAACATAAGATACTGGATTGGTAAGTGGAGGCACAGGAAGGCAGGTTTCATGGTTCCATTCTGTATCCGCAGTTTGTTCGGAGGGTCGCTGATTAACGAATGGGTTAGAAGTTTAACCTCTGAAGTATTTCTTAAGGAACCTGGAAGAAACTTAACCAGGCTTTATGCTGAAGGCAATAGTACCCCACTCCAGTACTCTTGCCTGGAAAATCCCATGGACAGAGCTCCTGGAAGGCTGCAGTCCATGGGGTCGCTGAGGGTCGGACACGACTGAGCGACTTCATTTTCACTTTTCACTTTTCATGCATTGGAGAAGGAAATGGCAACCCACTCCAGTGTTCTTGCCTGGAGAATCCCAGGGATGGAGGAGCCTGGTGGGCTGCCGTCTATGGGGTCGCGCAGAGTCGGACATGACTAAAGTGAGTTAGCAGCAGCAGCAGCATGCTGAATAAACACACATCAAGCATTTTTCCTTAGCTTAAAGGTTTAGCTTTTATATAAACCTATTGTGGTCAAAGGTGTTTTTGAAGAGTACCTGACAACTTCAATTATACTTAAGCAGTTTACTTCAGAATTTTTCCTGTGAGAATTTCATTGGAAAGCTCAGTTGCTCAAATCAGAAATTCTTAAGCAGCTGCACCCTCTTTTTACACATTAAATTACACATACAATTTATAATTTGAGGCAATGTAGCAATTTGAAGCAAACATCCAGAGAGTAAACCAAGCAAAGAATGAAAACAATTCTATTCTTTACCCCAACCACCCCCCCAAACCCTCAGAAATTCCTCAGCATTTCTGCTAGATCCGTTTTTCATAATCTGTTACATTTTGCTACCAGGGAAGGCTGGCCATAAATAGTCTTGGATGTAGTGAATGTGGTGAAAATTATGGGAAAAGTAACAGAAGCAGTAGTTTTGGGGAAGATGTTTTTTAAATGGAGTGTTTTTCTTTTTCTACGTTTTTTAAAGCATTAATAATAATAATAAACCCTCTGTAGCTGATAATTACTTTAAGCAGATAATCTTAAAAATCTGTTAAAATCCACCCAACTGGAAGAATGAAAAGTTTCTGCAGTTTTTCTTCTCCTACCTTTTGTTTTTTAATCTTGAATTTACCTGTGAGATGTCTGACAGTGTTTCATTTTGTGAAAAGTTCAAAGAATGGGATTCTCACTGGCTGAATGAGAGGGGACCTGTTGGCTCAGATAGTAAAGAATTTGCCCACAGTGTAGGAGAGCTAGGTTCGATCCCCTGGGTCAGGAAGATCCCCTGGAGAAAGGAATGGCTATCCACTCCAGTATTCTTGCCTGAAGAGTTCCATTGACAGAGGAGCATGGCGGGCTGCAGTCCATGTGGCTGCAAAGAGTCGGACATGATTGAGTAACCAACACTTTCCCACACTCAAGGGTGCTGAAGATGGAAATTGGATTCCTTGTCTAGTTTTAGGATTTTCGTACTGCATGTTGTGGCTCTAAGTGGTTTACTCACCAGACAGCAGAGCCAGGAGAGACAGATTATGAATGTGTGCATAGACTCTACACTGTAGGGGAATGGATAATTACAATTTACACATCACTTTAACCCTGAAATCTTCCCTTCTCCTTACCCCCACCCCGTACCCACAAACACCCTCCCACAAAGATAAACACACAGAACTGAAACTGCTGAACCAGGGGCATTTCTGGGCTCTCCAGTCCTTTCTGTTCCGTCTCTGATGGGGGTGCCAATGAGCAACAAATCAGCAAAGGGTAGCTCTAGAGGCCCAGGAGAAGCTGGAGGATGAAAATACAGAAGTGGATCTTGCTATGATTTATGGTGGTATTTGCAGGGCAGCAATGGAGACAGAGACACACAGAACAGACTTGTGGCCCAGGGCTGGGGGGAGGCCCGAGAGGATGAGATGAATGGACAGAGGAGCATGGAGGCACGCACACTACCACATGTGAAACAGAGAGCCAGTGGGAATTTGCTCTATGACTCAGGGAGCTCAAACTGGGGCTCTGTGACAACCTAGAGGGGTGCGATGGGGTGGGAGGGAGGGAGGTTCAAGAGGGAGCAGAGACATGTATACCAGTGGCTAATTCATGTTGATGTATGGCAAAAATCAAACCAATATTGTAAAGCAACTATCCTTCAATTTAAAATAAGTTTTAAAAAATGCAGAAGTGGATAAAAGTGAAGGCATTACAAGGACCTAACCAGTGATGAGGCTATGCTTGCCCTTAATGAAACCCTTAGAACTAATTGGGCTTTTTTTCTTTTAATCTCACTTTTTTTTTTTTCCATTACTTATTTAGCTTCATCAAGTCTTAGTTTCGGCATTCGGGATCTTTGTTGCATCACACAGGATCTTTCATTGCAGCATATGGACTCTCTAGTTGGGGTCCAGGCTTAGTTGCTGGGAGGCCTGTGGGATCTTAGTTAACCGACCAGGGACCGAACCCAAGTCCCCTGCCTTGCAAGGTGGATATCACTGGACCAGCAGGGAAGTCCTTCAGTTCAGTTCAGTTCAGTCGCTTAGTTGTGTCCGACTCTTCCCGACCCCATGAATCGCAGCACGCCAGGCCACCCTGTCCATCACCAACTCCCGGAGTTCACTCAGACTCACGTCCATCGAGTCAGTGATGCCATCCAGCCATCTCATCCTCTGTCATCCCCTTCTCCTCCTGCCCTCAATCCCTCCCAGCATCAGAGTCTTTTCCAATGAGTCAACTCTTCGCATGAGGTGGCCAAAGTACTGGAGTTTCAGCTTTAGCATCATTCCTTCCAAAGAAATCCCAGGGCTGATCTCCTTCAGAATGGACTGGTTGGATCTCCTTGCAGTCCAAGGGACTCTCAGGAGTCTTCTCCAACACCACAGTTCAAAAGCATCAATTCCTCAGCACTCAGAGCAAAGATGGGCTCGATAAAGGACAGAAATGGTATGGACCTAACAGAAGCAGAAGATATCAAGAAGAGGTGGCAAGAATACACAGAAGAACTGTACAAAAAAGATCTTCACAACCCAGATAATCATGATGCTGTGATCACTGACCTAGAGCCAGACATCCTGGAATGTGAAGTCAAGTGAGCTTTAGAAAGCATCACTACAAACAAAGCTAGTGGAGGTGATGGAATTCCAGTTGAACTATTTCAAATCCTGAAAGATGATGCTGTGAAAGTGCTGCACTCAATATGCCAGCAAATTTGGAAAACTCAGCAGTGGCCACAGGTCTGGAAAAGGTGAGTTTTCATTCCGATCCCAAAGAAAGGCAATGCCAAAGAACGCTCAAACTACCGCACAATTGCACTCATTTCACTGCTAGTAAAGTAATGCTCAAAATTCTCCAAGCCAGGCTTCAGCAATATGTGAACCGTGAACTTCCAGATGTTCAAGCTGGTTTTAGAAAAGGCAGAGGAACCAGAGATCAAATTGCCAACATCCACTGGATCATGGAAAAAGCAAGAGAGTTCCAGAAAAACATCTATTTCTGCTTTATTGACTATGCCAAAGCCTTTGACTGTGTGGATCACAAGAAACTGTGGAAAATTCTGAAAGAGATGGGAATACCAGACCACCTGACCTGCCTCTTGAGAAATCTGTATGCAGGTCAGGAAGCAACAGTTAGAACTGGACATGGAACAACAGACTGGGTCCAAATAGGAAAAGGAGTACATCAAGGCTGTATATTGTCACCCTGCTTATTTAACTTATATGCAGAGTACATCATGAGAAACGCTGGACTGGAAGAAACACAAGCTGGAATCAAGATTGCCAGGAGAAATATCAATAACCTCAGATATGCAGATGATACCACCCTTATGGCAGAAAGTGAAAAGGAACTCAAAAGCCTCTTGATGAAAGTGAAAGTGGAGAGTGAAAAAGTTGGCTTAAAGCTCAACATTCAGAAAACGAAGATCATGGCATCCAGTCCCATCACTTCATGGGAAATAGATGGGGAAACAGTGGAAACAGTGTCAGACTTTATTTTTGGGGGCTCCAAAATCACTACAGATGGTGACTGCAGCCATGAAATTAAAAGACACTCCTTGGAAGGAAAGTTATGTCCAACCTAGATAGCATATTCAAAAGCAGGGACATTACTTTGCCAACAAAGGTCCGTCTAGTCAAGGGAAGTCCTTAATTGGGCTTTAAAACTCTTCAGTGTTACGGTTTCTCTCCCAAACTGAAGCTGTCACCGTATTTCAATATACTGTAAACATTATCCCAGAAAGAACTTTAAGCTATCTAGTTGCCCATGGGCTTTGTATCAATGGACTCAAATGCTTTGGGAAAGGAAGCAGGTCACATTTCAAAACTAAATAACTTTTCAAAAGTTTTTCTGATCTGCTTCCTTAGAGTGATGATTCTATGTGTGCATGTGTGTATGCTCAGTCGCTCAGCCATGTCTGACTCTTTGCAACCGCATGGACTGGAGCGCGTCAGGCTCCTCTGTCCATGGAATTTTCCAGGCAAGAATACTGGAGTGGGTTGCCATTTCCTTCTCCAGGGGATCTTTGACACTGGGAATGAACCTGCATTTCTTACTCTGGCAGGTGGATTCTTTACCACTGAGCTACCAGGGAAGCCAATGTGATGAATGGAACACTATTATTTTTCACAATGATAACTATTGTTTCAATCTTATTTTAAAAAATAACTTCCAAGTAATCCTAGGAGCAGGGTCAGTGGGTTGCCAGTCAGAGTTGGTTATAAACAGTGCCAGTGAATTGATAACACACCACCAGGTAGAGAGGCTGAGCCTTGCTTTAAATGGGTTCCCCCACCTGGAAATGAGCACATGCCAACCCGCCACTTTCTGCGTAGTGGCCAAAATGAGACTTTTGAGGTTGATTTGGACTGGGTGGCTTCCCTTTCGGCACCAAGGTTGGCAAGGGCTGGGGTCCTACGTCTCCTCTTTGACTCATTTTCAGTTTCAGTTCTTGCCGCTCCAGCCACAAAGGTCTTTTTGCCTCTTTTTTTGTGGAAGTTCCCTCTGGCTAAAATCTTTTCCCCAAGAAAACGCTAGCTCAGTTGCTCTCCTGAAGAGGCCTTTGCTCACTGCCACCTCTGCCATACTTACACACACACTCTATTAAATAACTCTACCGCTGTCTGATGGGTTCCTCTCTGTTTTCCAAGCAGGTGCTCATTTCAGGTGCTCAGTATCTGCTGTTGTTTAGTCGCTAAGTCATATCCTACTCTTTTTTGACCCCATGGATTGTAGCATGCCAAGCTCCTCTGTCCATGGGATTTCCTGGCAAGAATACTGAAGTGGATTGCCATTTCCTTCTCTAGGGGATCTCCATGACCCAGGGATCGAACCCTCGTCTCCTGTATGGGCAGGTGGATTTTTTAACTACTGAGCCACTAGGGAAGTATCTGCACTGGGTAGTATTTGCTCAGTATCTGCAAAGATCAAGGCCTCTGTGGGTCTTGCTGTGTCTTCCTCCCTCTTCTTTCTCCCTTCTGGCTTTTCCAGAAACAATTGCCGCAGCTCCCAGGCCCTTGTGCTTGGGGCTTGGTTGCTAGCAAACAATTTTTCATTTCACTGTTATGCCAAAATGATTTCATTACTAGAAAGGTTACAGTAGATTTGTGGACTGTATTAAGGCCAATAGAGCAAAATTAACATTTTTTATAGTCTCTTGACTTAAAATTAAAAGCCAATTTTTCATGTTAAAGATACAGTTTAACAGCTCCTTGTCCAGAGCAGATTGCCTAATTCCCAGGTTGTTGTGGCCCCGAGTGTCTTGACTTTGGCGTGTTGTTACTACTTTAATCTTAACTCGAAACACAGGGCTCAGAGTGGGGGTGGGGGTGGGGGGAAATGCATCTCAGCAGGGAGTTAATTATTATAAAACGTGAAAAAAAAGCAGGTTATTATTAAACCTGTGTGCTTCAAGGGCTTGGAATGAAAATGTTAACAGGGGCTGAGTGACCAAATGGGCTGGGCTTCCTGTCCTGCCTGGCTGGCCTCTGGGGAGCCCTGGGTGCAGTGACTAACTCTCAGGACCTCAGCTCCCTCACGGGTCTAGTGCAACTCTTCGTTATTCGTGGAACCCGTGGAACCGTCGGGAGGATAAAGGAGCCAATGTCATGTGGTAAAAGCTCTCAAACTATTAGCCATTGTTACCCAAGCTCCCTCCCTTCTGAACTCAAATTTTGTGGTAATTGTTTTTCTTAAACAAAAGGTACTGGGGGGAAAGTTTCCCCTTTTCTCACTGAAATGTGTCCTAAAGTGAAACCTAAAATAGGAGGTCAGATCTGTGGGCGCCACCCCCCGCCCACTGGTCATAGCTCTTTGGTGGAGGGCTGTGGAGGGTCCATTCTGGAGCGCAGAATTCCTTGCTCTGTAAGACTGTTGCTGCTACGTTGCTTCAGTCGTGTCCGACTCTATGCGACCCCATAGACGGCAGCCCACCAGGCTCCCCTGTCCCTGGGACTGTTTCCTGGTATTTCTGCGAACAGAACCCACACTTGTTAGCTCAGACAAGGCAGGACCTGTCCTGACTGCTCCCTTCCTGCCCCCCCATGACCCTCACTCCTTGAATTCAGGCTTAACTTGGTTCAGGAATAGCTTCCCGTCATGTGCCTCTCAGGAAGGTATAAAAATGAAGTCCAGTTCCTGCTCGGTGTTTCCCACACCACTCTACTCTAAAGTGGGTGTGGTTTTGTTTTGGTTACTTTTTTTTTTTTTTGGTTGTTTGAGTGTAAACATCCAGATAATTCCTTTCCTTTTTTCCAGCTAAAACTAGGTTTGCCAAATGCAGGCTTCCGGCTGCAGTGGCTACAAAATGAAGCTCTGTTTCTTGGGCGGTGCTCTTTGCCTGTGCCTGGGTGGGCGCGTGCAGGTGGTCTTGTGGCAGATGGGCCGGGCAAGGAGCCCCAGGTGTGCTTCTGGTTTCCAGGTGCGTCCTGCCTAGTGGCAGGTGTGAGCAAGCCCCCCAGGCACCCCAGGAAAGGCCCAGACTCCTCTGCCTCCCACACTCTGGGCATTTGCTAACCCTTGACCCAGAGGGAACTTGTTCTCTATCTTGTTCCTGGTTCCAGCCCTGCTGCCTCCAGCTAAAATGCTGAAATGCTACCGGACAGGAAGATCTTGCAGCCCGTTTTGGAGAGCAAGAATACTCAGGGTACCTACCAGCCAGCACTTTCTCCCTCCTGGGTCTTAGTTTTCCTTGAAATGAGGCTGTTGAACTGTATGGAAGATTTTTTTTTTTATCGACCATTAAAAAAATAATTGTATTTGTTTATTTTTGACTGTGTTGGGTCTTTCTTCATTGCTGTTCGGGCTTTTTCTCTAATTGCTCTGTGGGTGCACATGCTAAATCACTTCAGTCCTGTCTGACTCTGTGCGCCAGCCAGACCGCTCTGTCTGTGGGATTCTCCAGGCAAGAATACTGGAGTGGGTTGCTATGCCCGCCTCCAGGGGATCCCTCCGACCAAGGGATCGAACTCTAATCTTTTACGTCTCCTACACTGAGAGGCGGCAAGTGGGGGCTACTCTCTAGTTTTGGTGTGTGGGCTGCTCGTTGCGATGGCTTCTCTTGTTGCAGAGCATGAGCTCTAGGGTGCATGGGCTTCAGTAATTATGGCTCCTGGGCTCTAGAGCTCAGGCTAAATAGTTCTGGTGCACGGCTTTAGTTGCTCCTCTGCATGTGGGATCCTCCCGGATCAGGGATGGAACCCATGTCACCTGCATTGGCAGACGAATTGCTTACCGCTGAGCCACCAGGGCAGCGCAGGGTGTGGACGATTTTTAAAGCCTTACATTTGTTACAGCGTTGTTTCTGTTTTCTGTTGTGGCCTGTTGGCCCGTGGGATCTTAGTTCCCTTGCCAGGGAGCAGATGCGCACCCCCTGTGTTGGAAGGCGAAGTCTTAACCCCTGGATGAGCAGGGAAGTTCCACGGAAGATTCTTAACCACAGCGAAGGCCCAGGTCTTCCCTGGGTTCATGAGGCCTGGAAGCTTGGCCCCACCAGCTGCTGGGCAGCTTGCCCTCTTGGTCGCCATTTCCACTCTGTCTAAGCCTCTGTCAGCCAGCAGGATCCAGTGGGGGTGGCCTGGCTGCCACATCAGGTCACCTCCTTAGGTCCCAGTGTTTTCAAGTGAAATAAGGATGTGGTTGCTGTTATTTAGTTGCTAAGTTGTGTCCAGCTCTACTTGTGACCCCATGGACCATAGCCCGCCAGGGTCCTCTGTCCATGGGATTTTCTAGGCAAGAATGCTGGAGTACATTGCTGTTTCCTTGTCCAAGGGATCTTCCCCACCCAAGAATCGAATCCAAGTCAAGGAAGAGTAGTTATGTCTTAAAGAGTTTGTTGAAAATTCTGCACTCCATTCTAAAACATTTTATTTCATCCTTTTGTCCCCACTCCAGTATTCTTGGGCTTCCCTTGTGGCTCAGCTGGTAAAGAATCCGCCTGCAATGCAGGAGACCTGGGTTCTATCCCTGGGTTGGGAAGATCCCCTGGAGAACGGAAAGGCTGCCCACTCGAATATTCTGGCCTGGAGAATTCCACGGACTGTATAGTCCATGGGGTCACAAAGAGTCGGACACGACTGAGCAACTTTCACTGCACTCACTTGTCCATTTCATCCACCGTTAGTTCATCTTTCACTTAATGGTAAAATGGATTTTCCATGAGTCTTGAGGGAAGACAGGGTCAGGTGGGGGAAGGATCAGGGCAGAGGGGAGAGGGAGAAAAAGAGAGAGGAGACATGTTGACTTTATGTTTGGACTGAGACCGTACAAACACGGTAAGTTTTACACCAAAAGCTAAGCATGTTGGAGTGACTTGGGCTTAGAGAAAAACCATTGCATTTCATAATCACAATGCATAGGTGTTTGTGGCAGCAGGTTTTATGCTTGTATGTTTCTCCCTGTCCTCAGACATTAATGGGGTCTTCTGGATTTTTCCCAGTCAGGCTCTTCATAGATGTTGACTAGCTTCTGGGGAGTCAAGCAAGGCCCTGGCAATATCTGATCATCACTGGGTTAGAGCTGTGCCCCAGCTCACTCTGGGATGGGGCCCATCCTCAGGATTTAGGTCTCAGGCTGGAACCTGAGGATCAGGCCAACACTGCCTGACAGGTCCCGTTCCTTTATAACCTGCTTTTGGGGGTGGGGGTTGGGGGCGGGGGGTGACGGCTCTAGTTAGGTCAGCATTCAGGGCCGGTGGACGTCTTAGAATTCGCCTTGGCTCTGGCCCTTCCTCTCCTTGGACATACAAAGGAAAGCCTTGTTTATTTTGGAGAAGGGATTGTTTTGCTACTGTAAGCCACAGGGCTTTCAAAGCTGCTCAGAGAAGACCGACCTCACTATCGTTTTCGAAAATGATCTTTTCTACAAGTAAGAACAGGCTGTCTTCATGGAGCATATTAGAGCATAAACTCGCTGAAAGTACTTTTCTGTCCCGGTGCTGCTTAGTGAATGCGCAGTGAGGTGATGAATATTCATGGCCTCCCAAGGGTGGCCTGTTTTCCACTCGGCACAGTTCAGGGCAGGCTGCCTCCACACAGGAAGTGAAAGCACCCTTTGAGCCTCTTTTTTCTTTTTTTTTTTTTAAATTTGGGCACATGATTTGAAGATTTGTTGATGAAAACAATGTTCTTTGAAAGTTTGAGGACAAAGGAAAAAGGAAGCTCTTAGACTTTAGCAGGAAATCTACAGCATTAGGTTAAAAAAAAAACACAACACTTTGAGAGTCTGAAGATGTAAGTCCTCAGCCCGGTTGCGATGTGCAGGGAGAGTCATGTTGCGGAAACTGCATGTCTCCGTTGATCAAATAGGGGGCAGATAGGTGATTCTGGGATCTCTTCTGGGCAGGACACAGATTGCGTCTGAAAGACAGATGTGGGCTGGGACAGTTTCTCTCCTCGAGAGTCAAACACAGGGCCTGCGTGAGTGTGGCCCCTCAACCCACCCACCCCAGCCCTCTGCCTGACTCTGGCTATAAGTGTCCTCAGGCATCAATCAGCCTAGAAATGGGGCCTGAGGCAGTGTAGGGTGTCCCTTAAAAATGAGTCATGGGACTTCCCTGGCAGTCCAATGGTTAAGACTCTGTGCTTCCACTGCAAGGGACACCGGTTTGATCCCTGGTCAGGGAACTAAAGATCCTGCATGCCTTGCAGCGTGGCCAAAACCTAACTAGCTAAATAAAGTAATAATAAAGTCTTCACAATTCCCTGGTGCTCCAGTGGTTAGGACTCAGCACTTTCACTGCCATGGGCCTGGGTCAAAAAATCAATGAAGTCTGAAAAAAAAAAAAAAAAGAGTCCTGCCTATATGGCTTCTTTCCTGTGGGCAGCTACCGTTCCCAGCTGCCCTTGCTGACTGTGGCCTCATGAACTACCCTCCTGTCCCCACCCCCCGCCCCCAGCTCTATCTGGGGCAATAGAAGAGTCTGGAAACACAGAGGTGTATTTCTGAGGATCCTGGACGTGCTCAAAATCCTTCAAGCTAGGCTTCAGCAGTACTTGAATTGAGAACTTCCAGATGTACAAGCTGGGTTTAGAAAAGGCAGAGGAACCAGAGATCAAATTGCCAACATTCGCTGGATCATAGAGAAAGCAAGGGAATTCCAGAAAAACATCTGTTTCTGTTTCATTAATTACTTGAAAGCCTTTGATTGTGTGGATCACATAAAGCTGGAACATTCTTAAAGAGGTAGGATTACCAGACCACCTTACCTGCCTGCTGAGAAACCTGTATGGAGATCAAGAAGCAACAGTTAGAACTGGACATGGAACAATGTACTGGTTCAAAATTGGGAAAGAAGTACATCAAGGCTGTATATTGTCACCCTGCTTATGTAACTTGTACTCAGAGTACATCATGCGAAATGCTGGGCTGAATGACACACAAGCTGGAATCAAGATTTCTGGGAGAAAAATCAACAACCTCAGATATGCATATGACACCACTCTAATAGCAGAAAGCAAAGAGGAACTAAAGAGCCTCTTGATGAGGGTGAAAGAGGAGAGTGAAAAAGCTGGCTTAAAACTCAACATTCAAAAAACAAAGATCATGGCATCTGGTCCCATCACTTCATGGCAAATGGAAGGATAAAAAGTGGAAGCAGTGACATATTTTCTCTTCTTGGGCTCTAAAATCAATGTACATGGTGACTGCAGCCATTAAATTATTAGACCCTTGCTTCTTGGAAAGAAAACTATGGCAAACCGAGACAGCATATTAAAAAGCAAAGGCATCACTTTTACTGACAAACATCCATATAGTCAAAGCTATGGTCTTTCCAGTAATCATGTATGGATATGAGAGTTGAACCATAAAGAAGGCTGAGTGCTGAAGAATTGATGCTTTCAAATTGTTGGCCTGGAGAAGACTCTTCATAATCCCTGGACAGCAAGCAGATTAAACCAGTCAATCCTAAAGGAAATCAACCCTGAATAATCATCGGAAGGACTGATGCTGAAGCTGAGACTCCAATACTTTGGCCACCTGATGCAAACAGCAGGCTCATTGGAAAAGACCCAGATGCTGGGAAAGACTGAAGGCAAAAGGAAGAGGCTGAGATGGTTGAATGGCCTCACCAGTTCAATGGATATGAACTTGGGCAAACTCCAGAAGATAGTGAGGGACAGGGAGGCTGGTCGTGCTGCAGTCCATGGGGTCGCAAAGAGTTGGACACTACTTAAAGATGGAACAACAGCAGCGTGTGGAATTGATGTTAATTCTTCTTTAAGCATTTGGTGTAATTCTCCAGTGAAGTTGTTTGGGCCTGGAAATTTGTTTTGTGGGTGTTCTTTAAATTATAAATTCAGTTTCCTTACCTGGCGCTGTTCAAATCATCTATTTCATATTGAGCGAGTTGTGGGTCAGTTCAGTTCAGTCGGTCAGTCGTGTCCAACTCTTTGCGACCCCAGGGACTGCAACATACCAGGCCTCCCTGTCCATCACCAACTCCTGGAGTTTACTCAAACTCATGACCATTGAGTCAGTGATGCCATCCAATCATCTCATCCTCTGTCGTCCCCTTTTCCTCCTGTCTTCAATCTTTCCCAGCATCAGAGTATTTGCAACTGAGTCAGTTCTTCGCATCACGTGGCCAAAGTATTGGCGTTTCAGCTTCAACATCAGTCCTTCCAATGAATATTCAGGACTGATTTCCTTTAGGATGGACTGGTTGGATCTCCTTGCAGTCCAAGGGACTCTCAAGAGTCTTCTCCAACACCATAGTTCAAAAGCATCAATTCTTTGGCACTAAGCCTTCTTTATAATCCAACTCTCACATCCATACATGACTACTGGAAAAACCATAACCTTGACTAGACGGACCTTTGTTGGCAAAGTAATGTCTCTGCTTTTGAATATGCTATCTAGGTTGGTCATAACTTTCCTTTCAAGGAGTAAGCGTCTTTTAATTTCATAGCTGCAGTCACCATCTGCAGTGATTTTGGAGCCCCCAAAAATAAAGTCTGACACTGTTTCCACTGTTTCCCCATCTATTTCGCATGAAGTGATGGGACCGGATGCCATGATCTTCGTTTTCTGAATGTTGAGCTTTAAGCCAACTTTTTCACTCTCCACTTTCACTTTCATCAAGAGGCTTTTGAGTTCCTCTTCACTTTCTGCCATAAGGGTGGTGTCATCTGCATATCTGAGGTTATTGATATTTCTCCTGGCAATCTTGATTCCAGCTTGTGCTTCTTCCAGTCCAGCGTTTCTCATGATGTCCTCTGCATAGAAGTTAAATAAGCAGGGTGACAATATACAGCCTTGACGAACTCCTTTTCCTATTTGGAACCAGTCTGTTGTTCCATGTCCAGGTCTAACTGTTGCTTCCTGACCTGCATACAGATTTCTCAAGAGGCAGATCAGATGGTCTGGTATTCCCATCTCTTTCAGAATTTTCCACAGTTTCTTGTGATCCACACAGTCAAAGGCTTTGGCATAGTCAATAAAGCAGAAATAGATGTTTTTCTGGAACTCTCTTGCTTTTTCCATGATCCAGTGGATGTTGGCAATTTGATCTCTGGTTCCTCTGCCTTTTCTAAAACCAGCTTGAACATCAGAAGTTCATGGTTCACATATTTGCTGAAGCCTGGCTTGGAGAATTTTGAGCATTACTTTACTAGCATGTGAGATGAGTGCAATTGTGTGGTAGTTTGAGCATTCTTTGGCATTGCCTTTCTTTGGGATTGGGATGAAAACTGCCTTAGAGCAACCCATACAGGCAGCAGGCTGCAAAAAGTACGGAGGAGGCTGCTGTCTGCAGTATTGCACACTAGACTCCCATGGGGAAAGGAGCACAGTGGGCTTAGTTGGTAGCAAACATGGTATTTCATTATTATACTTTTGACATCTTCAGAGTCTGTAGTTATATTCCCTGTTTCATTCCTGATATTAGTAATTTGTGTCTTTTTTTTCTTTGTTAGTCTTGCTAGAGACTTATCAATTTTATTGATTTTTTTCAAACAACTAGCTCTTTGTTTCATTGATTTACCCTATAGCTTTTCTTTTTTCAATTTATTTCCTATATTTATTGTCTTCCTTCTTTTTGTTTTGGGTTTGCCTTGCTCTTCTTTTTCTATCTTACGAGCACAGACTACTAAATAAAAATTCCTCTCAAAACTGTGTTAACTGTGTCCTACATATTTTGATATATTGTGACTTCATTTTCACTCTGTTCAATGTATTTATAAAACGTTTCCCTTGAGGCTCTCCCTTTGCTCCATAGATTATTTAGCTGTTAGTTTGCAAGTATTTGGGAAATTTCTAGTTACCTTCTGTTATTAATTTATATTTATTTCCATTGTAATCTGGGAATACAAACTGTACCACTTTAGTTCTTTTAAATTTGTTGAGATTCGCTTGATGGCTCACGATGTGGTGTATCTTAACTTATATGCCGTCATCATTTGGCAAGGATGCGTGTTCTGTGGCTGTTGGGTGGAATGTTCTATGAATGTAGTCCAGATTCTTTTCACTGGCAGTCTTATCAAGTTCTTCCATATCCTTGTTTATTTGATGCCCAGTTCTTTTTTTCAGTTGTTGAAAGAGAGATGTTGAAGTCTTTCCTATAATTGTTGATTTCTTTATGTCTCCTTTCAGGTCTTCTGGATTTTGCTTCACATGTTTTGCAGCTCTTTGCTTTGGCTCATACTCACTTAAGACTGCTATGTCTTCTTGGTAGACGGACTTTTATCTTTATATAATATGTCTCACTGGTAATTTCCCTTGTTTTGAAATCTACTTTATCTGATGTTAATGTAGGCATCCTGCTTTTCTTTTCGTTGTGGTTGTATGATTTTTTTTTCCCTATCTTTTGTATTCAACTTGCCGGTATCATGTTATTTGGAGTGAATTTTTTTATAAATGGCAGATAGTTGGGTCATGTTTCTTTAATCTACTCTACCGATCTTTGTATTTTAATAGACGTATTTAGATCATTTGTATTTAATGTAATCAGTGGTCTATTAGGTGTTGATGTTTTACCAGTTCAAGTGAATTATAATCCCTACTTCCTTTTAGGTCCCTTTCAGTTCAGTTCAGTCACTCAGTCGTGTCCGACTCTTTGCGTCCCCATGAACCACAGCATGCCAGGCCTCCCTGTCTATCACCAACTCCCGGAGTTCACCCAAACCCATGTCCATTGAGTTGGTGATACCATCCAACCATCTCATCCTCTGTCATCCCCTTTTCCTCCTGCCCTCAATCTTTCCCAGCATCAGGGTCTTTTCAAATGAGTCAGTTTTCCAAGCAGGTGGCCAAAGTACTGGAGTTTCAGCTTCAACATCAGTCCTTCCAATGAACACCCAGGACTGATCCCCTTTAGGATGGACTGGTAGGATCTCCTTGCAGTCCAAGGGACTCTCAAGAGTCTTCTCCAACACCACAGTTCAAAAGCATCAATTCTTCGGTGCTCAGCTTTCTTTATAGTCCAACTCTCACATCCAAACATGACCAATGGAAAACCATAGCCTTGACTATATGGACCTTTGTTGACAAAGTAATGTCTCTACTTTTTAATATGCTATCTAGGTTGGTCATAACTTTCCTTCCAAGGAGTAAGCGTCTTTTAATTTCATGGCTGCAGTCACCATCTGCGGTGATTTTGGAGCCCAGAAAAATAAAGTCCGACACTATTTGTTTCCCCATCTATTTGCCATGAAGTGATGGGACCAGATGCCATGATCTTAGTTTTCTGAATGTTGTGCTTTAAGCCAACTTTTTCACTCTCCTCTTTCACTTTCATCAAGAGGCTCTTTAGTTCTTCTTTACTTTCTGCCATAAGGGTGGTGCCATCTGCATATCTGAAGTTATTGATTAAGTCCCTTTAGCTCCCCCATTTAAGCATAATTATCTTTAATATTTCTTCATCATATATAAAATCACATCAGACAGTGTTGCAGTTTTCCTCCAACCATCAGACATAGTTTAGAAAAATTAAAGAGAAGAAATTCTATTGTATTGATCAATATTTTTGTTTTCTGTATTTTTTCCTTCCTCCTAATGATTCAGGCTTTATTTTTTTTTTATTGTTTCCATTCTATTTGCATAATTTCCTTTAGCTATTCTTTTAGAGTAGGTCTGCTGATGACAAATTCTCTTAGTATGAAAATATTTTGGTTTTCCTTTCATTCCAGAAGAATTCTGAGTTGACATCCCTTCTTTCTTATCACTTAGGAAAACGTGCCACTTCCTTCTAGAAATTCACTGTCATTTGAATTGGTTTCCCCTGTAAGTAAGGTATCGTCTCTCTTAGTGCTTTAAAAACTCTTTTTATTTTGTCTTTAGGATTCAGAAGTTTGACTATAATGTGTCTTGGTGTGGATATTTTTGAGCTTATCTTATTTTGGATTCGTTCAGATGTTTTACTTTGTAAGTTTATATCTTTTGTCATATTTGGGAAGTTACCAGCCATTATTTCTTTAAGTGCTTTTTCAGCCTTGCCCTCTGTCTTTTCCTTCCAGAACTCTGATGATACAAATGTTAGATCTTTAGTAATAGTGCTACAGGTTGCAGAGACTCTGTTCATTTTTTTCTGTTGTTCAGATTGGATAATTTCCTATTGCTCTATCTTCTGGTTCACTTATTCTTTCCTCTGCCCCTTCATTCTGCTGTTGAGCCCATCCACTGAGTTTTTTATTTTGATTATTGTATTTTTTTAGTTCAAAAATTCCCATTTGTTTCTCTTCTCACTCTTCTATTTCTTTACTGAGGCTTTATATGTATTTGCCAAAAGGCTTCCTATTTTATTCATGAATTTCATATTCATTGAAGTATTTTTTAAATGTCTGTTTAACTGCACCAGGCGTTAGTTATGGCATGCAGGATCTTCGGTCTTGTTGCGGCATGTGGGTTGTTTATTTGCAACACGTGGGATCTTTGAGTTATGGCATGAGAACTCCCAGTTGTGGCATGCGGGATCTTCGGTCTTTGTTGTGGCATGTGGGTTGTTTATTCGCAACACGTGGGATCTTTGAGTTGTGGTATGAGAACTCCTGGTCGTGGCATATGGGATCTATTTCCCCAACCAGGGATGGAACCCAGGCACCTCACATTGGAAGTCGGAGTCTTAGCCACTGGACCACCAGGAAAGTCCCTCATTGAAGTATTTTTATGATCCCTTCTTTAAAAGCTTTTTTGAATAACTCTCTGTTATCTTGGTTTTTGTATTTCATGCAGTTTGAGACAGAATTTATTTTTTATTGAAACCTAGACACTGAGAGTATTACATGACTGACTCTTTTTGTCCTTTGTTTTACGTAGTTTCCTCGGAACTGCTGTGGGGGTAGAATTCTAGGTTCCCCAGTGGGGAGCCTTTTCCTTCTCCAGGGGGTCTTCCCAACCCAGGGATCGAACCCAGGTCTCCCACATTGCAGGTGGATTCTTTACCAGCTGAGCTATGAGGAAAGCCCTGGGTTCCCCACTCAACCTCCATTGACATCTAAGGGTGGGATGTTATTGCCGGTCAGAGGTAGGGTGGGAGTTCTGGCTGGGGAAAGGGTAGGAGTGCCTGATTACAACAGTTCCCACCTGACCACCACTGACCCTAGGGGAGTAGTGAAATCTCTGACTCTCTACTGGTTCTCCTTTCATAGCACCCTGCTGGGGACAAGGAGAGATGCCTCATTCATGCCGTGTGGGAATAAAAGTGTAGGCATCCCACATGGGCTTTACTAACACCAGCCAGTGGGGTGAAAATGCCACCTCTCTTCTTGGCCTTCTCTGATACCACCCAGTGGAGCATTTGTGGCCCCTGTTTATAGCTGGTCAGGGTTCAAGTCTAGGTTGCTTACTTGACCTTTGCTGGCATGGGTGGGGATGGGGCCATGGCCTTTTCTGGATTGTTTGCCTGGAGAAGAGCACTTTACTGTTTAAAAGCCTCTGTCTTGCCCAGCTGCCCTTTCCTAGAGGGAAACAGGCTTTTGTTGTTGTCTTTTGTCTTTGCCTGTTAGCATTTCCAAATCTGGGATACCCCGAACAAAAGGAGACTCAAGGAATTCATCACCATGTTGGTCTTAGGTCCCCTAGGTCCCTAGTCAGACTACTGTCTCTCCACTCTTCAGAGTGTTTTAAAAAGTTCCTTTTATATGTAATACCCTGTGTTTTTAGGTGTACTTAGTGCGAGAAGTAGGGAAAGATCCATTTACTGTGCTTTGGGAGGGAATTCTTTGCCCTCTTGTCACTTGGGAAAGATATGGAGAAACGGTGCTGACTAAGGCGTTTGGTCCTTAGAGATGGTGACTTTTTTTTTTTAATGATTTATTTATTTATGTAATTGTTGGTCGTGCTGGGTCTTCGTTGCTACACTCAGGCTTTCTCTGGTTGTGGTGAAAAGGGCGGTGCGCAGGCTTCTCGTTGCGGTGGCTTCTCCGGTGGTGGAACGCGTGGGCTCTAGGCACACGGGCTTCAGCAGCGGCAGCTCATGGGCTCCATAGCTGTGGTGCATGACCTTAGTTGGCCTGTGGCATGTGGGATCTTCCCAGACCAGGGATGGAACCCATGTCCCCTTCATTGGCAGGCGGATTCTTAACCACTGGACCACCAGGGAAGTCTGAGATGGTCACATTGTTAAAGGAAATGTTTCTTCCTGAGAAGAATGGCTAAAATGAATAGGATTTCAAGTATCAGTGGGCTGGAGGATGTGTGTTGTGGGTGGCAGGGCAGAGGAGTTAAACTTGGGGACAGAGCGTCTCTCCGGGGTCTTGTGAAAGCCGCAGCTGGCCCTTGCAGAGAGCCAGCCCCAGACACAGGGGCCAAGCTTCACTACCCTGACCAGAAAGTGTCCCCTCAGCCTATCTATGATATTTGGCGTGCTGCCAAAGGGGAAGGAGAAGGAAAACCAGCCTTGGTTGGGTAAACATATATTCCTGTTTCCCTGCCAGAGGCTGAACGAGCCAAGTCAGCATAATCGGTTCCATGTGTGCGCCCGTGGCAGTCCAGGCGTGACTGGCTGTGCCTTGGAAGCAAAGCAGATCAGCCATTCCGGGTTGTAATGCACCTGCGCAGTGCTCTCCTCTGGTGGCTGAGAGGGGCAGGCGTTACGCATCTTCCTTCACAGACTAGGAGAGCGAGTCTCAGAAGGACACGTGACTGGGGAAGGGAATTTCTGGTGGTCCAGTGGCTAAGACTCTGGACTTCCATTGTGAGGGATGCAGGTTCAATCTCTGGTCAAAGAACTATTAATAAGTTCCCACATGCCTCTGTGGTGTGGCCAGAACAAGAAAGGCAAGTGACTGGCAGAGGGTCACCTGGCTTCTGAGTGGAGAATGGAACTCTGAGCCAGAACGGAACTCTGATACCACAGGTCTTGTTCATCCCAGGCTCCCAAGCCACAGTGCATTTAAAACATCAGGGTTCCCAGGCAGGAGCCCCCCTGCCCCAGATGATTTGGGCCACCAGATGGATCCATTCCCTAATACCCTAGGAATTAGGTCTGACCCCAATTCCTCTAGAATCACTAGAGGAGATTTTTTAAAATCCCAATATCTAAGCTGTACTGCTGGCCAATAAATTCAACCTCTGGGTGAAACACAGGCATCAGAGTTTTAAAAGCTTCCCTGGAGATCCTGACATTCTGCTGGTCTTGAGAGCATGGTGGAGAGTTAGGAGATGATGGTGAAGATTCACGTCTGAATCTGGAGCTCTGTTTTCTGGGTGCATTAGTGCTCAGCTTTCAGAAAGGACTGGACTTCCCAGGTGGCTGAGTGGGAAAGAATTCACCTACCAATGCAGGAGACACAGGTTCAGTCCCTGGGTTGTGCAGATCCCCTGGAGAAGGAGATGGCAACCCACTCCAGTATTCTTTCCCGGAGAATCCCATGGATGGAGGAGCCTGGCAGGCTACAGTCGTGAGGCCGCAAAGAGTGGGACACGACTGAGTGACTGAGCACGCAAGCAACAGAAAGGACCAGGGGGTCTGCTGGGAAAGGTGCCTTTGCAAAGCGCTTCTATTGAGAAAAAGTCAAATGCTCAAATCAAAAAATGGGTGCAGGCTGAAGGGGGTGATGGGGGGCTATAAAGCCCTTCAGGGTTCTTGCAGCTTCTGTGGCTGAAGTGTGTGCCCAAGGTTCTGATCTTGGAAGGAGAGCTGCGAGCAGTCCTGAAGAGAGATCTCAGTTCCCAGCCCAGGAATTAAACCTGGGTAACCTGGAAGACCAAGAGCCCTAGCCACTAGACCACCAGGGGCTAGAAGCAAAGTGGCCTGAGTTCTTGACCCTGTTTGAAAGCAAGAATGTTTCAAGACACAGTACAATATATGGGAGAGACTGAGTGTGAGGGAAACTGGGTCTTGTTCTATCAGTCTTTCCCATCAAGAAGCTTCCATAAGCCTCTTATCCTTCTCTGTCAGAGGGCAGACAGAATAAAAACCACAGTCACAGAAAACAAATCAAACTGCTCACATGGACCACAGCCTTGTCTAACTCAATGAAACTAAGCCATGCTGAGTAGGGTCGCTCAAGACGGATGGGTCATGGTGGAGAGTTCTGGCAAAGTGTGGTCCGTTGGAGAAGGGAATGGCAAACCACTTCAGTATTCTTGGCTTGCGAATGAAAAGGCAAAAAGATAGGACACTGAAAGATGAACTCCCCAGGTTGGTAGGTGCCCAAGATGCTACTGGAGATCAGTGGAGAAATGACTCCCAAAAGAATGAAGAGACGGAGCCAAAGTGAAAGCAACACCCAGTTGTGGATGTGACTGGTGATGGAAGTAAAGAGCAATATTGCATAGGAACCTGGAATATTAGGTCCATGAATCAAGGCAAATTGGAAGTGGTCAAACAGGAGATGGCAAGGGTGAACATTGACATTTTAGGAATCAGTGAACTAAAATGGACTGGAATGGGTGAATTTAACTCAGCTGACCATTATATCTTATATCATTATATCTTACTGTGGGCAAGAATCCCTAGAAGAAATGGAGTAGCCCTCATAGTCAACAAAAGAGTCCAAAATGCAGTACTTGGGAGCAATCTCAAAAACGACAGAAAGATCTCTGTTCGTTTCCAAGGCAAGCCATTCAATATCACAGTAATCCAAGTCTATGCCCCAACCAGTAATGCTGAAGAAGCTAAAGTTGAACAGTTCTATGAAGACCTATAAGACCTTCTAGAACTAACACCCCCAAAATATGTCCTTTTCACCATAGGGGACTGGAATGCAAAAGTAGGAAGTCAAGAGATACCTGGAGTAATAGGCAGATTTGGCCTTGGAGTACAGAATGAAGCAGGGCAAAGGCTAACAGAGTTTTGCTAAGACAACGCACTGGTCATAGAAAACACCCTCTTCCAACAACACAAGAGAAGACTCTACACATGGACATCACCGGATGATTAACACCGAAATCAGATTGATTATATTCTTTGCAGCCAAAGATGGAGAAGCTCTATACAGTCAGCAAAAACAAGACCAGGAGCTGACTGTGGCTCAGATCATGAACTCCTTATTGCCAAGTTCAGACTTAAATTGAAGAAAGTAGGTAAAACCACTAGACCATTCAGGTATGACCTAAATCAAATCCTTACAATTATACAGTGAAAGTGACAAATAGACTCAAGAGATTAGATCTGATAGAGTGCCTGAAGAACTATGGACGGAGGTTCGTGACATTGTACAGGAAGCAGTGGTCAAGACCATCCCCAAGAAAAAGAAATGCAAAAGGCAAAATAGTTGTCTGAGGAGGCCTTACAAATAGCTGTGAAAAGAAGAAAAGCGAAAGGCAAAGGATGAAAGCAAAGATATACCCACTTGAATGCAGAGTTCGAAAGACTAGCAAGGAATAAGAAATAACAAAGAATAAGAAAGCCTTCCTCAGTGATCAATGCAAAGAAATAGAGGAAAACAATAGAATGGGAAAGACTAGAGATCTCTTCTAGAAAATTAGAGATACCAAGGGAACATTTCATGCAGATGTGCACAATAAAGGACAGAAATGGTATGGACCTAAGAGAAGCAGAAGATATTAAGAAGAGGTGGCAAGAATACACAGAAGAACTATACAAAAAAGATCTTCGTGACCCAGATAACCACAATGGTGTGATCATTCACCTAGAGCCCAACATCCTGGAATGTGAAGTTAATGGGTCTTATGAAGCATCACTATGAACAAAGCTAGTGGAGGTGATGGAATTCCAGTCAAGCTATTCAAATCCTAAAAGATGACGCTGTTTAAGTGCTACAGTCAATGTGCCCTCAAATTTGGAAAACTCAGCAGTGGCCACAGGACTGGAAAAGCTCAGTTTTCATTCAAGTCCCAAAGAAAGACAATGCCAAAAAATGTTCAAACTACTGCATAATTGCACTCATCTCACACGCTAGCAAAGTAATGCCCCAAATTCTCCAAGCCAGGCTTCAACAGTACATGAACCTTGAACTTCCAGATGTTCAAGCTGGATTTAGAAAAGGCAGAGGAACTAAAGGTAAAATTGCCAATATCCGTTGGAACATAAAGCAAGAGACTTCCAGAAAAACATCCGCTTTATTGACTACAGTAAAACCTTTCACTGTGTAGATCACAACATACTATTGAAAATTCTTCAAGAGATGGGAAGACCAGACCACCTTACCTGCTTCCTGAGAAAACTGTATGCAGGTCAAGAAGCAACAGTTAGAACCAGACGTGGAACAACGGATTGGTTCCAATCCGTTGGGAAAGGAGTACATCAAGGCTGTATATCGTCACCCTGCTTATTTAACTTATATGCAGAGTACATCATGCAAAATGCTGGGCTGGATGAAGCACAAGCTGGAATCAAGATTGCCAGGGAAAGTATCAGTAACCTCAGATACACAGATGATACCACCCTTATGGCAGAAAATGAAGAACTAAAGAGCCTCTTGATGAAAGTGAAAGAGGAGAGTGAAAAAAGCTGGTTTAAAACTCAACACTAAAAAAACTAAGATCATGGCATGTTGTCCCATCACTTCAAGGAAAAGAGATGGGAAAACAAAGAAAACTGTGACAGACTTTATTTCTTGGGCTCTAAAATCACTGCAGATGGTGACTGCAGCCATGAAATTAAAAGACGCTTACTCCTTGGAAGGAAAATTATGACCAACCTAGACAGCATATTAAAAAGCAGAGGCATTATTTTGCCAACAAAGGTCCATCTAGTCAAGGCTATGGTTTTTCCAGTAGTCATATATGGATGTGAGAGTTGGTCTATAAAGAAAGCTGAGTGCTGAAGAATTGATTCTTTTGAACTGTGGTGTTGGAAAAGACTCTTGAGAGTCCCTTGAACTGCAAGGAGATTCACCCAGTCAATCATTGAAAGGACTGATGCTGAATCTGAAACTCCAATACTTTGGCTACCTGATGCAAAGAGCTGACTCATTTGAAAAGACCCTGATGCTGGGAAAGATTGAGGCGGGAGGAGAAGGGGATGACAGAGGATGAGATGGTTGGATGGCATCACCAACTCAATGGACATGGGTTTGGGTGGACTCTGGGAATTGGTGATGGACAGGGAGGCTTGGTGTGCTGTGGTTCATGGGGCTGCAAAGAGTTGGACACAACTGAGTGACTGAACTGAACTGAACAGAACGGGCCAGTCAGGTGTTAAGAAAGAAACAAGATAATTGGCCAAAGGTAAACGAAGACCTGGGAGGACTGTCCTGTATAAGTGATTTACATCACCTCCTTACTGTGCGCCTGCTCACTCAGTTCAGTTCAGTTCAGTCGCTCAGCCGTGTCCGACTCTTTGCAACCCCTTGAACCGCAGTACACCAGGTCTCCCTGTCCACCACCAACTCCCAGAGTCCACCCAAACCCATGTCCATTGAGTCGGTGATGCCATCCAACCATCTCATCTTCTGTCGTCCCCTTCTCCTCCCACCCTCAATCTTTCCCAGCATCAGAGTCTTTTCAAATGAGTCAGTTCTTCGCATCAGGTGGCCAAAGTATTGGAGTTTCAGATTCAGCATCAGTCCTTCCAGTGAATATTCAGGACTGATTTCCTTTAGCTTAGACTGGTTGGATCTCCTTGCAGTCCAAGGGACTCTCAAGAGTCTTCAGCACCACAGTTGGAGCATCAATTCAAAAGCATCAATTCTTCGGCTCTGAGCTTTGTTTATGGTCCAACTCTCACATCCATACATGACCACTGGAAAAACCATAGCCTTGACTAGACGGACCTTTGTTGGCAAAGTAATGTCTCTGCTTTTTAATATGTTATTTAGGTTGGTCATAACTTTTCTTCCAAGGAGTAAGCACCTTTTAATTTCGTGGCTGCAGTCACCATGGTTTTGGAGTCCCCCAAAGTGAAGTCTGTCACTGTTTCCTCTGTTTCCCCATCTATTTGCCATGAAGTGATGGGACCAGATGCTATGATCTTAGTTTTCTGAACTTTGAGCTTTACGCCAACTTTTTCACTCTCCTCTTTCACTTTCATCAAGAGGCTCTTTAGTTCTTCACTTTCTGCCATGAGGGTGGTATCATCTGTGTATCTGAGGTTACTGATATTTCCCGTGGAAATCTTGACTCCAGCTTGTGCTTCATCCAGCCCAGCGTTTCTCATGATGTAGTCTGCATATAAGTTAAAAATAAGCAGGGTGACAATATACAGCCTTGACATACTCCTTTCCCGATTTGGAACTGGTCTGTTGTTCCATGTACAGTTCTGGTCTGTGGACCCTCCCCAAAATGTATGTGCAGCTTTTTTCTAAGATGGATCCCACCAGAGGCCTATGAGTATATGTCCACACATTATGCGGTGGGGGTCAGCTCCTTTTCAATCCCCAAGAAGCCTTCCTGTGCATGTGTAGACAGGAAAGGTTTTTTGACCTCTGGAGTGGACACCTTATCTCTTTTTTTTAGCAGAGCTCAGCTTCTGCCACTAGCTTTGTCCTTGGAGTGTCTGAGTGAGAACAGAGGTTCAGTTTTACTCCACTTGACAAACACCAGGTGTCCAGGGCAGAGGCCCACCGTCTCCTACCTCAGCTCCACATTTTTTATTGAGCCAGTGTATGGGGGGGACCGACGGAAGTAGAATCAACCTGATAATCGTGGGTTTGGCTCCGAGGCCCAGGCCCTTGCACTCCCTCAGGTCAGGGCTCAGAGAGGGTGGGTAGCTGGCTTAGTGTGTTGGGGCCCTTGTTTGCCCCTTCACACCCCCTTCTCACTCTGCTCTCTGCCCTAGGAGGCCAGTCTATGGGGGCGGGGGTGAAAATGAACTCCCTGGACAGTGGCTCCAGCCAGTTTGTGCTGAAAGAGACTAAGTTGTATTTATTTAACTAAGTATAAACCACATGGGCATTGTTTATTTGAAGTTCGAGTATAACTGGGGCATCCTGCTTATTAATCTGGCAACTAGCCCAACCCTCTCCCCCCACCCCACCCCCCACCCATGTAGAAACTCTGGCCTGCCAACACTGTTTCATACCAGCCCCACTTTCTTCTCTGTGCAGCTCTCAGTTCACTGGCGTCCTTGTTTTTTTTTCTGCTGAGGCTGTGACCCCTCCAGGCATATGCAACCTACCAATTATTCCTCTTTCTTTCCGGTAAAGCCCCTGCTGGGGCCCCCTTCCTCAGGTCAGCTCGTGGTTTCTGCCTTACAGGCTTTTGCTGCACTGATAAATTTTCTCCAAGTGGCAGAGTGCTCATGTTTATCATTTATAGTTTGGTAGCAATCAGGTCAAGTGATTTCAGGTTGAAAGGTTTTTGAAAAAATGTCCTCTTATCAGCATTGCTTCTCTTTATCAATTGAGACTCCCGTTTTCATAAGTGACTCGATACTAAGTAGAAAGTTTTTGCTTGTTCTGGGTTTGGCCTCAGCCAGTTTTGGGGATGAGAGGATCAGTTTTTAACCGAGTGACAGAGAAGCCACTCAGGGACATGATTCAAATATCAGCCAGGGAGGAGGGCACACACGGAAGCGGTGTCCTCTGGTCCACATGCAGCCCTCTCTCCTGGGGTGGGGGGACAGGGGGTATGACAGGGGAGGGGGACAGGGAAGTGGTCACCAACAGGATTCCAGGTGCCAAAAGCCTTTTCTGTGAACTGCAAGCCCACCCCAGAAGGGGGCCTTTCTCCTTCCAGCCATGGGGGCTGCTTGATAGCAAATGTCATCCTGGGACAGAGGGGCTGAGGAACTCTTAGCTCCTGGGCAAAGCACATCCTAGGCTTCCCGGGTTACTCAGTGATAAAGAACCCATCTGCCAATGCAGGAGATGTGGGTTCAATCCCCAGGTCTGGAAGATCCCCTGGAGAAGGTAATAGCAACCCACTCCAGTATTCTTGCCTGGAGAATCCCATGGACAGAGGAGCTGGGCGGGCTACAGTCCTTGGGATTGCAAAGAGTCAGACATGACTTAGAGACGAAACAACAAAAGCAAATCCTCCTGGCCCACTCCTGCTCTGCAGTGGGGAGCATGAAACCCCTAAGAGTTCAGCAATGAGTCCTCACTCTTGCAGCCTCCTCTGGGCCTCTGGATTTTGAGGCTGAATTTCAGAGAGGTCAGCTCATGTCACTACCTGTTCTGTTGTCTGAAAAGAAGTACAAAGAGCCAGATGTGGGTTATATGACTGACACTTCAGTTCAGTTCAGTCCCTCAGTCGTGTCTGACTCTTTGCGACCCCATGAATCCCTGCCCTTATTTGACCCATCTGGCCAAGGTGCTTCCGGTCCCTCCCCGGGTCCTGGGGTAATAAAGCAGGCTGACTGAGCGGCAGTCTGCATTCTCGCTCCCGCACGGGCTGCTGCCTTGCCTAGCTCTCCTCCCACAGCCTGGAGGGATTCCAGGGTCAGGAGGTGGCGGAAGGCTGCCACTCCACCCAGTACTCTGAGTCCTGCCATTTCAGTAGCTGCTGCTTTTCCCCTTGATCCACCTTGGGTGTGGTCCTACATCTTCAAGAGAATCAGAAGGTTCTCCTGCTGGGAGAGGGTGGTGACCAGCCCTGGGGAGATTCCTTTGAGTTCTTTGGCCATCACAGACTCAGTTCAGTTCAGTCGCTCAGTCGTGTCTGACTCTTTGCAACCCCATGAATCGCAGCACGCCAGGCCTCACTGTCCATCACCAACTCCCGGAGTTCACCCAGACTCACGTCCATCGAGTCAGTGATGCCATCCAGCCATCTCATCCTCTGTCGTCCCCTTCTCCTCCTGCCCCCAATCCCTCCCAGCATCAGAGTCTTTTCCAATGAGTCAACTCTTCACATGAGGTGCCTAAAGTACTGGAGTTTCAGCTTTAGCATCATTCCTTCCAAAGAAATCCCAGGGCTGATCTCCTTCAGAATGGACTGGTTGGATCTCCTTGCAGTCCAAGGGACTCTCAAGAGTCTTCTCCAACACCACAGTTCAAAAGCATCAATTCTTTGGTGCTCAGCTTTCTTCACAGTCCAACTCTCACATCCATACATGACCACAGGAAAAACCATAGCCTTGACTACACAGATCTTTGTTGGCAAAGTAATATCTCTGCTTTTGAATATGCTATCCAGGTTGGTCATAACTTTCCTTCCAAGGAGTAAGCATCTTTTAATTTCATGGCTGCAGTCACCATCTGCAGTGATTTTGGAGCCCCAAAAATAAAGTCTGACACTGTTTCCACTGTTTCCCCAACTATTTCCCATGGAGTGATGGGACCGGATGCCATGATCTTCGTTTTCTGAATGTTGAGCTTTAAGCCAACTTTTTCACTCTCCACTTTCACTTTCATCAAGAGGCTTTTGAGTTCCTCTTCACTTTCTGCCATAAGGGTGGTGTCATCTGCATATCTGAGGTTATTGATATTTCTCCTGGCAATCTTGATTCCAGCTTGTGCTTCTTCCAGCCCAGTGTTTCTCATGATGTACTCTGCGTATAAGTTAAATAAGCAGGGTGACAATATACAGCCTTGACGTACTCCTTTTCCTATTTGGAACCAGTCTGTTGTTCCATGTCCAGGTCTAACTGTTGCTTCCTGACCTGCATACAGATTTCTCAAGAGGCAGGTCAGGTGGTCTGGTATTCCCTTCTCTTTCAGAATTTTCCACAGTTTCTTGTGATCCACACAGTCAAAGGCTTTGGCATAGTCAATAAAGCAGAAATAGATGTTTTTCTGGAACTCTCTTGCTTTTTCCATGATCCAGCGGATGTTGGCAATTGGATCTCTGGTTCCTCTGCCTTTTCTAAAACGAGCTTGAACATCAGGAAGTTCACGGTTCACATATTGCTGAAGCCTGGCTTGGAGAATTTTGAACATTACTTTACTAGCATGTGAGATGAGTGCAATTGTGCGGTAGTTTGAGCATTCTTTGGCATTGCCTTTCTTTGGGATTGGAATGAAAACTGACCTTTTTCAGTTCTGTGGCCACTGCTGAGTCTTCCAAATTTGCTGGCATATTGAGTGCAGCACTTTCATAGCATCGTCTTTTAGGATTTGAAATAGCTCAACTGGAATTCCATCACCTCCACTAGCTTTGTTCGTAGTGATGCTTCCTAAGGCCCACTTGACTTCACATTCCAGGATGTCTGGCTCTAGGTCAGTGATCACATCATCGTGATTATCTGGGTCGTGAAGATCTTTTTTGTGTAGTTCTTCTGTGTATTCTTGCCACCTCTTCTTAATATCTTCTGCTTCTGTTAGGTCCATACCATTTCTGTCCTTTATCAAGCCCATCTTTGCATGAAATGTTCCCTTGGTATCTCTAATTTTCTTGAAGAGATCTCTAGTCTTTCCCATTCTGTTGTTTTCCTCAATTTCTTTGCATTGATCGCTGAGGAAGGCTTTCTTATCTCTTTTTGCTATTCTTTGGAACTCTGCATTCAGATGCTTCTATCTTCCTTTTCTCCTTTACTTTTCGCTTCTCTTCTTTTCATAGCTATTTGTCAGGCCTCCCCAGACAGCCATTTTGCTTTTTCGCATTTCTTTTCCAGGAGGATGGTCTTGATCCCTGTCTCCTATACAGTGTCACGAACCTCATTCCATAGTTCATCAGGCACTCTATCAGATCTAGTCCCTTAAATCTACTTCTCACTTCCACTGTATAATCATAAGGGATTTGATTTAGGTCATACCTGAATGGTCTAGTGGTTTTCCTACTTTCTTCAATTTAAGTCTGAATTTGGTAATAAGAAGTTCATGATCTGAGCCACAGTCAGCTCCCAGTCTTGTTTTTGTTGACTGTATAGAGCTTCTCCATCTTTGGCTGCAAAGAACATAATCAGTCTGATTTCGGTGTTGACCATTTGGTGATGTCCATGTGTAGAGCCTTCTCTTGTGCTGTTGGAAGAGGGTGTTTGCTATGACCAGTGCATTTTCTTGGCAAAACTCTATTAGTCTTTGCCCTGCTTCATTCTGTATTCCGAGGCCAAATTTGCCTGTTACTCCAGGTGTTTCTTGACTTCCTACTTTTGCATTCCAGTCCCCTATAATGAAAAGGACATCTTTTTTGGGTGTTAGATCTAAAAGGTCTTGTAGGTCTTTATAGAACTGTTCAACTTCAGCTTCTTCAGCATTACTGGTTGGGGCATAGACTTGGATTACTGTGATTTTGAATGGTTTGCCTTGGAAACGAACAGAGATCATTCTGTCGTTTTTGAGATTGCATCCAAGTACTGCATTTCGGACTCTTTTGTTGACCATGATGGCTACTCCATTTCTTCTGAGGGATTCCTGTCCACAGTAGTAGATATAATGGTCATCTGAGTTAAATTCACCCATTCCAGTCCATTTGAGTTCGCTGATTCCTAGAATATCGACGTTCACTCTTGCCATCCCCTGTTTGACCACTTCCAATTTGCCTTGATTCATGGACCTGACATTCCAGGTTCCTTTGCAATATTGCTCTTTACAGCATTGGACCTTGCTTCTATCACCAGTCACATCCACAGCTGGGTATTGTTTTTGCTTTGGTTCCATCCCTTCATTCTTTCTGGAGTTATTTCTCCACTGATCTCCAGTAGCCTATTGGGCACCTACTGACCTGGGGAGTTCCTCTTTCAGTATCCTATCATTTTGCCTTTTCATATTGTTCATGGGGTTCTCAAGGCAAGAATACTGAAGTGGTTTGCCATTCCCTTCTCCAGTGGACCACATTCTGTCAGATCTCTCCACCATGACCCGCCCGTCTTGGGTTGCCCCACGGGCATGGCTTAGTTTCATTGAGTTAGACAAGGCTGTGGTCCTAGTGTGATTAGATTGACTAGTTTCCTGTGAGTATGGTTTCAGTGTGTCTGCCCTCTGATGCCCTCTTACAACACGTCTTACTTGGGTTTCTCTTACCTTGGGCGTGGGGTATCTCTTCACGGCTGCTCCAGCAAAGTGTAGCCGCTGCTCCTTACCTTGGACGAGGGTATCTCCTCACCGCTGCCCTTCCTGACCTTCAACGTGGGATAGCTCCTCTAGGCCCTCCTGACTGGAAGTATGATTTTTCCTCTCATTCATGGGTGGCAATGATGTAGCTGCCATGTTGCTGTTCTATGCATTGTCTGAGACAGACCTCACCTGTTAGTCCCAGCACTCATTCCACAAAGCCCAAAAATTCCTCCTTCCGGTGTTCAAGAGGTCGGGTTCAGGGCTTCCTTGGTGGTGGTCCAGGGAAGTTGTTAACCCTAGATGTAAACTCTACTGATCCCAATCCATACTCCCCATCTCCTCTCCTCCATGGTAACCACGTGTGCTCTCTATCTGTGCATCTGTTTCATAGATATGTTCATTTGTGTCATGGTTTAGATTCTGCATGCGAGTGATATCGTACGGTGTTTGTCTTTCTCTGACTTACTGCGCTTAGTGTGATAAGCTCTAGTTCCATCGTGTTGCTGCAGATGGCATTATTTCCTTCTTTTTATGGCTGAGTAATGTTCCATTGTATATATGTACCACATCTTCTTTAGATCCAACCAGTCCATCCTAAAGGAGATCAGTCCTGGGTGTTCATTGGAAGGACTGATGTTGAAGCTGAAACTCCAATACTTTGGCCATCTGATGTGATGAGCTGACTCATTGGAAAAGACCCTGATGCTGGAAAAGATTGAAGGCAGGAGGAGAAGGGGATGACAGAGGATGACATGGTTGGATGGCATCACGGACTCAATGGACATGGGTTTGGGTGAACTCTGGGAGTTGGTGATGGACAGGGAGGTCTGGCGTGCTGCAGTTCATGGGGTTGCAAAGAGTCTGACACGATTGAGAGACTGAACTGAAACTGAACCACATCTTCTTTAGTCATTCATCTGTCGATAGACATTTAGGTTGTTTTATGTGTCTTATCTGTTGTGAACAGTGCTGATAGGAACATAAGGGTGCATGTATCTTTTTGAATTAGACTTTTGTCCAGATATATGCCCAGGACTGGAATTGCTGGATCATGCATTCAGTCACTCAGTCGTGTCTGACTGTTTGCAACCTGCAGACTATAGTCCACCAGGTCCATGGGATTCTCCAGGCAAGAATACTGGGGTAGGTTGCTATTTCCTTCTCCAGGGGAATCTTCCAGACCCTGGAATTGAACCCACACCTCCTGAGTCTCCTGCATTGCCAGGTGGATTCTTTATCACTGCACCACCTGGCATTGCTGGATCAATCAACTCAATTTTTGGTTCAGAAAATAGCTCTTTCCTTAGTGTCCCCTCATGCACCAGTTTTGAGCCTGAGAGACCACGACCCCTCGGTATCTGCCCCTCCACAGTTTCGCTGTGGTTGGGGGAAGAGGTACTGCTGCAGAGCCCTGGCTCCAGCCCCACCACAGTCCCGCTTCCAGTCATAGCAGTGTCCCCTTGCCTGTATCACACTCATTTATCCCATAGATGCTCACTGCATGTTGACTCCATGCCAGGCATCAGCCTGGGTTCAGAGAATGCCAGTTCCAGTCTTCAGGGAAGCTACAGGTAGATTTGTTCAGAAGAACCTGGCAAACCCCACACAGTGGACAATAGATCTAATCACATACTCGTTGGCTAGAGAAACATTTGCTAATCTTATCTCCTGGAGCCTGTCCCCCGACCTGAGCACTGGAGGAAGACAGTGGATACACAGTCCCTTGTCTTTATGAAGGTGACCTTGGTCAAGGGCTGGAAACGCATGGGCACAGGGCAGGGGCGCTCCATGACCAACTCCAGGATGGGTGTGGCCCCTGGGGTTGGCAAAACGCAGCTGCTGGAACCCCTGGGCAGCTGTGCTTGGATGTGAGTGGGAGGCTGCTCATCCGGGTTGCTCAACTGCGTCTGTTTGTGAGGCAAAACGTCCCACTTTAGCTACTGTCCAGTCCATACAAGGAAGTAACCTTAAAAGAAGAAGAGAGGGAAAAGAAGAGGAGGAACAATTTCTGCTGAATTTCAAAAGCAGCCTGCTTTTCCACCTGTTCCATGGAGAAAGGATGAAATCCTCTTTAAGTCTGGGGCTGTGGTGTTTGATACATCTCTGACATGGGCTGGAAAAATGGTCTCCACAATGGGGACCATCAGACAGGCCCAGCACGTTCGCGTGTGTCTTCTTGAAGATGCACTAATGAGAACGTGGTAATAAAAATCAAAAACTTTAAAATTTTTGATCTACTCTCATCCTCCCACCATCACTCGCCCCCAAATAATTTTAAAGTGTTCCACTTCTTCGAGGAAAAACAGAGGGAGGGGCATTTTACAACTGACGTAGAACACTGAAAGATTAGCAGCTTAAAATAGCATTTATTTTTTAAGAATAATTTTTGTTTACTTGTTGATGCTGGGTCTCCACGGCTGCGCGGGCCTTTCTTCGGGTGTGGTGAGCGGGAGCCACTCGAGTTGTGACGTGCAGGCTTCTCGTTGTGGTGGCTTCTCTCCTTACTGAGCACAGACTCGAGGGCACGTGGACTTCAGTCGCTGCAGCTCCCAGGCTCTAGGGCACAGACTCAGTCGTTGTGGCCCAAGAGCTTAGCTGCTGTGCAGCACGTAGGATCTTCCCGGACCAGGGATCAAACCCCAGTCTCTTGCATTGGCAGGTAGATCCTTTATCCCTGAGCCACCAGGGAAGCCCCAGTGTCATTTCTAATTGATCATTGCCCTGACCCTGGGGTCCAAAACCTTGGAGCGGTTCTCACTGTGCCTTTTTCCACATTGTCTATGTTCATTTAGTCAAGGCCACCTCATGGGTCATAGGTTTGGGGAGGCTATGCACTGCATAGCACACACTGTGAAGCCCCATTTATACTGAAGACTGTGTGAATAGTAACACCCCACCCCAGACACACCTCTTGCCAGAGCTCTGCAGTGAGGACCTCGCTGAGCCCGTGTGGTCGTTCAGCCCCAGTGTCAACCCCTGTGAACACTGGGCCGTGGCAGGTTTTACGGATTCACAATAAAAAGAGAAAATAATTAAAGTACTAACAGCTAATGTTTATTGAGTGCTTATGATGAGCCAGACATAGCGATGACTCTTTTATTTCTGTTGGTGATCCTATGGGGCACCATTATTACCATCCCCATGTTCCCAATGGGGGCCCTGCTCTTGAAACCTCGGCCAGGATTAACCTGCCAAATGGCCACTTCTGAGAACTATTCTGAGTCTGGAGATTATGTCCTTCCTCAATATTTGTGTCCAATTTACCTCTTTTTTTAAAAGATTTTTTTTGACATGGACCATTTGTTAAAAAGTCTGTGCTAAATTTGTTACAATATTGCTTCTGTTTTTTGTTTTGGTTTTTTGGCTGGGAGGCATGTGGAATCTTTGCTCCCTGACCGGGATTTGAACCTGCGCCCTTTGCACCTGAGGGTGAAGTGTTAACCACTGGACAGCCAGGGAAGTCCCGTGACATTTTTTTTAGTGTATTTTAAAATTCATTTTATTGAAGTATAGCTGATTTACATTGTTGTGTTAGTTGCAGGATTCAGTATTATATATCATGTATATAAATATATATATATGTCCATTTTCATATTCTTTTGCATCATGGTTTATCACAGGATATTGAATGTGGGCTTCCCTGGTGCCTCGGATGGTAAAGAATCTGCCTGGAATTCAGGAATCATGAGTTCAGCCGCTGGGTCGGGAAGATCCCCTGGAGAAGGAAATGGCAACCCACTCCAGTATTCTCGCCTAGAGAATCCCATGAACAGAGGAGCCAGGCAGGCTGCAGTCCCTGGGTTTGCAAAGAGTCGGACATGACTGAATGACTAACATTTTCTATTGAATATAGCTCCCTGTGCTGTACAGTAGAACCTTGTTGGTTATCCACTCTGTATATAGTAATTTGCATCTGAAACTGACCTTTCCTTTTGGAATGATGGTAATGCTGAGAGCACTGCCAGAATCGGCCCTGTCTGTCTCCTGCATCCTTTCTATTACTTCCCAGCCGCTCCCGTAGTTAGGCCTTAATGTCTTCCTTCTGGGTTTCCCACTTCCTGGCCTCTCCTTCTTGCTCCTCTTCCTCCCTCCTGTGTCCTGGTCAAGCACAGCTCTTATCTTCCTCCCCTGCTCAGAAAACTTCCAGGCATCCCTCCTGCCTCAGCTGGGATACAGGGCTCTCCACGTTCAGCCTAATTCCATTTTTTTTAAAAATTTTTATTTAGTTGGCTGCTCTGGGTCTTAGCTGTGGCGTGTGGGATCTAGTTCCCTGCCCAGGGATCGAATCCAGGCCCCTTGCATTGGGAGTGAGGAGTCTTAACCACTGGGCCACCAGGGACGTTCTCTAATTCCACTTTATCTCTTTTTCTCCTAGCACAGAAGTGCCACCCTGAAGCTAAACTGGTATTCCCAAACTCTTAGGGCCTCTTCCTTTCCCTCTAGTTTTCCACCACCTTGGCCCCTTGAAACCCTGTCCCTCTTCCCCTGCTACTGCTAAGTCGCTTCAGTCGTGTCCAACTCTGTGCGACCCCAGACGGCAGCCCACCAGGCTCCCCTGTCCCTGGGATTCTCCAGGCAAGAACACTGGAGTGGGTTGCCATTTCTTTCTCCAATGCATGAAAGTGAAAAGTGAAAGTGAAGTCGCTCAATCGTGTCTGACTCCTAGCGACCCCAGGGACTGCAGCCTACCAGGCTCCTCTGTCCATGGGATTTTCCAGGCAAGAGTACTGGAGTGGGGTGCCATCGCCTTCTCCGCCCTCTTCCCCTACTCCTCCTTTAATTCATTCCTTTACTTACTCATTCAACAAACCTGTAATATTTTGAGTGCCTCCTAGGACCTGACTGCAGTGTGGGGCTTTCAGTCAGTCCAGCAGCAGAGAAAGAATTGAGGAGCTATTACAGCAGATACTGCAAAAGTGGCGGTTCCGAGCCCCTGACGTGGGAGGTTAACTAGACAGAGTGGGGTGGGGACTGGGGCGGCCTTCCCCCTGACACAGTTAGCTGTGTCCCATCCGCCCTGTAACTCCTGGGACTCTCTGCTCCCCTTCTCCTGGGACATTTGCCTTTCTGTATCCCATTTGACAGTCATAGCTAATCTTAGACCTGCAAGTGGTGTATAAATAATGTTAGCAGTTAAATCATACTGTACCAGCTTCTGGCAAATCAAATTCTGGAGATTAGTTATCTTTTAAACCATCCATAGTGATTACGGGTTTTGGCTGTGCCCCAGTTTCAGTGATGTCATCTGACTGGGTGGCTTTGCCATTAGTTTGTTCGGTGAGCTGCTCAGCTCATAGAAAACTGAAGCTTATACCCTAAACTGTAATCAGAGGTTATCTTGCAGGGTTGGGATTATAAAATAGGTTTCCATCTTATACGTTCTGTGCTCCCATAAATATTTGAATTTTTTACAGCAGACTTGTGCTATCTTTATAATTAGAAATATTCAGTGTTTTTAAGGAAATGAAACAAACCAAAAGAAGTATTACCTGCTTCTCCCAGTCTACTTTTTTTTGCCCTATATTTAACATACAACAAAAATGTTGGAGACTTCCCTGGTGGTCCAGTGGTTAAGACTCCAGGCTTCCACTGCATGGGGCATGGGTTTAATCCCTGGTCAGGGAAGTAAGATCCTGCATGCCATATGGTGTGGCCAAAAAAGAAAAAAAAAAAGAAAGAAAAGTTATTTGGACAAAACCTCTGACTCCCAAGCTTAACAAATAGGAAGTGCTGCAGGTAAGTTGGCCTCTAAGAGGCACAAGTGAATTGTAAGTGTTTTGAAGCCTATAGAAAAAGAGTGTTCTTGAGGAGGGTCTGCAGACAGACCAGATAAATAGCCAGAGCATCCATAACTGCAGAAGGGACCCCAACATCAGAGAAGATGGACTTCACCTCTTCCTACCATCCCTGTGCGTAAAATTTGCCTGGCGTGAGGGTGACAGGAGGGGCAGGGGCCCCTTTTGGTACAGTCACTCTGATCTCGACTCCTTGGAAAAAGGGACAGCTCCCATCATAGCACGCTCATCTGTCTGGATGACTGGGCTCCAGGCCAGCCAGCAGCTGACCCACAAAGCCCTCTCCCAGAGGCTGCAAAGAACGCGTGCACTCCAAGAGCCCCTGAGACCTCAGCCTCAAGAACAAGCAATAAGCTTTCTCTGTTTTTAGAATGAAGCCTCTTGTCCTTCAACCTGGAGTTCACCCAGAAAGCAGTTCCCAAGTACAGCAACCATGAGAGTCTCCCTGGTGGGAGAGAGAGCTGGGTGGAGAGGACTTCTGTCAGGAAGTCCATTGAGGCAGGAAGTACAGCCCTCCATTGAGGGATGAGTGTGGTCCAAAGTGACCTGAAGGGAGGAAGCCAGAGGAATAAATTCTGATTCCTCCTTCTACCCCAAATCTGCTTGTACCTCTATCCACCAAATAAGTACTTAACTGAATACTTACATTAAAAGTTACTTGTTGTTTATCTGAAGTTCAAGTTTAACTGAGCGTCTTATTATTTGTTGTTATTTGCTTAATCTGCCCACTCTGCGCGCGCACACACACACACACTCAGACAGCCCGGGAGGTGTGATATCCTGAGAGTGGCAGGAAGCACAGCCCTTGTGCAGGACGAGGTGCCTCTGTGTACCCCCATCACTCACCCACAACATGCCAGCCTGTGTCTCTCCTCCCTGCCTATCTCACCACCTGTGGTCAATGTGCTTTTTTGTTTATAAAGTTTTTTAAAAATGCTCTTTCCCCCCATGGAATGTGCCTTTTATTTTTGGCCATGCCACACAGCATGTAGGATCTTAGTTTCCCAACCAGGGATTGAATCCATGTCCCCTGCATTGCAAGAGCTGAGTCTTAACCACTGGACCATCAGGGAAGTCCTGATGTGTTTGAATAAATAACAATTATTAATAGTACAGAATGTATGTTCCCCAAACTGCCATTAACACTAAGAGTACAACAGAAATTTTAGAAACTCTTGTGGGTCAGATGAAATCAGAATATTTCCAGGTCTATTCCAGCAGGCAGACGTTTTGCTAGAATCCCCAAGTCACTGTACAGCTGGTGACACAAGCCCACGATGACTTTTTCCCCCGTCCCTAGAAATGGGTTGTGCTGAGGCGCCAGAATTATAAACGTGCCCCTTTGTGACCAGCAGCAGCCTTTCCCAGACTGTTGGCCGAGTCTGCTGCATCAAGTCTGGTGACGGACGGGGCAGAAGGGAGGCGCTCTCAGGCGCCATCACCTGCCCGCCATGCTGGTGAGTTAAGTAGGAGGGATTTGGAATGAGTCGCAATTCCAAAAATGAGTGAAGGTGGTCAAAGGTACAAACTTCCAGTTATAAAATAATTAAGTCCTGGGGGTGTAATGTCGAGCATGCTGACTGTAGTTAGTGATACTGTATCGTAGGAAATTCCCTGGCGTTCCAGCGGTTAGGACTCTGTGCTGTCATTGCTGAGGTCCCAAGTTCAATCCCCGATCAGGGAACTAAAATCCCACAAATGGCTATTTGAAAGTTATTAATGGTAGATCTTAAAAGTTCTCATCACAAGAAAAAAAATTTCCATTTGTGAAAATGGATATTAACTAGACATCCTGGCAGTCATTTTGCAAACTATACAAATATGGAATCATTCTGCCATACACCTGGAACTAATATATATATATATGTCAATTATATCTCAAATTTTAAAAATTTTGAGGGTGAAGATTATATTGCTTAAGTGTTCTATAGAAGGAAGTCTACAAATGAATAAAATTGTGAAAGAAAATATTCACACTATTCATGTGTGTTAAACAAACTCGGATCCTGATTTCTGAGGATATTGAGGATGTCCAGTTCTCTCTCATGCTGGCCTAGAAAGTTGGGAACCTACGTGGGAAACTCCATTATTTAAAAGGCTAAAAATCCAGGACCTCCCTGGTGGTCCAGTGGTTAAGACCCTGCCCTTCCAATGCAGAGGGCACAGGTTCAGTCCCTAATTGGGGAACAAAGATCCCACATGCTGTGTGGCTCAGCCAAAAAGTGAAAACGTTAAATAAAAAAGAGGGTGGGATGAATAGAGAGAGTAGCATGGGAACGTATACATTCAGATCACATCAGATCAGATCAGTCACTCAGTCATGTCCGACACTTTGCGACCCCATGAATCGCAGCACGCCAGGCCTCACTGTCCATCACCAGCTCCCGGAGTTCACCCAGACTCACGTCCATCAAGTCAGTGATGCCATCCAGCTATCTCATCCTCTGTCATCCCCTTCTCCTCCTGCCCCCAATCCCTCCCAGCATCAGAGTCTTTTCCAATGAGTCAACTCTTCACAGGAGGTGGCCAAAGTACTGGAGTTTCAGCTTTAGCATCATTCCTTCCAAAGAAATCCCAGGGCTGATCTCCTTCAGAATGGATTGGTTGGATCTCCTTGCAGTCCAAGGGACTCTCAAGAGTCTTCTCCAACACCACAGTTCAAAAGCATCAATTCTTCGGCGCTCAGCCTTCTTCACAGTCCAACTCTCACATCCATACATGACCACAGGAAAAACCATAGCCTTGACTAGATGGACCTTTGTTGGCAAAGTAATGTCTCTGCTTTTGAATATGCTATCTAGGTTGGTCATAACTTTCCTTCCAAGGAGTAAGCGTCTTTTAATTTCATGGCTGCAGTCACCATCTGTAGTGATTTTGGAGCCCAAAAAAATAAAGTCTGACACTGTTTCCACTGTTTCCCCATCTATTTCCCATGAAGTGGTGGGACCGGATGCTATGATCTTCGTTTTCTGAATGTTGAGCTTTAAGCCAACTTTTTCACTCTCCTGTTTCACTTTCATCAAGAAGCTTTTGAGTTCCTCTTCACTTTCTGCCACAGGGTGGTGTCATCTGCATATCTGAGGTTATTGATATTTCTCCCGGCGATCTTGATTCCAGTTTGTGTTTCTTCCAGTCCAGCGTTTCTCATGATGTACTCTGCATATAAGTTAAATAAGCAGGGTGACAATATACAGCTTTGATGTACTCCTTTTCCTATTTGGACCCAGTCTGTTGTTCCATGTCCAGTTCTAACTGTTGCTTCCTGACCTGCATACAAATTTCTCAAGAGGCAGATTAGGTGGTCTGGTATTCCCATCTCTTTCAGAATTTTCCACAGTTTCTTGTGATCCACACAGTCAAAGGCTTTGGCATACTCAATAAAGTAGAAATAGATGTTTTTCTGGAACTCTCTTGCTTTTTCCATGATCCAGTGGATGTTGGCAATTTGATCTCTGGTTCCTCTGCCTTTTCTAAAACCAGCTTGAACATCAGGAAGTTCACGGTTCACATATTGCTGAAGCCTGGCTTGGAGAATTTTGAGCATTACTTTACTAGCGTGTGAGATGAGTGCAATTGTGCGGTAGTTTGAGTATTCTTTGGCATTGCCTTTCTTTGGGATTGGAATGAAAACTGACCTTTTCCAGTCCTGTGGCCACTGCTGAGTCTTCCAAATTTGCTGGCATATTGAGTGCAGCACTTTCATAGCATCATCTTTCAGGATTTGGAATAGCTCAACTGGAATTCCATCACCTCCACTAGCTTTGTTCGTAATGATGCTTTCTAAGGCCCATTTGACTTCACATTCCAGGATGTCTGGCTCTAGGTCAGTGATCACACCATCGTGATTATCTGGGTCGTGAAGATCTTTTTTGTACAGTTCTTTTGTGTATTCTTGCCATCTCTTCTTAATATCTTCTGCTTCTGTTAGGTCCATACCATTTCTGTCCTTTATCGAGCTCATCTTTGCATGAAATGTTCCTTTGGTATCTCTGATTTTCTTGAAGAGATCCCTAGTCTTTCCCATTCTGTTGTTTTCCTCTTTCTTTGCATTGATCGCTGAAGAAGGCTTTCTTATCTCTTCTTGCTATTCTTTGGAACTCTGCATTCAGATGTTTATATCTTTCCTTTTCTCCTTTGCTTTTTGCTTCTTTTCTTTTCACAGCTATTTGTAAGGCCTCCCCAGACAGCCATTTTGCTTTTTTGTATTTCTTTTCTATGGGAATGATCTTGATCCCTGTCTCCTGTACAATGTCACGAACCTCATTCCATAGTTCATCAGGCACTCTATCTATCAGATCTAGTCCCTTAAATCTATTTCTCACTTCCACTGTATAATCATAAGGGATTTGATTTAGGTCATACCTGAATGGTCTAGTGGTTTTCCCTACTTTCTTCAATTTAAGTCTGAATTTGGCAATAAGGAGTTCATGGTCTGAGCCACAGTCAGCTCCTGGTCTTGTTTTTGCTGACTGTATAGAGCTTCTCCATCTTTGGCTGCAAAGAATATAATCAATCTGATTTCGGTGTTGACCATCTGGTGATGTCCATGTATAGAGTCTTCTCTTGTGTTGTTGGAAGAGGGTGTTTGTTATGACCAGTGCATTTTCTTGGCAAAACTCTATTAGAGTGTTTTAGAAACACTCTAATAGAGTGTTATTAGAGTATTAGTATTTCTAATACTTCTAATACTTCTATAGAGTATTAGAAACTAATACTTCTAATACTTCTATAGAGTATTAGAAACTCCAGGTGTTTCTTGACTTCCTACTTTTGCATTCCAGTCCCCTATAATGAAAAGGACATCTTTTTTGGGTGTTAGTTCTAAAAGGTCTTGTAGGTCTTCATAGAACCGTTCAACTTCAGCTTCTTCAGCGTTACTGGTTGGGGCATAGACTTGGATTACTGTGATATTGAATGATTTGCCTTGGAAACGAACAGAGATCATTCTGTCATTTTTGAGATTGCATCCAAGTACTGCATTTCAGACTCTTTTGTTGACCATGATGGCTACTCCATTTCTTCTGAGGGATTCCTGCCCACAGTAATAGATATAATGATCATCTGAGTTAAATTCACCCATTCCAGTCCATTTCAGTTCGCTGATTCCTAGAATGTCGACATTCACTCTTGCCATCTGTTGTTTGACCACTTCCAATTTGCCTTGATTCATGGACCTGACATTCCAGGTTCCTATGCAATATTGCTCTTTTACCATATGTAAAATAAATAGCTGGTGGGAATTTGCTGTGTGAAGCAGGGAGGTCAAACTCGGTGTTCTGTGACAACCTAAAGGGCTGGGATGGAGTGTGAGGTGGGAGTTGGGGGGTGGGAGGGAGGTTCAAGAGAGAGGATATCTGTATGCTTATGGCTGATTCATGTTGATGCATGACAGAAACCAACACCGTATTGTAAAGCAATTATCCTCCAATTAAAAAATAATTTAAAAATTTAACATGGTGGAATTAGCAGTTAGATTAGATATATGTTAGGAAACATGTTGACAGAGGAGGATACCCACTATGTGTTTTCAAGAAAACAGGAAGTTTTTTTATGTTCAGTTTGATCCAAGTTTGTCACATATGTGTTTTTTATGTGTTGAAAAAAATGAAAGGATTATACCTAAAAAAAAAAAAAAGGCTAAAAATCCGATATTCTGTTTTGCAGCTATTGCTGAGATGAAGGAAGGAACCATTCCCAACCTGCCGTTCTCTGGCTCTCTCCCAGGAAGCTTACAGGCTGACCACACGCCATTTTTCTTTGCTCACACTGGTCGCTACCAGCCCACCGCTGTGTCTCCACCCATCCAGCCTGGAACACCAGACCCTGGAAATGTCGCCTTTCCCAGGGTGACCTCCGCCAGGTCCGAGCTCCTACCACCCCTTGCGTTTAATCACACGATTGGCCATATAATACTTTCTGAACACAAAGATGTCAAGTTTAATTGCTCCATCAGCATACCTAACATGTACCAGGACAGTGCAACTATTTCTTGGTGGAAAGATGGGAAGGAATTGCTGGGGGCCCATCATGCAATTACTCAGTTTTATCCAGATAAAGAAGTTACAGCAGTCATCGCTTCCTTCAGGTAAGTGTTCTGTCTCCCTTTCTTTGAAAATGTTATGCTTTTGCATATGCTTTTTCATAACATTTTGAAAATGTTGTGCTTTTGTCAGTAAGCAAAACAGCCGTTTGTTTTCTGTGTTAGCAGCCCCACCAGTCCATTCAGAGTGTAGATTAATGGCCGATTGTATTGTTGATCTCTTTTCATTGGACTTTGGCCCCAGTGGAATTCTTGGTGATCAGACGCTCTTCCCAGCGGGCCTGCAAGTGCCCCCAAGTCCTGCTGGACTCCAGAGCTCTCCCAGTGGGTGAGAGCCGTTCCTTGCCTGGCATGAGGAGACATCAGAATCGTTGGGTGGGCGTGGAGCTTGTCAAACGGTGCAGCCCTGCATCCCTTTCGTTTGTTCTGTCTCTTCTTCCTCCCTCCTCTCCCGGCAGCCCTTGTGGCTACAGATACTGGTACAGATGTTGACCTCGTGTTGGGGTGGGAAGAAGGCCGGAAGTCTGAAGTCTGGGAAGCTGAAACAGACCTTCAGGCACTTGGCTCTCCATCTCAACATTCCACTTTGTATTGGCCCAGGCAGAGTGAGTTGAGGGAGAGACAAGGATAAGCCAGGCCAGGACGTAACCCAATAACTCATCATCCCAAGGACTGCATCCTTATATGCCAGATCCTGGAGACAGTGAGACAGTGGCTCCTCTTCTCACCATCCCTTTTCATTCTCTCTCTCTCTCTTTTTTGGCTGAGTCAGGTGACTGTGGGTTGTTAGTTCCCCAACCAGGGATCGAACCCATGTCCCCTGCATTTCTGCAGTGGAAGCATGGAGTTAAACCACGGGAGCTCCAGGGAATTCCCTCCCTCTCCTCCTGTCTCCTCTTAGCCAGGAGGGCATTTGTGTTTACATCAGGATCTCCTGGCATATACAGTTCTAGAATTAGGTGGACTGTAGTCAGGCTTACCAGGTGGCACTAGTGGTGAAGAATATACCCGCCAGTGCAAGAGATGTAAGGGATGCAGGTTTGATCCCTGGGTTGGGACAGTACCCTGGAGGAGGGCACGGCAACCCACTCTGGTATTTTTGCCTGGAGAATCCCACAGTCGGAGAAGTCTAGCGGGCTGTAGTCCATGGGGTTGCAAAGAATCAGACACGACTGAAGCAGCTTAGCAGGTGCACGCGGACCGTAGTCACTAAAAGCTCAAGATGAGGTTGGAGCCCGGTGACGATGATGCAAGAGCCTTTTCTCTGGGACTCCTCCACGCCCAGTGGAGCCTCTTTGATCTGTTGTTTTTACTTTCTCTGACCTGATGTTTGGGCCACTTCCAGGCTGTGTCATGTCTTTGGGTGAATCACTGTATGTTTCCTTTTTAGAAAAACCACCTCTGAGTTACCACAGACCTGATGACTCCAGTTGGAGTTTAGTGTGTCAACACTTAGATAAGATTCCCTACCCCACCCCACCTTGTTTTTCCTGCATTTTCTAAGTTATCTTGGTCATCATCAAGGCACAGAAAACAACTTGCATGTGTTTCATTGGTCGATTTAAACTCTGGCTCAGTCTCCTGGGCTGCCATTCTCAGCTAGTGACTGAGTCCCCTCGAGAGACTTGACTGTATTTTTTTCTCCATCATCTGCAAAACACAGATATTTTTCCATTATACAGACACAGCTTCTGATGGGAGAACTAAAATCACCATTTCATAATAAATAAGGTTTAAAGGCTTATAAAAACAGAAGTCCGACCAAAGTCTTGGTCCCACCGAGGGTCATTTAGAAGGAAAGCACAGCCCTGCTGTCTGGGCTGGGAGTTCCAGGTTGGGGTCCTGCCACTGGCTTCCATGAGACCGGAAGTGAGCCTCCACGTCTTTCTTGGCCTTCTTGCCAAAGAGATGGAATTGGACCACCTGACTGAAAGCTCTGAAGGGCCATGAGATATTCAAAAGACTTGGAGAAATTTTACACCTAGAGTAGGCAGTCTTTTTGTTTTTGTTTTTTAATTTAATTAATTTATTTTACTTTACAATATTGTTTTGGTTTTGCCATACATTGACTTGAATCTGCCATGAGTGTACACGTGTTCCCCGTCCTGAACCCCCCTCCCACCTCCCTCCCCATCCCATCCCTCTGGGTCATCCCAGTGCACCAGCCCCGAGCACCCTGTCTCATGCATTGAACCTAGACTGGCGATTCATTTCACATATGATAATATACATGTTACAATACCATTCTCCCATATCATCGTGCCTAGCCCTCTCCCACAGAGTCCAAAAGACTGTTTAATACATCTGTGTCTCTTTTGCTGTCTCGCATACAGGGTTATCGTTACCTTCTTTCTAAATTCCATATATATGCTTTAGTATACTGTATTAGTGTTTTTCTTTCTGGCTTATTTCACTCTGTATAATAGGCTCCGGTTTCATTCACCTCATTAGAACTGATTCAAATGTATTCTTTTTAATGGCTGAGTAATATTCCATTGTGTATATATACCACAGCTTTCTTATCCATTCATCTGCTGATGGACATCTAGGTTGCTTCCATGTCCTGGCTATTATAAACAGTGCTGAGATGAATATTAGGGTACACATGTCTCTTTCAATTCTGGTTTCCTCAGTGTGTATGCCCAGCAGTGGGATTGCTGGATCTTAAAGATCTAAACGTAAGACCAGAAACTGTTAAACTCCTAGAGGAAAACATAGGCAAAACACTCTCCAGCATAAACCACAGCAGGATCCTCTATGATCTACCTCCCAGAATATTGGAAATAAAAGCAAAAATAAACAAATGAGGCCTAATTAAAATTAAAAGCTTCTGCACAACAAAGGAAACTATAAGCAAGGTGAAAAGATAGCCTTCAGAATGGGAGAAAATAATAGCAAACAAAGCAACAGACAAAGAATTAATCTCAAAAATATACAAGCAACTCCTGCAGCTCAATTCCAGAAAAATAAATGACCTAATCAAAAAGTGGGCCAAAGAACTAAACAGACATTTCTCCAAAGAAGACATTTAGATGGCTAACAAACACATGAAAAGATGCTCAACATCACTCATTATCAGAGAAATGCAAATCAAAACCACAATAAGGTACCATTTCACACCAGTCAGAATGGCTGCAATCCAAAAGTCTACAAGCAATAAATGCTGGAGAGGGTGTGGAGAAAAGGGAACCCTCTTACACTGTTGGTGGGAATGCAAACTAGTACAGCCACTATGGAGAATGGCAGAGTCTTATTTTGAACTTCGGTCTTTAGATATTGGAAGGTGACTAGGTGAAATTTTGAGAACTTTAGAGAGAAATGTATACTTTTGCACATACTTTGTTGAACTCTCATAAAGTCATTCGGAAGGGAAGCAAATCTTACGTGACCTCCCAACTGAGCAAATGTAGTGATCAGAATTCTTACAAAGGATGGACACTCAGCTGAACTGAGTAATATTTGCAGCAGCATCAAGTCCACCACTGACATATTCACTTTACTGGTGTTCAGGTGGCACTGGAGCTGTGGGTAATTCAATGAAGTAAATTAAAGTAACTTGGTCAAGATGATCGATATTTGTATAATTTCTTTGCAAGATAGAAGGATGTTGGAGAGCCTAATTTGACGTCTTTTAGATGAGGACTCTGAGGTCCTGATAAATTAGGATGACTTGCCCAGGGTAACTAGGTGGTAAGCTGGGAGTAAACTTAACTAGGGAGCCTGATTTGCACACCTCTCCTCACATCCTCTCTTCTCACATCTCATGGGCCCCAAGTAAATCAACTCTGGCTCCCAGCAAAGTGAAGAGTTAAAAACTAGTTCTAAGCTTTCAGCGGATGCCATTTTCCCAGGAATTCATTAGCTTGCAACTTTGTTGGAGATGCCACCAGGAGTACTGCATGGACCACGTTTATTTAAGCAAATGTGCAAATGGTAGATGACTACATATAAGCAGGGATCAGATGTCTATTAGTATTGATAGAGTCAAGAGTCATCTGGCATTAATGGGTGTAGGGAGCACTCAGTGTCTGGTTGGAGTATTCCTCATCAATAGCTTGGTGGTTAATACAGAAAATCTCCACCAACACCCCTCCTTACTCCTGGCCCCATGCCCCCCACCCCATGCCTAATCCTGGATGGTGCATCACTCGAAAGCAGTTGCTAGACCTCCGTTGTAGGACTTGTCACCAGGCTGGACATCCCTCTTGATACTCCAACCAGTATCCTACCCCATCTACACCTGATATCAGCTCAAAGCATAGGGTATCCATTCATCTAGCCTGGGAACCCCGTGTAGCCAAGACCTCCTGATGAAGTCTCTAAAGAAGAGTGTAATTCCCGGGGCAGTTATTTCTAAGGGCTTCCAAGTTGGCACAGTGATAATCTGCCTGCCAATGCAGGAGTTGCAGGTTAGATCCCTGAATCAGAAATATTTCCTGGAGAAGGGAATGGCAACCCACTCCAGTATTCTTACCTGAGAAATCCCCATGGACAAAGGAGCTTGGTGGGCTACAGTCCTTGGGGTCACAAAGAATCAGACACGATTTAGAGACTAGACAACAACAGTTAACTCTGAAGTCTGGTGTAAGGTGTAAAAAAGCTCTCTGGCTTAGGTTGAAACACTCATCAGGTAAAATTTTCGAGGAAGGCACCAGCCTTCAGATCAGAAGACTTGAGGAGACCCACCCTCAAGCAAAAACAAAAACCGATGCTCCTGTGTACTGACAGGCCCTGCAGATTTAGTTACTGGGTGATTTATGGCAAAGGGAGAGTGTTCGATATTTGTTTTCTTTGTAGTCTAAGAGTTCCCAGTGCTCTTTAAATTCTGGCATCCTTCCCAGTGGCTCAAGCTGGACGGATTTTACCTTCTTAGTGCATTTTCCTGGTAAACATGGTAAACGGGTAGTTTGGGTTCCTGCGTGCTGCTTGTGCCCGAGAGACGTGTGTTGGTCGGCCCCTGCAGGCTCTGAGAGCCAAGACCCTTGCCCTGCCCTGCCCCAGCTGGGTCTGCCTGATGCCATCGCTGGTTGCTCTTTATCCTGCTGCTTTTGGTGACCCCAAAGATGGAATCGTACATGAGACATCAGCCAAACATATAGAAAGTAAGAATATCATTTGTTCAACCAAGCCATCAGTTGGGAAAGCTATTTTTAGCCACAGATTGCTGAGACTTTCAGACACTTTATATTCAATTCAGACTTCTTTTCAGGTCAAATTTTTTACCAGATTCCTGAACTCGGTTTATCCGTGGAATCCTGTCAGCACCATTTCAATGACGGCTGGTTAAATAGAATGCTTTTGTATTCTTATTTTTAGTTTTTTTTCTTTCATTTTTAATGTTTGTTTGTTTTTGATTGTTGTAACATACATATAACATGGGCTTCCCGGGTGGTTCAGTGGTAAAATAATCCACCTGCTAATATGGGTTCGATCCCTGGATTTGGATGATCCGCTAGAGGAGGAAATGGCAACCCACTCCAGTTTATTCTTGCCTGGGAAATCCCATGGACAGAGGAACCTGGCGGGCTACATTCCATGGGGTCACAAAGAGTCAGGCATGACTTAGGTACTAGGCACGCATGCATACGTAAAGTAAAACACCATTTTAACCCTTTTTGAATATCCAGGTCAGTGACCTTGAGTACATTCACATTTTTATGCAACTATCACCATCATCCATCTCCAGAACTCTTTCATCATCTCAAACTGAAACTTGATACCCATGAACACTAACTCCCCACTGCCCATCCCCTCCAGCCCTCAGCAACCTCTATTCCACATTTTTTCTCTATGAATTTAACCACTCTAGGTATTCAAGAGGAGTCAACTAATATTGGTCCCTTTTTGTATTTCTTTCTTTCTTTTTTTTAAGTGACCAAATATTTATTGAGTTCCAGATTTCCCGTAGGTGCCATACATGATGTAGAGGTGGGTGTTAGACCCTCCATTTCTGAGAAGGAACAGAAGCACAGAGAGATGGAGAGATTTGTATACACTCCACATATATGTGACTCAGATGGTAAAGAATCTGCCTGCCAATGCAGGAGTCCCGGGCTTGATCCAGATCCGGGAAGATCCGCTGGAGGAGGGCATGTCAACCCACTCCAGTATTCTTGCCCGGGAAATCCCAAGGACAGAGGAGCCTGGCGGGCTACAGTCCATGGGATCACAAAAGAGTCTGACACAGCTTATCAACTAAACTACCACACTACCACAAGCCATGTGTGAGCAGGTCAGCCAAGTTGTAACAGGTCTGAAGGCCAGAGAGATGAGTCTCCTTGTAGGATGTTCTGGGGCTATGTTAGCTGAGGGGATCCTGGTGGGGATGAGGTTTTGCAGCTGCCAGCCCCCCTTCAACTCCCCCTTCTTCACCTTGGCTCTCTCCAGATGGTTCCTGTCTAGACATCGGGTCTGAGTCTATGGTTTCTTTGGTCTTCCCCTGTTCAGATGTTTGACCAAAATCTGTTGGAATTCTTAAACCTTTATTTAAAAGTGCCTGCACATGGTAAAGTAGTCTGTCTCTCCCTCTCCAGCCCCCAGTGCTTTCCCTGATGGGGAGCAGAGGTGACCCACTGATTGGGTAGCTTCCCAGAAATATTCAATCCACAAGTCCTGTGTGTGTGTGTGTGTGTGTGTGTGTGTGTGTGTGTGTGTGGGTGTGTGGTGTGCATGCATACCGTGCCAGGCCCCAGCATGGTGTGTTAATCTAATAGAGTATTACTCATGGCCGTGGTTAAATCAGTACCCAGTGTTCACAATTTCTGTGGCTGTGGAAATGCTATTTTTAGCCAAATCATGTCGTCAACCTGTAATTACATTGGCCTTCTTGTCGAGCTTTTTGATCTTCCTGAATTTAATAGTTTCCTTGCCTGCCTGTTAGTTCACTTAATTTTCTAATTTTTGATTGCTCATCCTCCTCCACGTTCAAAAGGAAAATAGGCATGTCCTCTCAAAATGACACAATTCTCAGGACTGGAGTTTTTTCCTTGGAGGTGCCAGACCTGGAGCCGTTCCTTTCTCTCCAGCCCAGACACATTGCCCTCCAGGCCTGGGGTCTGGCTGAGTCATCTTTGCTCTTGCTGTTGGGAGCCTCATTCCTCCTGATTTCTAGCTCCTGTCTCTCAGAGCCTAGCTTCCCCTCTTCCTGGTTTACTCCCTCACTTTACATGAAGCCCACCCCCTACACTTGCTTTCTGGGCTCTTGAATATCTGAAAATGCCATATTTTTTCCTACTCTCACCAAAAGACAGTTTGACCAGATACAGAATGTAAAAGGAAAACAATTTCCTGCTGTCATCTTTTTGCTCCGAGAGTTGTTCTTGAGAAGCATGATGCTGTTCTGATTCACTCATAAATTACCTGCTTTTTCTTTCTCTGGAAGCTTTTGGGGGTCTCCGCTTTATCTTAGATGTGTGACATGTCTAAGGGGCTTGGTGAAGCTCCTTGGTGGGTCTTTTCTCTCTTGCTGTGCTGCCCGGCCTAATGGTCAGGTTTGGAAAGATCCATATCTCCAGTTCTGGGCATTTTCTTGAATCATATCCTCCCCCTCCCCTCTCTGTGTTCTTTCTGGAATTCCTTGCTCAGTCGTCGGGATGTCTAGATTGCTATTCTGCGAGCTGAGCCTTTCTGCTGTTTCTGCTGGGGAAAGGGAGGAGACGGGGAACCACTTAACCATCTCGAGTCCCAGCCGCACCCTGCCTTCATCCTCGGAGCCTTTATGTGATGTCTATAAAACTAAAAGTAGAATTATTTGTGAAAAACCGTTCCTGTGCTATAGGTAAGATGAATCTGGATTTGGTAATTAATGCAGACACAAATAGTCCTTCTCACCAGATGCTGCTAAACCCTGCCTAAAGCAAATGAGTAAAGACCAAGAGTTTGTTTGTTTTCAGGCAAGGCTTTATTGATTCTTTTTTGTATTTCTTTCTTTAAAAAAAAAATAGAATGTGACCAAATATTTATGGAGTTTTGTGTTCTCCTGCTCTTCTCCTACTCTGAATTTTCCTTGCTGGCTGGTTGAAGACACGCCTAGACTTTCTGTGCAGTCCGATTCCTGCTGCCCGCGTGTGCCGCTCCATGGTTATCTGCGCCTGCTGATTTCTCGGGTCCTGGTGGGCTGTGCACCCTTGGCCTGGGTGCAGCCTCACTGGAGCTGTGGCCTGCCTTCCTCTCTGGCTGTCACTTCCCCTCTGGTTCCTGGCTCACTGAGTCTTGGGTCTCATCGTCCACTCTGTTCAGCTCCTCCCTAGGTTTTCCTGCAAGAAAATGATGCGTCTTTCAAGGTGAACTTGTGAAATGAGTGGAAACGCTCCTCTTTTCAGTAGCCATGACCTTGGTTTCCCTTAGAACTACAAAGAAGGCTAGATTGATCAGCATACAGAATCTGCCAGAAGCAGATTCTGTGCACTCTCCAGCCCCTGGTTGTTACCCGCACGAGCAGCACGCCTGCTCCTCTTCCTCGTTCTTCATCCCCTTCTGGTAAACCATGACATCCCAACACATTCTCAGGGAGGGTCCGCTAGCCCCTTATTTGGAGATCTTTGTCCTGTGAGGTCTCTTTCCATGTTCTTCTGGTGACCTGTAGGCACTCTGACGTAGAGCCCCTTCCCTAAAGCTTGGCTTTCCTGGTGGCTCAGACGGTAAAGAATCTGCCTGCGGGAGACTTGGGTTCAATCCCTGGGTTTGGAAGATTCCCCTGGAGAAGGGAATGGCAACCCACTCCAGTATTCTTGCTTGGAGAATTCCGTGGACAGAGAGGAGCCTGGTGGGCTAGAGTCCATGGGATTGTAAAGAGTTAGACACGACTGAGCGACTAACACTTCCACAAATAAGTTGCATCGAGGAGCAAGCTGCTAGGAAGCCAAGTGGACCTCTCCACGTTTTTCTTTTTTCCCCCTTTTCCTCTATCACAGTCTTCTTGGTTGTGTTTGATGCACAGAGAAGAAACCAGTGCTGAGGGACTAATAAAGGTGTCCTCTTTCGGGGAGCATCTGAGAGTATTTCGGAGTGTTCCGTACTCTCTCATCCCTTCCTGCCCCAGCTAAGAGCAGGTGTCACGTCTGTGGTATACCTCCCTGTTTGTAAACATGTTGAGAAATTGACAAGCAGGACTCTGAACCTTTTGAGCCAAGGCCTCCTGTTTATATCAGATATTTAATAATGTACCGTGTTTACACTGTAATATGAGGAAAACAAAAGGAAGGTGACTGAGAATTAAATAGTATGAACGTGAATGTGTAAATACTGGGCGTGGCCACACCAGGAGAGGTAATAAAGTCCACAGCGACTTGCACCATGCACACGGCCACTGCAGACAGAGAGATGCTTCTGTGATCCTTCAGATGATGACCGAGTCACTGCCAAGTTCAAAACAGGACGAGGAGATACTAGCCTACCATGTTCATGGTCCTGGGCAATGAAATGGATATTAACACCAGGCAAAATACTTTGTGTGTGTACGATGGGGTTAGGTTCCAGTCTCTGAAGGTCCTTTGGGTTGTGGAAAAGTTGCCTCTGACCCGTGAAAGCCATGTTGGCCCCTAGTTATGTGACCATCCAGGACAGTCCCACAAATTTGCAAAATGCCTTGAGAGGTTGTACTCTGCTGTGGAGAACCCTGGTGTAGAGCCTGCCACAGAAATCCAGTCAAGTGAGCACACAGGCGTTAGGCAGTGTTCTTAGGAGAAACAGAACCAATAGGCTACACACATGTGAAAAGAGAGAGAGCAAAACAAAAATTATTTTAAAGATTGATGTCATTTTAAAGATTTAATGCCACTGTTGTTGTCATTGTTGTTGAAGTCGTGTCTGACTTGTGACCCCATGGACTGTAGCCCACGGGGCTGCTCTGTCCATGGGATTTCCCAGGCAAGAATACTGGAGTGGGTTGACATTTCCTCCTGTAGGGGGTCTTCTCAACCCAGGGATCAGACCCACATCTCCTTCACTGGCAGGTGGAGTCTTTACCACTGAGCCACTAGGGAAACCCCTAATGTAATTGTTGTTGCTCATTTGCTCAGTCATGTCTGACTCTGTGACCCCATGGACTGCAGCACGCCAGGCTTCCCTGTCCTTCACTATCTCCCGGAGTTTGCTCAAACTTATGTCCGTTGAATTGGTGATGCCATCCAACCATCTCATCCTCTGCCGCCCTCTTCTCCTCCTGCCCTCAATCTGTCCCAGCATCAGGTAATTGTGGGTGCTGCCCAATCTGAAATCTGTGGAGTGTCAGTGGGAGACCCAGGGGAGAGCTGATGTTATAGCCTTGAGTTCCAAAGACAGTTTGGAGGCAGAATTCCTTGTTCCTCAGAGGACCTCAGTCTATGCTCATAAGACATTTAAGTGACTAAATGAGACCCACTCAAGCAATAGAGGATAATCTGAATTACTCTGAGTCTACTAACCTGAATATGAATTACATCTGAAAAATACCTTCACAGAAAAATATCTGCATCTAGAGTAATGATTGACTAAATATCGAGGTGCCATGACCTAGCCATGTTGACATACACGGTTAATCATCACAGTGAAAGAAAAAGAAGCTGAAGAATGTTGATTCCTGTAGTAGAAACTCGAAAGGTCATCAATGAAATATCTTTGTGTTTCTCTCTTTTTTTTGTTTAAGTTTATAACATTTTTTTAATTTAAATTTATTTATTTTAATTGGAGGCTAATTACCTTACAATATTGTATTGGTTTTGCCATACATCTACATGAATCCGCCACGGGTGTACACGTGTTCCCCATCCTGAACGCCCCCTCCCACCTCCCTCCCTGTACCATCCCTCTGGGTCATACCAGTACACCAGCCCCAAGCATCCTGTATCCTGCATCAAACCTGGACTGGTGATTCGTTTCATATATGATATTATACATGTTTCAATGCCATTCTCCCAAATCATCCCACCCTCTCCCTCTCCCACAGAGTCCAAAAGACTGTTCTATACATCAGTGTCTCTTTTGCTGTCTTGTATACAGGGTTATCATTACCATCTTTCTAAATTCCATATATATGTGTTAGTATACTGTATTGGTGTTTTTCTTTCTGGTCTACTTCACTCTGTATAATAGGCTCCAGTTTCATCCACCTCATTAGAACTGATTCAAATGTATTCTTTTTAATGGCTGAGTAATACTCCATTGTGTATATGTACCACAGCTTTCTTATCCATTCATCTGCTGATGGACATCTAGGTTGCTTCCATGTCCTGGCTATTATAAACAGTGCTGCGATGAACATTGGGGTACACGTGTCTCTTTCAGTTCTGGTTTCCTCAGTGTGTATGCCCAGCAGTGGGATTGCTGGATCATAAGGCAGTTCTATTTCCAATTTTTTAAGGAATCTCCACACTGTTCTCCATAGTGGCTGTACTAGTTTGCATTCCCACCAACAGTGTAAGAGGGTTCTCTTTTCTCCACATCCTCTCCAGCATTGCCTGTAGACTTTTGGATAGCAGCCATTCTGACTGGCCTGAAATGGTACCTCATTGTGGTTTTGATTTGCATTTCTCTGATAATGAGTGATGTTGATCATCTTTTCATGTGTTTGTTAGCCATCTGTATGTCTTCTTTGGAGAAATGTCTGTTTAGTTCTTTGGCCCATTTTTTGATTGGGTCTTTTATTTTTCTGGAATTGAGCTGCAGGAGTTGTTTGTATATTTTTGAGATTGGTTGGTTGTCAGTTGCTTCATTTGCTATTATTTTCTCCCATTCTGAAGGCTGTCTTTTCACCTTGCTTATAGTTTCGTTTGTTGTGCAGAAGCTTTTAATTTTAATTAGGTCCCATTTGTTTATTTTTGCTTTTATTTCCAATATTCTGGGAGGTGGGTCATAGAGGATCCTGCTGTGATGTATGTCGGAGAGTGTTTTGCCTATGTTCTCCTCTAAGAGTTTTATAGTTTCTGGTCTTATGTTTAGAGCTTTAATCCATTTTGAGCTTATTTTTGTATATGGTGTTAGAAAGTGTTCTAGTTTCATTCTTTTACAAGTGGTTGACCAGTTTTCCCAGCACCACTTGTTAAAGAGATTGTCTTTTCTGCATTGTATATTCTTGCCTCCTTTGTCAAAGATAAGGTGTCCATAGGTGCGTGGATTTATTTCTGGGCTTTCTATTTTGTTCCATTGATCTATATTTCTGTCTTTGTGCCAGTACCATACTGTCTTGATGACTGTGGCTTTGTGTTTCTCAAGCATAACCAGCGTGCAGCGTTCAGACAATGGGTCATACATCTGTAAGATGAAAATAAACAGCGAAGAGATTGTGTCTGACCCCATCTACATCGAGGTTCAAGGTGAGTCCAAAGGCCACAGATGTCCAGTTGCCGCTTGGTGGTTTGTTTTAGAGCCTGCGTTAATTGCTTTGTGTATAATGCTCCGGAGTTTGGCATGCCCATTTGTTTGTCGTTGGGTTTAAAAAAAAAATTTTAATTGAAGTTGATATACCGTGTTGTGTAAGTTTCAGGTGTATAGCAAAGTGACTCAGATATAGATAGATAGATACATATATATATACATATAGAGAGAATACATATATGTGTGTGTATATATATATATATATATGTACGTATGTTTCATATTTAATCGCTAAGTTGTATCTGACTCTTTTGTGACCTCATGGACTGTAGCCCACCAGGCTTCTCCATCCATGAGATTTTCCAGGCAAGAATACTGGAATGGGTTGCCATTTCCTTTCCCAAAAGATCTTCCCAACCTAGGGATTGAACCCATGTCTCCGTATTGACAGCTTTACTGCTGAGCCACCAAGGAAACCATGTATATATATATATTCTTTTTCAGATTCTTTTCCCATATAAGCTATTATAAAATATTGAGTATAGTGCCCTGTGCTATACAGTAGGTCTTTGATGTTTAACTATACTCTCAAATTCCTAATTTATGCCATTTGTATGCATCAGTTCACTTCAGTTCAGTTCAGTCGCTCAGTCGTGTCTGACTCTTTGCGACCCCATGAATCGCAGCATGCCAGGCCTCCCTGTCCATCACCAACTCCCAGAGTTCACTCAAACTCACGTCCATTGAGTCAGTGATGCCATCCAGCCATCTCATCCTCTGTCGTCCCCTTTTCCTCCTGCCCCCAATCCCTCCCAGCATCAGAGTCTTTTCCAATGAGTCAACTCTTTGCATGAGGTGCCTAAAGTACTGGAGTTTCAGCTTTAGCATCATTCCTTCCAAAGAAATCCCAGGGCTGATCTCCTTCAGAATGGACTGGTTGGATCTCCTTGCAGTCCAGGGGACTCTCAAGAGTCTTCTCCAACACCACAGTTCAAAAGCATCAATTCTTCGGTGCTCAGCTTTCTTCACAGTCCAACTACTCTGATGCAAAACTTGCAGATCCTTAAGCACTGAGATAAAGGCTATCTTCTTTCTTAGATTATAGGTAATTATGAAATAAACTTAATTCTTAAAGATTTAGCTCTCTGCTAGACACTAAGCCTGAGACAAAAAGGAATTATGGACCTCCTTGCCTTAAGGTTATTTACAATTTAAAAAGCTAAAGTCTTAGGACTTCCCTGGTGGTCCAGTGGTAAGGAATCCACCTTCCAATTCAGGGGACCTGGGTTTAATGCCTGGTCATGGAACTAAGTTCCCACATGCTCCAGGGCGATTAAGACCCAGCACAGCCAAAAACAAAACAACAACAAAAAATAAAACCTGAAGTCTATTTTAGGAAGCAAAATGCAGTTTATTAAACAGTTCTCAGCGCTGGCACTAGATGCCACTCACCTGGTCAAGTGCCAGTTATCTGTTATTTAGTATCCTTTGCTGCAGTGGTCCCCACCCTTTTTGGCACTGGGGATCAGTTTCATGGAAAATAATTTTTCCCCAGACAGAGGGATGGACGCCGGGGCTGGGGGAGGGGGATGGTTATGGTTTCGAGATGATTCAAGCGCATTAGATTTACTGTACCCGTTATTTCTATTATCCCATCAGCACCACCTCAGATCATCAGGCATTAGATCCTGGAGGTTGAGGACCCCTGCTTTCCTGTCTTGCTTATGCAGACAGTGAAACCAGGGAGAATAAGCTAGTTTCAACTGTGCCTGGGATTCCTTTTTCAATCCTTAGGGTTTCTCAGGCACGTGATTCAGTGCAGTTCTGATGCCATGACATGACATGGGCCTGGTAGGGGAGAACTGGGGCATCAGGCAAGGCAGTCTCTGCCCTCGAGGAACCTGAACTCTCGTGGGGACATGAGCTGATGCACAGGTGAGCCAGGCCAGGTCCTGCATCTTGGGCCTTGTCTGTCTGGTTCGGCAATGGCAGGGCCTGCCAAGAGGGGCTTCGAGGAAGAACATCTTCATTATCAACCCAAGTGGCCACTCCTCGCTGTCCCAGGGACTTGTCCTCCAGGGTCTCTGCATCCCTGCTCACCAAGGCGCCCCATCTACAGTGTCATCAGGAGAATGACTTTGCTGCTTTCTCCTCACCCTTCTCATCACAGGTTTTGGAGAAGGTGATCTTTTCAGCGAAGTTTGAGACTCGTCTCCCATTGAAAGGCAACTGTGCTGTCCATTCTTTTCCGAACCTGAACTTGATACCCACTGACGCTGCAGGAGGCCCGAGAGGGAGGGCCCTCACGGGGTCTCTCTTGGAGCTTTGCTCTGAGCCCATCTCAGACTCCCCTGGGCAGCTTCCCAGGTGGTGCTAGTAGTGGAGACCACCTGCCGGTGCAGGAGGCCTAAGAGACGCCGGTCCAATCCCTGGCTCGGGAAGATCCCCTGGAGAAGGACATAGCAGTATTCTTGCCTGGAGAGAGCCGCCTGACCGGCCACAGTGCATGGGGTCACACAGAGTCGGATACGACTGAAGTGACTTGGCAGGCACGCGAGCCCGTCCCAAACTGGACGGCCATGCACAGGGTTCTGTCAGTATCCACCAGAGGGAAGCGTTCCGACCTTTGCTGCTACTCTGGGAAAACTATTCAGAAGACATTTTACTTGTAAAATCCCAGAAAAAAAATGCCCAGGGTAGGAATGAGTTAGGTTCAAATGAAGTTTGGTGAAACACTGAAGCTTGGAAAAAAGAATCCCATTTTACCGATCCCATGTTATTCCTGCTGGGACCGGATCTGTGAGCTCCCAGTCCCTAAAGAACACGATTTAAATGCTGATCACAATTTAAATGTTTGCTTGTTCTGTTAAAGTTTTGTTACATGCCCCAAATAAGTACCAACTGGCTGTCTCTGAGCTGTTCTTAACTCCCTTGCCTGTGACACCAGTTCTGGAATCAAAGTGGGAGATCTTGAGGTTGTAACTGTGTAACTCTGTCTACACCATTTTCATGAGTTTAGGCTTGGAAAAACTGTTCAGTCTTACACAGGTGTACAGATTTTAAAATTTATTATCACCAATATGAAAGTCTCACACACAACAGGTTGTCCTCAAAAATGGGCAGACCCACACCAGTCAGAATGACCGTGATCAAAGTCTACAAATGATAAATGCTGGAGAGGGTGTGGAGAAAAAGGAGCCCTCCTATACTGTTGGTGGAAGTATAAATTGGTAACCACTATGGAAAACCGTATGGAGGTTCCTCAAAAAACTAAAATTACAGTTACCATGTGATTCACTGATCCTACTCCTGGACAAATATCCAGAAAAGATGAAAACTTTAATTTGAAAGGATACATGCACCCCAGTGTTCACAGCAACGCTGTTTACAATCGCCAAGACATGGAAGCAATCTAAGTGTCCATCAACAGCTGAATGGATAAAGAAGATGTGCTGTATAATGGAATATTGTGTGTGTGCTCAGTCACTAAGTTGCGTCTGACTCTTTGCGACCCCATGGACTGTAGCCCTCCAGGCTCCTCTGTCCATTGGATTTCCCAGGCAAGAATACTAGGGTGGTTTGTCATTTCCTTCTCCAGGTAATCTTCCCAACCTGCATCTCTGGCATTGGCAGACAGATTCTTGACTGCTGAGCCACCAGGAAGCCCATAATGGAATATTATTTAGCCATAAAAAATGAAATAATGCCATTTGCAGAAACATAGATGGACCTAGAGATTATCATACTAAGTGAAGTCAGAGAGAGAAAGACAAATATATGGTATCACTTATATGTGGGAATGAAAAAAAAAAAGATACAAATACACTTATTTATAAAACAGAACCAGACTCAGAAAAAAAAAACAAACTTGTTACCAAAGAGGAAGGAGTAGAAGTTTTGGATGAATAGACACACAGCACCATGTACAAAATAAACAAACACAGCACAGGGAACTCTATTCCATATCTTGTAACAACCTATAATGGAAACGAATCTGAAAGAATATCTATTTTTGCACATGTATAACTGAATCACTTCACCATACACCTGGAACTAATACAGCATTATAAATCAAGTGTGCCTGCTCAGTTGCTCCGTCATGTCCAACTCTTTGCAACCCCATGGACTGTATGTAGCTCACCAGGCTCCTCTGTTCATGGAATTCTCCAGGCAAGAATACTGGAGTGGGTTGCCCATTTCCTCCTCCAAGAGATCTTCCCAGCCCAGAGATGGAACCCATGGCCCCTGCGTCTCCTGCATTGGCAGGCGGGTTCTTTACCGCTGCACCAGCTGGGAAGCCATAAATCAAGTATATTTAAACTTTAAAAAGAAAAAAGGAGGGGCAGGCCTCGCACATGGCTTTGTTTTCACTCTGTGTTTATTGGTAAGGAATCCTGCCAGCCTTTCCCAGGAGCTTAAGCAACACCTAATTTCACAACTGCCAGGCCTCCCTTCTGGAAAAACCAGTTCTGAATCACCATTGCTCCTTTGGGAAAGTGTCCTAGAAAGCCAGCTCGAGCTAGACTGGTAAGAATTAGCTTCTGTGTGCTTTCTTACTCAACTGCATCGAGGTGAAAACTGAGCATTTCAGACCTGGGTGGTGGACAGAAAGTAAAAGTTTAGTCACTCAGTCGTGTCTGACTCTGTGACCTCATGGACTGTAGCCTACCAGGCAGCTCTGTCCATGGGATTTCCCAGGCAAGACTACTGGAGTGGGTTGCCAGTTCCTTCTCCAGGAGATCTTCCCAACCCAGAGATCAAACCCAAGTCTCCTGCACTGCAGAGTGGTGGACAGAGAGAACTATTGCCGAGTTCTGGTGTGGTTTCCACTCACCGGGGGGGTGCACCTTGACCTGTGAATCTAAAACCTTCTTCCACTTACCACTTTCTCTGCAGGACTTCCTTACTTTACGAGGCAGCCCGAGAGCATGAATGTCACCAGAAACACAGCCTTCAACCTCACCTGTCAGGCTGTGGGTCCACCCGAGCCCGTCAACATTTACTGGGTTCAAAACAGCCGCCGTGTTAATGAACTTCCAGAAAGATCCCCCTCTGTTCTGACTGTTCCTGGTGAGTCTCAGCCGTGGCATTTGTTTATTGTTTGCTTTCTGACAGTGGAAGGGAGCAGAAGTTAGGTGAATGCTGTAGTGTGCAGCAGCGGGCACTCGAGGAAGATAAAAACGCAGGTGGGGCAGCCCAGGATGGGGACCAGATGGATGGGGAGGCAGGTGGAAATCTCGGGGTCAGAGGTCACAGTACAGGACGGGTGTCTGTGGTTACATCAATCAGGTGGCCGGAGTCTTCAAGCCAGGGCAGCCGGGAAGCCCTGCTCACATCTCCCGTGGCAGCTGTGGCCCAGCTGGCCTGGCAGGCCTTGCCTTTCAGGAACCACTGATGTGAAGACCTCAGTGAGGTGGCGGCGAGGAAAATGCCTTGGTCATGGAGGCAGTTGTGGGAGGATTGAGTCATTGTGGGGCTGTGACTGCCGTGAAGGTCAGCAGTCATCTGATTTCCATCTAAGTGGGTGTGACCTGGCTTCAGTCCCAGACCTCCTCCCACAGTGCTCCGAGGGTCAGCGCCATGGATGGTTCTGTGCTGCTAAATCCGATGGGCTCCTCTTTGGCTCCTCTCCTTGCATCTCCCGGCAATGTCTGGTAAGGTTACCACCCCCTAGCCTTCCCAGTCTGCATGTACTCAGGGAGTATTCTGCGAGGATGCTGCACGCCAAAGGTGACCTTCCGAAACCACTGTCTTCCTGGCTTCCTTCCTGCCTCAGTGCTCTTCCTCTGCCCACAACAGGAGTTCTGAACATGCTGGGTGCCACAGGGCTCAGTCCTGGACTGAATTCTGATCCCTCTGAGGCACTCCTGCCTGGGAGATCTCCTTTGGATCCTGGCTTCACGACCATCCATGTGATGACTTTGAACTTTGTATCTCTGGCTCATACTACCCTCCTGAGCTTCATGCTCCTTTCCTGGCATGTCCACTCACTGGATATGAAAGTGTGTTAAAATGAAACTCTTAATGTCCCCGGTACTCGGACTTGTTCTGCCACAGAGTTCCCCATCCTACTAAAGCATGTCACTCTCTGCCCATCCTTCCTGCTGCTCATTGTTTAGACTGACTACATCAGGAGGCTGCCAGTTGTCTTCCCACAGTACATCTCAAATCTCTTTTCTGCCTGTCTGCTGCAGGGCCCTGGTCCAGGTCACCACCACCTCTTGCCAGCATCTCTGCAGTAGCATCCTAACTGGTCTCTTAGCTTCTAGCTTTATCCCCACTATTGTTCTCCATGGTAGATCATGTCCCCTGCCTGCTGGACCTCTTCAGTGGCTGCCCGTTATCTTTGACTTTCTCTCAAGAGGCCTTTCTGCTCCTCCTCTTAGGATCTGCGTGCCCTGGTCCCCACTCTACTTTCCAATCCCAGCTCCACCCACTCTTTCCACCTTGCTAATTATGCGCCAGTCACACGGATTGTCTTTTGTTTTCTTAGAAACACCCCCCTTCGCCCTGCCTCAGGGCCTTTGCACCTCGTCTCTGTCTGCCTACAATGTCGTTCCATGTGCCCTTCCTCCTGAGACGCGTGTCAGCTAACACTTCTGCACAGAGGTCTTTCCTGGGCATTCTTCTGGGTCCTCCTCACTCCTTTATCGACTCTCAGGCATGGCACATATTCGTGTGGACTTCCTTCGTTGCACTGGTCAGAGTCTGTCATTACCCTGTTTATTTGTTTAGTCTCCTTGTCTGTCTTCTTAGAGAATGTGTGCTTAGTAAGGACAAGGGCTTTGTCTCTCCCAAGACACAGCCTGACTCATGGTAATACTCACTGAATGTTTATGGTGAGAATGGACCAGCAAGTGATTGCCAGCCGGAGGTATTGTCTCCGAATCACTTTCCTTACTCCTGACTCCACGAGGAATGTTATCATTTTCTCTGCCTTCATCTGAGTTTTCTTTGAGTTTCTCTGAGGAATTGATCAGCAAGTGACTTATTTGTTCAAAATCAACTTTAAAAAAATACATTCCACCTTCTCTGGATGATTGTTTTGAAGTCCTGTAAAGAAGATTTGTGGGGCATACAATGAAATATGTAGGTTAAATTGACATATAATTAAATGCATAGAACTTAAGCACACAATCAATGAGTCATGATAAGTACAGACACTCATGTAACCACCACTTCAGTCAATATATAGAACATTGCTCTCACCCCAGGAAGCACCCCCTTTTCCCTTTGGGTCAGCCTGCCCCTCCCGTAGGTGACCTTGTTCTGATGTCTGGTTTCATATATAAATTTTGCCTGTTATTGAAATTTACATAAATGAAATCATAAGGTATGTATTCTTAGAGGCTTTTGAGTTCCTCTTCACTTTCTGCCATAAGGGTGGTATCATCTGTATATCTGAGGTTATTGATATTTCTCCCAGCAATCTTGATTCCAGCTTGTGCTTCTTCCAGTCCAGCGTTTCTCATGATGTACTCTGCATACAAGTTAAATAAGCAGGGTGACAATATACAGCCTTGACGAACTCCTTTTCCTATTTGGAACCAGTCTGTTGTTCCATGTCCAGGTCTAACTGTTGCTTCCTGACCTGCATACAGGTTTCTCAAGAGACAGGTCAGGTGGTCTGGTATTCCCTTCTCTTTCAGAATTTTCCACAGTTTCTTGTGATCCACACAGTCAAAGACTTTGGCATAGTCAATAAAGCAGAAATAGATGTTTTTCTGGAACTCTCTTGCTTTTTCCATGATCCAGGGGATGTTGACAATTTGATTTCTGGTTCCTCTGCCTTTTCTAAAACCAGCTTGAACATCTGGAAGTTCACAGTTCACATATTGCTGAAGCCTGGCTTGGAGAATTTTGAGCATTACTTTACTAGCATGTGAGATGAGTGTAATTGTGCGGTAGTTTGAGCATTCTTTGGCATTACCTTTCTTTGAGATTGGAATGAAAACTGCCCTTTTCCAGTCCTGTGGCCACTGCTGACTTTTCCCAATTTGCTGGCATATTGAGTGCAGCACTTTCACAGCATCATCTTTCAGGATTTGAAATAGCTCAGCTGGATTTCCATCACCTCCACTAGCTTTGTTTGTAGTAATGCTTTCTAAAGCCCACTTGACTTCACATTCCAGGATGTCTGGCTCTAGGTCAGTGATCACACCATCGTGATTATCTGGGTTGTGAAGATCTTTTTTGTACAGTTCTTCTGTGTATTCTTGCCATCTCTTCTTAATGTCTTCTGCTTCTGTTAGGTCCATACCATTTCTGTCCTTTATCGAGTCCATCTTTGCATGAAATGTTCCCTTGGTATCTCTAATTTTCTTGAAGAGATCTCTAGTCTTTCCCATTCTGTTGTTCTCCTCTATTCCTTTGCATTGATCGCTGAAGAAGGCTTTCTTATCTCTTCTTGCTATTCTTTGGAACTCTGCATTCAGATGCTTATACCTTTCCTTTTCTCCTTTGCTTTTTGCTTCTCTTCTTTTCACAGCTATTTGTAAGGCCTCCTCAGACAGCCATTTTGCTTTTTTGCATTTCTTTTCCATGGGGATGGTCTTGATCCCTGTCTCCTGTACAATGTCACAAACCTCATTCCATAGTTCATCAGGCACTCTGTCTATCAGATCTAGGCCCTTAAATCTATTTCTCACTTCCACTGTATAATCATAAGGGATTTGATTTAGGTCATTCCTGAATGGTCTAGTGGTTTTCCCTACTTTCTTCAATTTAAGTCTGAATTTGGCAATAAGGAGTTCATGGTCTGAGCCACAGTCAGCTCCTGGTCTTGTTTTTGCTGACTGTATAGAGCTTCTCTATCTTTGGCTGCAAAGAACATAATCTGATTTCGGTGTTGACCATCTGGTGATGTACATGTATAGAGTCTTTGTGTTGTTGGAAGAGGGTGTTATGACCAGTGCATTTTCTTGGCAAAATTCTATTAGTCTTTGCCCTGCTTCATTCCATATTCCAAGGCCAAATTTGCCTGTTACTCCAGGTGTTTCTTGATTTCCTACTTTTGCATTCCAGTCCCCTATAATGAAAAGGACATCTTTTTTGGGTGTTAGTTCTAAAAGGTCTTGTAGGTCTTCATAGAACCGTTCAGCTTCAGCTTCTTCAGCGTTACTGGTTGGGGCATAGACTTGGATTACTGTGATAGTGAATGGTTTGCCTTGGAAACGAACAGAGATCATTCTGTCATTTTTGAGATTGCATCCAAGTACTGCATTTCGGACTCTTGTTGACCATGATGGCTACTCCATTTCTTCTGAGGGATTCCTGTCCACAGTAGTAGATATAATGGTCATCTGAGTTAAATTTACCCATTCCGGTCCATTTCAGTTCGCTGATTCCTAGAATGTCGACATTCACTCTTGCCATCTCGTTTGACCACTTGCAATTTGCCTTGACTCCGTACTTACTGGCTGTTAATTTGGAGGTTCCTATGGCCCCCCTGGGTTTCCTAAATGGCTCAGTGGTAAAGAATCCAGTCGCCAGTCCAGGTTCGATGCATGATACTGGATGCTTGGGGCTGGTGCACTGGGACGACCCAGAGGGATGGTATGGGGAGGGAGGAGGGAGGAGGGTTCAGGATGGGGAACACAAGTATACCTGTGGCGGATTCATTTCGATATTTGGCAAAACTAACACAATATTGTAAAGTTTAAAAATAAAATAAAATTTAAAAAAAAAAAAAAAGAGAGAGAGAATCCACTTCCAATGCAGGAGACATGGGTTTAATCCCTGGATTGGGAAGATCCCCTGGAGAAGGAAATGGCAACCTGGGAAATCCCATGGACAGAGGAGCCTGGTGGGCTACAGTCCATGGGGTCACAAAGAGACGCTCTGGTGTCGCTTCAGACTTAGTGACTAAACCGCAGCCATCATGACCCCTTTGGGTTCAGTGATTTTCTAGAATAACTCAGAACTCAGAAAAGTGCTCTACTTATGTTATAGTTTATTTCACCAGGGATACACACAGGATGAAGTCTGAGAGGGTCCCAAATGCAGAGCTTTTCTGCCTTGAAGAGTGTCACCTGGGGCATCAGTGTGTTCACAGAAGAAGAAACTGCTGAGCTTTGGTGTTCAGAATTTTTTTTTATTGGGGCTTCATTATGTGGTATAACTGATTAAAACATTAACTATGATGGAATACCTTCTCCCGACCTCCCTCTCTTTCCTAGAGGTCAGGAACTTGAGCTAATATCACGTGGATCAAAGCCCCAAGACTCCCATCACATGATTTAGTCATTCTGGTGACCAGTGCCCATCTAGAAGTCGGCTGTGGATCCACTTGAGTTACCTCATTAGCATAACAAAGCCACTCTCGTGGCTCAGTAAATTACCAGGGACAAAAGCTAGTCCAAGTCTTTATCACACAACAGTGTTCATGAAGGAAGTTGGTTTATAGTTTTGTTTTTGTGATGTCGATTTTGGCATCTGGGTAGTGCTGACCTCATAAAACATAGTTGGAAAGTGTTCCCAACTCCTCTCTTTGTTGAAAGAGCTTGGTAGCGTTGGTGTTACTTTGGAAAGATGTGTATGAAGTTCAGTGGAGGTTGTAACCACTTGTGTTTTGAATATTTTTTTTTACCTTGCTTTTTTTAAAAAAAAAACTTTTTATTTTATATTGGAGTTAGCCAGTTAACGGTGTTGTGACAATTTCAGGTGGACAGCAAAGGGACTCAGCCAAACATATACAGGCATCCATTCTCCCCAAACTCCCATGCCATATTCATGCTGCTCGTGGCACTGAACAGAGCTCTCCTGTGCTACATAGTAGGACCTTGTTGGTTATCCATTTTAAATATATTGAATGCTGTATTTCTGATAATGCAGTTTACATTGCCTTTTTGGTGAGGTTAATATATTGGTTCATGTTGAGTCTGAGGTTAACTGAAATCCCCAAGCATTTTTCTCATAAATTGCTGCAAAATCAAGGCTCTCCTGCTTTTTGTATATTTAATTATTCTGAAATTTCAGCCCATCATGTGACCTTTATCCCATGAAAATGTATCTCATCATCCCAATCTACTAAGGCCGTTTTGAACCTTGATTCTCTTACTGGATTAGCAAATTCTCTCCCTGTTTCCTGTCTAGATTCTAGTCTAACCAAGGACAAAGCACAGTGGCCATCAGGCAACCTCTGAGTTGATATCAATTCATGAAATCAGCTCTTTGTGTCTACTTTTCAATCAGCAGCCAATCTGCCTAATTTTATTTTTTTCCACCATTTATCTCTCCATCTTGTCTTCTAAGAAATTCCTTGATACATTGGACTAAGAACTGTCCTGGAAAGACTGGAAATCAGTTTGCAATTCATTTTGAAATCAGACTTGACTTCCTGTTGGTGAGCGGAACTCCATGCCTGTCCTCCTAGGACACGTGTCCTAGGCACCGATTTGATAACCTTCTCTGAAGTTCTGCTGTGGATTCTGTCTCTCACTGATTTTGTACTTGCCAAAATCAGTATCATTTTTTTATGAAAACAAGGACAAAATCTGTCCATTTCTGTTCATCTAGAATTTATTTTGTTTTACATTTTGGCCACTGCTCAGCATGTGGGATCTAGTTCCCTGACCGAGGATTGAACTCACATCCCCTGCATTGGAAGTAAGGAGTCCCAATCACTGGACCACCGGGAAGTCCCCATCTCTGTTCATCTAGAACTTTTCCTCTTCAGTTTGCTTAGCAAGCAGAAGGATCTGCAAAATTTAATACCCAAGGCTATATATATTGATATAAATTATCTCAACTTGGTGACCTTATTTATTTCTAAATGGTCAGATATACCATTACAACTGACACTTATTTTGGGCTTTAGATTCTTTACAGTCTTCATTTTACTTTCTTTAATTTGAAGATTTTTTCCTTCTGGTTAAGAAGATAGAAGTAAAATAGAAACTGAGCATTCTATAGGCTAATAGTATGCTTTTTAACATAAACTTTAATGGGATATGGTTACATGAAGCTACACATGTGATAAACTTACACAAAGCAACACACACACACAAATGAGTCCACATGTAACTGGAAAAATCGAATAAGCTCTGTGGAAGGTACCAGTGTCAGTTTTCTGGTTTTGACACTGTAGTTATTTGAGACATTAACATTGGGGAGGTAGGGTGAAGGATACGTGGAACTCCCTGTTTCTGTAAATCTATAATTAACATTTCAGAATGAAAAATGTTTTAAACTGTTAAAATGTTGTAGCACTGTGAAAGAACTACATTCAAACTTATTCTTATTTACATCTATTCTTAACTTAGAGGACAAGTTAGTGTGATACCCGAGCCCCTCCCAGTAAGTAGGTGGTGCTTAGGGAACTAGGCTGAGGCCGTTTTGACTTGGTCCCAAATGCAGAGCTTTTCTGCCTTGAAGAGTGTCACCTGGGGCATCAGTGTGTTCACAGAAGAAGAAACTGCTGAGCTTTGGTGTTCAGAATTTTTTTTTATTGGGGCTTCATTATGTGGTATAACTGATTAAAACATTAACTATGATGGAATACCTTCTCCCGACCTCCCTCTCTTTCCTAGAGGTCAGGAACTTGAGCTAATATCACGTGGATCAAAGCCCCAAGACTCCCATCACATGATTTAGTCATTCTGGTGACCAGTGCCCATCTAGAAGTCGGCTGTGGATCCACTTGAGTTACCTCATTAGCATAACAAAGCCACTCTCGTGGCTCAGTAAATTACCAGGGACAAAAGCTAGTCCAAGTCTTTATCACACAACAGTGTTCATGAAGGAAGTTGGTTTATAGTTTTGTTTTTGTGATGTCGGTTTTGGCATCTGGGTAGTGCTGACCTCATAAAACATAGTTGGAAAGTGTTCCCAACTCCTCTCTTTGTTGAAAGAGCTTGGTAGCGTTGGTGTTACTTTGGAAAGATGTGTATGAAGTTCAGTGGAGGTTGTAACCACTTGTGTTTTGAATATTTTTTTTTACCTTGCTTTTTTTAAAAAAAAAACTTTTTATTTTATATTGGAGTTAGCCAGTTAACGGTGTTGTGACAATTTCAGGTGGACAGCAAAGGGACTCAGCCAAACATATACAGGCATCCATTCTCCCCCAAACTCCCATGCCATATTCATGCTGCTACGTAGCACTGAACAGAGCTCCCTGTGCTACGCAGTAGGACCTTGTTGGTTATCCATTTTAAATATATTGAATGCTGTATTTCTGATAATGCAGTTTACATTGCCTTTTTGGTGAGGTTAATATATTGGTTCATGTTGAGTCTGAGGTTAACTGAAATCCCCAAGCATTTTTCTCATAAATTGCTGCAAAATCAAGGCTCTCCTGCTTTTTGTATATTTAATTATTCTGAAATTTCAGCCCATCATGTGACCTTTATCCCATGAAAATGTATCTCATCATCCCAATCTACTAAGGCCGTTTTGAACCTTGATTCTCTTACTGGATTAGCAAATTCTCTCCCTGTTTCCTGTCTAGATTCTAGTCTAACCAAGGACAAAGCACAGTGGCCATCAGGCAACCTCTGAGTTGATATCAATTCATGAAATCAGCTCTTTTGTCTACTTTTCAATCAGCAGCCAATCTGCCTAATTTTATTTTTTCCACCATTTATCTCTCCATCTTGTCTTCTAAGAAATTCCTTGATACATTGGACTAAGAACTGTCCTGGAAAGACTGGAAATCAGTTTGCAATTCATTTTGAAATCAGACTTGACTTCCTGTTGGTGAGCGGAACTCCATGCCTGTCCTCCTAGGACACGTGTCCTAGGCACCGATTTGATAACCTTCTCTGAAGTTCTGCTGTGGATTCTGTCTCTCACTGATTTTGTACTTGCCAAAATCAGTATCATTTTCTTTATGAAAACAAGGACAAAATCTGTCCATTTCTGTTCATCTAGAATTTATTTTGTTTTACATTTTGGCCACTGCTCAGCATGTGGGATCTAGTTCCCTGACCGAGGATTGAACTCACATCCCCTGCATTGGAAGTAAGGAGTCCCAATCACTGGACCACCGGGGAAGTCCCCATCTCTGTTCATCTAGAACTTTTCCTCTTCAGTTTGCTTAGCAAGCAGAAGGATCTGCAAAATTTAATACCCAAGGCTATATATATTGATATAAATTATCTCAACTTGGTGACCTTATTTATTTCTAAATGGTCAGATATACCATTACAACTGACACTTATTTTGGGCTTTAGATTCTTTACAGTCTTCATTTTACTTTCTTTAATTTGAAGATTTTTTTCCTTCTGGTTAAGAAGATAGAAGTAAAATAGAAACTGAGCATTCTATAGGCTAATAGTATGCTTTTTAACATAAACTTTAATGGGATATGGTTACATGAAGCTACACATGTGATAAACTTACACAAAGCAACACACACACACAAATGAGTCCACATGTAACTGGAAAAATCGGAATAAGCTCTGTGGAAGGTACCAGTGTCAGTTTTCTGGTTTTGACACTGTAGTTATTTGAGACATTAACATTGGGGAGGTAGGGTGAAGGATACGTGGAACTCCCTGTTTCTGTAAATCTATAATTAACATTTCAGAATGAAAAATGTTTTAAACTGTTAAAATGTTGTAGCACTGTGAAAGAACTACATTCAAACTTATTCTTATTTACATCTATTCTTAACTTAGAGGACAAGTTAGTGTGATACCCGAGCCCCTCCCAGTAAGTAGGTGGTGCTTAGGGAACTAGGCTGAGGCCGTTTTGACTTCAAATGGCTTTGCGGACTGCGTACCCACTCAGAGCCTGCATGGAGCAGGCACATTTAGGAACAGGAAGATTGTACACTTTTCCCTCATGATACCAGTTGTTTTTCTTCTGTGACATAAGTGCTGTCTTTAAGAAATGTGAGCGAAGAAGTACTTTGTCTAAAGGGCATGATTCTGAGTCAACAAAACCAGTCTCAAAGGTTACGTGCTGTGTAATTCCATTTAGGTAACATTCTCAAAATGAAAGGGTTGTAGTGACGGCGTGCACATCAGCTCCTGCCAGGGGTTAGGTTGACAGAGGATGTTTGTAGAAGGGGTGGCAGGGGGGAGCTTGTTTGTTTTGGCTCTACCACTAAGGCATGTGGGGTCTTAGTTCCCCAACCAGGGGGCAAACCCCACCCCTGCAGTCGATGCTCAGAGTCTTAACCACTGGACCCCCAGGGAAGGCCCTGGAAACTTCTTTTTGGTGATGAAACAGTTGATTTGTATACATATTTGTACCTGTAATAAAATTTCATAGAAATTTCATAAAAACCACCCCTCCCCCAAATTAAGCAAAACCAAAAACTAGTGAAATCTGAGTAAGGCCTGCCTGTATTTTAGTTACTACTATTGGGCTTCCTGAGTGGTTCAACTGCAGGAGACACAAGAGATGCAGGTTCGATGCCTGGGTTGGGAAGATCCCCTGGTGTGGGAAATGGCAACCCACTCCAGTATTCTTGCCTGGAAAATCCCATAGACAGAGGAGCCTGGTGGGCTACAGTCCAGAGGGTTACAAAGAGGTGGACATGACTGGACGACTGAGCACGTGTACAGCGTTCCAAAGTCACTTGATCACGCTACCATGATTATGTAAGACGTACCACTAGGGGACCCTGGGCGAAGGGTGCGGGGAGCTCTGTAGGAGTTCTGTAGTTTCTTGCAAATCAAAACTGTTTCAAAACAAAGTTACTTTTTCCCCCCAAGGAAATACTTTGTCATCAACAAATAGAGTCCCAAAATAAAGAGCAGAACTAGGAAAGCTTTTGCTCTGTGGTGTTTAGCGACAGGATGTGTTATAGGTTAAGTGGTTAAGATCCCATTAACTAATGTTGGTTCACCACTGTGTGTCCCTAGGCAGGTTACTTGCCTTCTTTATACAAAATAGGGATAGTAACAGTGTCTACCTCACAGAACATTTATGAAGATTCAGTGAAATAACATATGTAAGGACTTGGGTACAGAAGCAGCCTTCAGGAATGACTCAGATGTTACCTGGGACAAATTTTTATATGAAACAGTTACTAACTCACTGTCCATTTTGAGCTACCTTCCTACCGAGATCAGGGACTTAGGCTGATCTTTCTGGTCTTCACTTTTTAAAAAAAAATGTTTTTATTTACTTCTTTATTTTTGGCTGTGCTGGGTCTTCATTGCTGCTCGGACTTTTCTCTAGTTGCGGCAAGCGGGGGCTACTCTCAGTTGCAGGCCCCGGGCTTTTCGTTGCGGAGCACAGGCTAAGTCACCGTGGTGCACCGGCTTCGCTGTTCCCCAGCATGTGGGATCTTCCCAGATGAGGGAGCGAACCCACGTCTCCTGCATTGGCAGGTGGATTATTTACCACTGAGCCACCAGGAACGTCCTGGTTTTTACTTTTAAAAAATACGTGTTTTATGTTAAAATCCACATTTAGAAAACAGCTAAGCTAGTTTTGCTTTTAGTTAATTGGCTATAGTGCTTTTTTTTTTTTATTATTACTATTTTTTGGCCGTACAGCAAGGCATGCAAGATTCTTAGTTCCTGGACCAGGGATTGAACTGGCGCTCCTTGCAGTGAAAGCATGGAGTCTTAATCACTGGACTACCAGAGAAGCCCCTGTAGTTCTTAATATTCGTTGTGATGACAACAGTAACAATAATAACTAGAATTGGTGTGTCAGTTTGTAATTCTCACAATGCCTTCAGTAAAGAACCTCATAGCAGTCAATGATACAGTTAGATGCTTTCTAATTACCATTTTACAGATCAGGAAGAAATTCGGAGCAAGTAAGGGACCTGCTTGCCTAAGGCCTAGCCTTTGTGTGGCAGCTGGAACAAGCCTCACAAAACATAGACTAGGTTATATCAGTCTTCTGCTCAAAGCCCCAGGTTTCCCATCTCTCTTGGAGGACAAAGAAAGAAAGAAAGTGAACTCGCTCAGTTGTGTCTGATTCTTTGCGACCCCGTGGACTGTAGCCTACCAGGCTCCTCTGTCCCTGGGATTCTCCAGGCAAGAATACTGGAGTGGGATGCCATTTCCTTCTCCAGGGGGTCTTCCCGACCCAGGTATTGAACCCAGGTCTCCCGAATTGGAGGCAGACAGTTTAACTTCTGAGCCACCAGGGAAGCCTGACCCATATATTCCCTGACTTCAAACCTTCCCTCACCCTCCAGAATAAACTTGGCCCGTTCCCTCACCCCAAGTCTTTCCTCAGAGGACGTTTCTCAAGGAGCCATCTCTGACCCGCATGTTTACAATCACTACCACTTCTCCACACCCCCTGACCATCTATTTTTCCCGAGTATTAATCACCTTCTAATACAGCATGCAGCTTATCAAACGGAGCAGGTCTTTGCCTCCCCTTGCTTGCCCCCCTCAATGTCTTCTGCCAGCCTTTTGTGTCTGGAAAACTTTAGTCATCAGAGAAATGAGAAATGTGGAAACAAAGGAAAACAAAGGAGACTAGATAATAATAATGTAGTCATTAAGCAGAGTCAAGGACCTTCAGCTGTTTCTCAAGGGCTATAGATAAGATTCTGAACCACATCCTGTGAGCTGTCTTATAGATACCTAGCTGGAGAAGTTAACTACATGATGAGCAGACTGTACCCAGGACATGAGCTGCCACAATTCCTGCAATTGGCCACAAAAAAATGGGAACAAATGAACCCTAGAACTAAAGATTAACTGTACCTAAAGCAGCCAAGATGATGCTGGTCAGATCACTGATGACCAATTTGAAGATAACTTAGAAATGACTGTGCTGTTCCTGCATGTAGACCGCCCCCCACAATCTGTTTTTAAAAGCTCTCACCCGCTGCTTGTCGGGGTGAGAAGTTGGCCTTTGGACAGATGTCGCCACCCTCCTCCACCCGGTTGCCGGCACCTGAAATAAAGCACTTTCCTTTCCACCAATCTGGCCTGTTTATTGGCTTTTGAGGGGCAAACAGCTGGAGCCACAAACTCCTTTTGGTAACATTTATTAAGGCTATTATTTCTCATCCTCTTTTGTCCTTGAGAATGTGAGCTTTATAAGGGCAGGTATCATGGATAGATCCCAGGTGCCTGGAAAACATCTGGCACACAGCAGCCACGCACTAAATGTTGAGTGAATGAATTCAGGGCAGAAAGGGAGTTCCAAGTTCATAACTGTAAGTCCTTCATTTATGCAGCATATTATTGTATTTCTCTCCTCTCTGGGTAGAAAGATGAACACCAGGGGAAAAAAATAAAAGGACAGGATTGCTTAACCCAGAAGTCAAAGAAACACCCTAACTGTGCTCTTAAGAACTGCCTCCTCAGCAATTCCGATTGTCTTTCCCTTGAGGGAGCATCCTGTGGCTACATGTTCCCTAAAATATCTTTCAGACCTTGTGTCAGGGGCTGTCTTTTTTTAAACCAGCAGAGTACCAAGCAAGAGGGGCGCAAACCATCATAGTGAACTTGGGTGGGATGTCATGCAGGCAGGGGGTGTCCACGAGAAGAAGATCTGGCAAGAGGAAACGTGGAGGCGCTGCTGTCGGGGATGTTTGGGAGATTGGGTGGTAGGGTGGAGACGTGGTGGGTGGGTACTGTTCTCCCTGAAAAGCCACAGGGTTGGGCTCTAAAACTTCAAGATCCTTTCTAGTCTAGTAGTTGAGGGAGGGAGAAGGGAGAAGTGATAGGGTAGCTCTCTTTCTTAGTTCATCTTGGTTGCTGCAGTCAACTCAGGTTTATAAATGAGCCTCCAAGTGGGAAGCTAATGCCCTTAAGCCAAAGAAAGAAAAATGTATCACCGAATACATTAAGCCAGGAAGCCTGTAGTTGGCCTAAAGTTTTCACCCATTCAATTCTAGAGAAAGTTAATCTGGGTTGGAATCAGCCTCCATTTCTGCTAGCCTTTGTTTGGCCTGTGGGCATTCATCACCTCAACCTGCTGGATAAAACTACTGCCCTTGATGGTTTGGCTTCTTGTGGGCAGTTCTGAGTCGGAATGGGTGCCTTGTGCCAGGGAATTAGCTGCTGACTTTGTGTGTCCTCTGAAGAGAAGCATGTAGAGGAAAAACGTCTTCCCCTTAACGTAAAATCCTGAGTGGTTTCACTCTCGACATGGGTCAACCTTGCAGGACTGAAAAACCATGGGCCTAACTCATCTTACTTTGGGATCTGTAAGGAAGTGGTGGATCTCAAGGAAATAGGTCCATCCTCTTGTTTCTTTGCAGGGCCAGGCTTGCCCTCACCACTGGTTGTCAGAGGGATTCATGGTTTGTTTTCAAGGGTTTCCCAAGAGTTTGGACAAGGGTGATTGAAGTCAAATGATTGGGTTTAGCCTGCAGAAGTCTGCTCAAATATGTACAAAATGTAAGTTGCCTAGCAGCTCCCAGGGTCTTATGATTGAGCCAAAGCTGATTTTTCTAAACATAAGCCAAGTTTTGCCAGTTCACGTTGCCTGGTGAAACAGGCATCTCATTTGGGAACTGACGACCTGGAAGGTTAAAGGTGATACTCCAGCGGGAAAAACCAAAGGTCACAGGCCTGCCTGTGAAAAAGTGGTAGGCAACAGGGGCCCCAGGTGGTGGCTTAGAGCAGTGGTCCCCAACCTTTTTGGCACCAGGGACCAGTTTCATGGAAGACAATTTTTTCTTGGACCGGAGGTGGCGGATAAGGGGGATGGTTTGGGGATGATTCAAGTGTGTTACATTTATTGTGCACCTTATTTCTATTATTATTATATCATAATAATATATTATTGTATTGTAAATAATTATGTACTATATTATATTACATACTCTATTATATATTATATTATTATGTATTTGGCTGTGCTGAGTCTTAATTAGTGCACATGGACTCTCGTTCCCTGAACAGGGATCAAACCTGGGCCCCCTGCACTGGGAACTCAGAGCCTTAGCCCCTGGACACCAGGGAAGTCCTCAAGCGTGCTTTTTTACCTCACTGCAGTGTCCTTCCAGTAAGTAAGCCTGAAACTAGCATGTAGCTCATTATTCTGTCAGCCCTGAAAATTCCCGAGACATGATTATCAACGAAAGTCCATAGTTTATTCAGATTTTCTTAGTCTTTACCTGACGTCCTTCTACTGGCCTAGGCTTTAGTTGTGTCTCCTTCAGCTTCTCTCGGTTGTGACAATGTCTCAGACTTCCCTTGTTTTTAATGACGTGGATGGCTTTGAGTATGGGTCAGGTCTTTTTTTTGTAGTGTGTCCCACAGTTTGGACCTGTCTGATGTTTACCTCCTTTTTCTCGTGGTTAGATCTGGGTTCTGTGTTTTGGCGGGGGAGGACCCCAAAGGGGAAGTGCCATTCTCATCACATCACATCAAGGGTACACTCTGTCAGCGTGGCTTACAGCATTGGCCTTGACCTTGACTCTCCACCTGAGCTAGTGTGTGTCAGTTCCTCACTTGAAAGTTTTTCTTTGACTCCCCTTTCCATATCGATCTCTTTGGAAGGAAGTCATTATGATCAGGAGTAAGGATTAATGCTCCTCTTTAGGAGCGGAGCATCAATATAAAAATCACTTGGAATTCTTCTGCATCGGGTTTTGTCTCTTCTCCCATTTATTTAATCACTTGTATATATTGGTAAAGGAGCTTCCTAGGTGGCTTAGCAGTAAAGAATCCACCTGCCAATGTAGGAGATGCAGGAGATGCAGGTTCCATCCCAGGGTCAGGAAGGTCCGCTGGAGGAGGGCATGGCAACCCACTCCAGTATTCTTGCCTGGGAAATCCATCCCATGGACAGAGGAGCCTGATGGGATATAGTCCATGGGGTCAAAAAAGAGTTGGACACGACTGAGCAGCTAAACAACAAGAGCAACAACAAATGTCGCTAAGACTCACGGATAATTATCTTATACTTTGGGTTACAGTCTAATGCTACTTTATTTTCTTGCTCGACTTGTTCCCACTTTGGCAATTGGGAGTTTTTTTAGCTGGTTCCTGTGTCTCTTTGCCGCCGCCCCCACCCGTCCCTTTGTGCGTGTGTGGGTGTGTGTGTGTCGTAGGTTTTATATTTTGCTCCAGGCTCATCTTACATGTTTACTGCTCCAAACTGAAAATCAGCATTTCTCCAAGGAACTGGCTCCTTTCATTGGCGAATAGTATTGTAAGAAACCAAGGGGGGCTTCCCTGGTGGTCCAGCGGCTAAGACTCCATGCTCCCAGTACAGGAGGCCTGGGTTTGATCCCACATGTTGAAACTAAGACCTAGTGCAACCAAATAAATACAAATATTTTTAAAAGAAAGAAACCAAGGTCTTGGGACTTCCCTGGAAGTCCAGTGGTTAAGACTCTGTGCTTCCAATGAGGAACTCAGATCCCACATGCCAACAGCACAGTCGAAAGAATTAAAACAGTAATAAAAATAAAGAAACTAAGATCTGGATTGCTTCTCTTCCTTTCTCCTTAAAATTAATGAATCAATGGAATATTTTTCATTTCTAAGATGGTAGAAATGGTAGAATTTTTCTTCACTCAGACCAGTGTCTTCAAGTAATAGTGATGCCTGGTGTTTACATAATCCCTTATGAATACATTGATTTTCACTATTAAAAAAGGATCACTGCAACGGAAATTTCATTCATCGGAAGTTTTACAAACTATGGCTTTTGTCCTGCTGTTTCTGGAGTCCTGACTGTCCACAGTGTGTAGCATAGGATATATGGGATGCTAAGCACGGGGTTGTCCAGGTGAGCCCCATAAACCACTCTTCTTAATATTGGGGCCAGTAATTCCTATTGCAGGCTTCCCAGGTGGCACACTGGTAAAGAATTGCCTGCCAGTGCAGGAGATGCAAGAGATGTGGGTTCCATCCCTGGGTTGGGAAGATCCCCTGAAGGAGGAAATGGCAACCCATTCCAGTATTCTTGCCTGAAAAATTCCATGGACGGAGAAACCTGGAGGGCTACAGCCGACGGGGTCGCAGAGTTGGACACAACTGAGGGGTTGAGCACACACACAATTCCCATAGCTCCTTGCTGAAATTTTAAAACTAAATGATACTGCTTTGTTGCCTCATGTCTCACCGTTGGGAAAAAATAAAGAGTTTTAATGAATTACAGATGTCTTTTAAGCCCATTGTTGCCTTGTTCCTGGTACCCAGGGTTTAATCCTACGTTTGTTTTTCAAACACCAACACACATTTTTAATTAACTTTGCATTTATGGCTTGAAGCACTGAACCACGAAGTAAAAGGATGCCCAGACTCCCCCAGGATTCTGATAAACAGCAGCCTGCCTCTCCACCCCTGGTCTCATGGGTCTCTCCTTCTCCTCTAGGTCTGACCAAGACCACAATCTTCAGTTGTGAGGCCCACAATCAAAAAGGGCTGACCGTGTCCAAAAGCGTGCAGATCAACATCAAAGGTAAGTGTCAGGGTGGGGTCTTGCAGGGGAAACACTGTGAGCTGTGCAGCCAGCAGCCTGGGATTGAGCCCTGGCTTCCCTCTGTGACCTTGAACAAGTCACTCAACACCTTCAGGGTGCCCCTCTGTAAAATGGAGGCAATTATAGAACCTGTCTCTTCCTGAGGGTTCCATGAGATAATGCAAACAGAAATACTCATAACAGGGCCTCACAATTGTCTTTGATCAACAGTAACTAGTTTAGTTTTCTGCTCAGTCAGAGAAGAAAATAGGCTGAAATGTTGACTCAGATCGTCTTAGCTCCTCTTTTTACTTTTTATTCTTCCACACTGAACTAGCTGTGTCCTTCCCTGGGCAGCTGGAGCTGGGGCCAGTCCTCCCAGCAGCTGCTCTGAGGAGGGAGGAAGTCAGAGTCATGCCTCTCCTGGGGGCCCAAGGGCTGGTCCCTCTTTCTCCTAATCTCTGTCCCACCCCTTGCTTCCCCTAGGCTGGGATGTAACAAAATGAAAGGCAGGTGTTTGAAGGCACACCCAGGCACCCCCATTCCAATCGAACATTCTGTCTCTTCCTCCCCCTTCTGTGGGATCAAAGATATTTAAACCTGAAACTTTGGAAAAATTGATACAGATGAACCTATGTGCAAAGTGAAATAGAGACACAGATGTAGAGAGCAAACTGAAGCTGGGGTGGGAGGGATTGAGACTGATATATATATATATACTATTGATACTGTAAAACTGTGTATAAAATAGATCATTAATGAGACCTCAATATATAGCCCAGGGAATGCTGTTAGTGCTCTGTGGTGACCTAAATGGGAAGGAAATTGAAAAAAAAAAAAAAAAAGAGGGATATATGTACATATATAACTTATTCACTTTGCTATATAATAGAAACTAACACAACATTCTAAAGCAACTATACTCCAATAAAAACTTTTAAAAAATAAAATAAAAATCTGAAACTTGAAAGGAAAACCTTTTGTTTCCTTTTGAAGTCATCTCCTTAACCTTTCTCATAGAAATTCAAGGAAATGATATCTTTTAGTATTTGTTCTTAATTTATATTTTAATTAATGAATGAATTTTTATTGAAGTATAGTTGATTTATAATATTGTGTTAATTACTGATGTACAGCAAAGTGATTCAGTCTTTACATATTTTTTTTTATATATTTTTTTTTTTAATATTCTTTTCCATTATGGTTCATCACAGGTTATTGAGTATGTAGCTCTTGGTGATCTACAATAGGACCTTGTTGTTTGTCCATCCTCTATATAAAAGTTTACATCTGCTAACCCCAGCCTACCATTCCCTCCCTCCCTTAACCCCCTCCACCTTGGGGGTTATTTGTTCTATTCTCTACATTATTTGTTCTTAATTTAAATATTGAGAAGGAAATATTGAGTTCATACTCCTTTTGGTCTTGTCCTTGGAGGAAATGACAGAGGGAAAAAGCAGAGTGTGTTTAATAATGAGTTAAAGGGCGGGTAAGGTATAGCAGAAGACTCAAAACTCCGAGGCGCTGTAGTTTTTAAAGGTGCTGATGTCTGTTGCTGTTGCTCAGTGCTCAGACGTGTCCGACTCTGTGCGACCCCACGAACTGCAGCACACCAAGCTTCGCTGCTGATGTTTAGCTTCAGCAAATCAGCTGGAAGAAGCTATGAGAGGGCATTTGCTAAAATTTAGCTGGAAAGGAAAAATGAGCCAACCGAAAGTTATTACAAGAGGAACTGTATAACTTCCTTCCTTCATTACAAATTGCATTATTACAATTTTCAAAAGAAATGCTGGGAATTTCAGGAATCCACCAGTGGGCGTAAATTTATAAAGAAATTTTCATAAAGCATCAATGTCTTAAAGTTTAAAACTCCATAAAATGAGAAGCACTTCTTGAATTTTATGCTTCAGACAGAATCTCAACTAGGACTTTAACAAGTCCTATTTCTGAAATTCTGGTTTTGGGCTATCTTAAACTTGCATGTCAAAGCAATCAAAACTCCCTGCCAGTCTGTCATCAACTGAGGTGTATGTGGCCAGATTTGGATCTGGAAAAGCAGATAATGTGTTTAGGAAAGTGAGTCAAACGAAAGGCTGGCTTTCTCATTCATCAAGCTGTGTGTCTCCTGGTAAAACTGGAATCCTGAACATGCCCAGTGGATGCTTAATATGGTCTTTTCTTCCCCTCATCTGTGTTTCCTGTCTTTGCCTTCATCACCAGTACACCTCTCCCAGACCTCGTGCATGTGTTACCTCATTTCATCCTCATTTCAGCCCCATCAAACAGTGCAGTCTCTCCCCATGCAATAGAAGAGAGAGCTGAGTGGAGAGGGCATTGACCTGTGCTATCGCGGGCCATGCAGCCGATTAACTGGTGCTCACACTCTCCAGCCCATGCTGGTCTTCATGCTGGTCTGCTCTCTGCTCCCACAGCCATCCACCAGTGTCCTGTTGAGAGATACAGAACTCTGGGGTGAGGCAGACCTGAGTTCAAGTCCCCATTCTGTTGCTAATGAGCTCTGTGAGCTTTGGCAAGTTTTTAACTCCTGTGGTCCTCAAATTTCCCCTTCCGTCTATGGGGATTGTAAGACTACTTCTCTCATAGGATTCTAATCATGATCAAATGAAGTCCATAAAGATTCCTGGCACATAGTAAGCACCCATTCAAAAACATTAGTCATCTTTTTGGATTATAACTGTTGTTGTGTGTGTGCTGGTTGCTTAATTGTGTCTGACTTTGCAACCCCGAGGACTGTAGCCCGCCAGCCCTCTATCCATGGGCTTCTCCAGGCAAGATACTGGAGTGAGTTTCTGTCCCCTTCTCCAGGGGATCTTCCCGACCCAGGGATGGAACCTAGTGTCCTGCATTGCAGGCAGATGCTTTACTGCCTGAGCCACCAGGGAAGCCCATAAATGTGGTTATTAACATTAATTAAGAGTTTAGGGACTTCCCAGGTGGTCCAGTGGTTAAGATGTTGCCTCCCAACACAGGGGGTACAAATTTGATCCCAGGTTGGGGAGCTAACATCCCACATACTTCACTTTCAAATACTCAAAATCTAAAGCAGAAGCAATATTGTAACAAATTCAGTAACAACTTAAACAAACTGGTCCACATCAAAATATTACACATATCAAAAAAAAAGTTTAATGTGTGAGTATTCTCTGGCAGTCCAGTGGTTAGGACTTCGGGCTTTCACTGCCAAGGGCGAGAGTTCGATTCCTGGTTGGGGCACAAAGAATCCTGCAAACCATGTGGTGCAGGCAAAAGTAAATAAATAAATAATGAAAGCAGTATTGATTCACAAATTTTAATACATTAAAAACAGATCTGTGTTGCATGCTATCAATAATGTGTTGGATTCTATTAATAGTAGATTATTAGTAGCAATCTATTACCAATGAATACCTAGCCACGTCCCACCTGTGACTGAGGGCATCACACGGTCATTACAGCCTGCCTTCCCCTCCCCATGAGCAGATGCACTTGGCTCTTGGGCTTGAGCTGACTCTCGCCCATTTCCTTGGCCAAGAAAGCTTCCTTCCTTCATCACACAAACACACGGGCACACACGCATGCATGTTCCCACGGTGCCCCTCTTCTTCTCAGGGCAGGCCACTCCCCTTCGGTTAATGTAGAGCTCCCCAACTCAGCTTTTAGCTGAGGGATGAAGACAGATGTTCAGGTCCAATTCCTGGGTCCAAAAGATTCCCCTGGTGTAGGAAATGGCAACACACTCCAGTATTCTTGCCTGGGAAATCCTATGAACAGAGGAGCCCAGTGGACACAGTCCATGGGATCTGAAAGCCGTCAGACGTGACTGAGCGATTGAGCACACACACAAAGGCAGACAGAAAGAGAAAAAACGGAACTAGTGACAGATTTCCTCTTCGTGTGCTCCAAGATCACTGTGAGTGGTGACTGTAGACATGAAATTAAAAGATGCCTGCTCCTTGGAAGGAAAGCTACGACAAACCTAGACAGAGTATTAAAAAGCAAAGACATTGCTTTGCAGACAAAGATCCATCTAGTAAAAGCTATGGTTTTTCCAGTAGTCATTTATGAATGTAAGAATTGGACCATAAAAAAAGCTGAGCACCGAAGAACTGATGTTTTCAAACTGTGGTGCTGGAGAAGACTCTTGAAAGTCTCTTGGACTGCAAGGAGACCAAACCAGTCAATCCTAAAGGAATTCAACCCTGAATATTCATTGGAAGGACTGATGCTAAAGCTGAAACTCCAATACTTTGGCCACCTCATGTGAAGAGCTGACTCATTGGAAAAAACCCTAATGCTGGAAAAAATTGAAGACGAAAAGAGAAAGGGGTGACAGAGGTTGCGATGGAAAGATAGCATCACCAACTCAATGGACATAAATTTGAGCACGTTCCAGGAGGTAGTGAAGGACAGGGGAGCCTGGCATGCTGCAGTCCATGGGGTTGCAAGGAGTCGGACACAGCTTAGGCCTGAACAACAGCAGTAACAACACAAGGCAGATAGGGAGGACCATAGCTCTTTGCCCTCATTTCGAGTACCAGTGCCACCCCTGCACAGAGCAGGAGGAAATGGATATCTCCCCATCCTCGTCCAGCTAAAAGTTCTTGTGTCGTCAGTGGGCAGGAGCACAGGTCTACATCCCACGTCTCTGGTCCAGGCAGAGTCATCCTGTCACTGCAAGACCAATCTAGAGGCTTATATGATCACCCTCACCCAGAGGGTGGCTCCTCTTTAAAACTCGTGCTTAATTTTCCCAGTCTCAAGAAGCAGACATGGGCCTGGTATTAATGCACCTGTTTGGTAGCTGTGACCTCCTGTGGTTTATAATTATGTGTCTGGTGTGTCTTTTGTCTTTTACGTAGCAATTCCCTCCCCACCTACCGAAGTCAGGGTGCACAACAGCTCCGCACACAGCATCCTCATCTCCTGGGTCCCGGGTTTTGATGGCTACTCCCCGCTCAGCGATTGCAGAATTCAGGTAACCTTTCTTGATGAAGAGAAATAGCTATTTGGGGCTCAGTGACTCTGCCTGACTTATTTTCCGCCTGAAGAGTGGCACACACGTCAAGTTGACACCCCTGTTCAGAAGCCCTTGGCCTCCTGCCTGCCCCGTGTCCACCAGGCACACGCTGTTTTGTGATGTTCTGACCGCCTGGGGCGCTGTGCCCTTCTCTGTGCGTGGTCCAGGGCCCAACTGGAGGAGAAACATGTTTCTAAGATAGAACATCATGAGACCAGGGAGAATGAATTTTTAAGGTACAAAAACACATCTGGCTTGTGACCAGGAGTTCAGAAGCCAGGCATGCTCCAGCCTGGCTCCTCCTGGGTTGGTGGCCATAAAGGACAACAAGAGACAAGTCACTACTGAATGTGCCAACTCAGCCTGTTGGAAAAATTGGGGGTACCAGGAAAAACTGGGGATGACAGACCTTGCAGAGTCATCTCTCACTATCTAAAATTGATATAAAATAGAGCTATGAGAAATATAGGTTAGTCATCCTAAAATGCAGGCTTCCCAGATGGTGCAGTGGTAAAGAATCCGCCTGTCACAGCAGAAGATGCACGAGATGCAGGTTCATTCCCTGGCTCGGGAAGATCCCCTGCCCCAGGAGTAGGAAATGGCAACCCACTCCAGTATTCTTGCCTGGAAAATTCCATGGACAGAGGAGCCTGGCGCTCACAGAGTCAGACACGACTGAGCACACATACATGTCGTGAAATGTTACCTCGCCATGAAATAGACTCTGCTGTGAGCACTGCATGAAAAAATGGAAGGGCGGCGGTAACGCTGGCTTTTACTGAGTGCCCACATACGGCCTTGCATGTGTTCTGTCCTGGAGAATGTTCTGTGTGCGCTTGAGGAGAAGGTGTATCAGGCTATGGCTGGGCAGAGCATTTGCAATGTCTGTTACGCCCAGACGGTTTATATACAGTCTTGTTCGCTTATTCTGTTTCCTTGTTAATCTTCTGCCTTGTGGTTTTATCTATTATCGAAAATAGGAAATTGTGATCTCAACTATTATTTTAGAATTGTCTTTCTCCCTTCAGTTCTCTCAATTTTTGCTTCATGTATTTCAGGACTCTGTTGTTTTAGGGAACAACAGGGCCTGTTTCCCTGTCTATGGACATACCTGTCCCTATATATGGACATAAGTGAAGCATGGACCAGCCTCCCTTTTCTGAAGTACAATTTCAAGTGTACAACACAGTGGTTCTGATTTTTCATAGTTTATACTCCATTTATGTGCTGTGCTGTGCTTAGTCGCTCAGTCATGTCAGACCCTTTGTGACCCCATGGACCGCAGCCTGCCAGACTCCTCTGTCCATGGGAGTCTCCAGGCAAGAATACTGGAGTGGGTTGCCATGCCCTCCTCCAGGGGGATCTTCCCAACCCAGGGAACAAACCCGGGTCTCCTGCATGGTAGGTGGATTCTTTACCCTCTGAGCCACCAAGGAAGCCCAAGAATACTGGAGTGGGTAGCCTATCCTTTCTCCAGGGGAACTTCCTGGCCCGGGAATCAAACCAGATCTCCTGTGTTGCAGGCGGATTCTTTACCAGCTGAGCTACACAGGAAGCCCATATTCTATTTATAGTTATTATAAAATGTGGTTATATTCCCTATATGGACTGGACTTTTCAAAGATTGTTTCCAGTTACTGAGCTGCTTGAAGAGTCCAAGAGGATCATGAGACTCCTTCCTGTAAGAGGTTGTTACGTTCCCCCCGACCCTGCCACCCCCGGGAAGAGTGGTTCTCGGGGTCAATGCGAGGTAGATAGGGGGCTGGGAAGTGTGAAAGCACCAGGTCACCCTCCAGGAGGAAGATGGATCTCCACAAGCTTCACTTGCTTTCTGTCTCTCTTCGCCCAGGCTTTGGGTGGCTGTGGTATGAAGAGCCGTCCGGAGGCTGCCAAATTGCAGCCCCCTTGCTCACGCTGGTTAACCTTTCTATGGTTATCCTGTCTGTCCCAACAGCTAGCTCGGACTCCCTTCACCCATTCTCCTCTCCATCTCTCCAGATTTAGCAAATAGAAACGTAGTTACTTTATGAGATAATTACACTGCTGACTGTGTCATACCTATACCCATAATTATTGGTGGTCTATTTGAACTTCGCTGGAGCAGCCATAAATAGATTCCCCACGTCCAAGGTCAGGAGCACTGGCTATGCTTCGCTTGACCCGCCGTGTGGAGATACCTCACATCCAAGGTCAGGGAAACCCCAGTAAAATGGCAGGCGCTAGAGCTGCTGTGAGGAGATACCCCATGTCCCAGGGCAAAGGAGAAGCCCCACAAGATGGTAGGAGGGGCAAATTAGCATTTAGAATCAAACCCCATTCCCGCCAGAGATGCTCAGAGGGCTCAAACAAACCTTGTGCTCACAGGACCCAGGGGCCCACAGAGACTGGGACAGAACTGTGTTTGAGCGTCTCCTGCGGAGGTCCGGGTTGGGAGTGGTCTGCCACAGGGACAGGGGCTCTGGGTGTGCGTATGGCATAAGACCTCTTGGGGGAGGTCACCATTAACCCCACCATCGAGCTGCCAGAACTTACACAGGACTGGGAAATAGACTCCTGGAGGGCACAAACAGAACCTTGTGCACCAGGACGCAGGAGAAAGGAGCAGTGACCCCACAGGAGACTTGCCTGTGGGTGTCCGGGAGTCTCTGGTGGAGGCGTGGGACAGTGGTGGGCTGCTGCAGGGTTGGGGGCACGGACTGTGGCAGTACATGCACAGGACCTTTTGAGGGATGTCACCATTATCTTCATTACCTCCACCATAGTTTGGCCCCAGGTAAATAGCAGGGAGGGAACTAAGCTCCACCCATTCAGCAGAAAATTGGATTAAAGATTTACTGAGCATGGCCCTGCCCATCAAAACAAGACCCAGTTTCCCCCTCAGTCAGTCTCTCCCATCAGGAAGCTTCCATAAGCCTCTTATTCTTCTCCATCAGAGAGCAGGAAGACTGAAAGCCACAATCACAGAAAACTAACCAATCTAATCACATGGACACAGCCTTGTCTAGCTCAATGAAACTATGAGCCATGCCGTGTAGGACGACCCAAGACAGACGGGTCATGGTGGAGAGTTCTGACAAAATGTGGTCCACTGGAGAAGGGAATGCAAACTACTTCAGTATTCCTGCCTTGAGAACCCCATGAACAGTATGAAAAAGCAAAAAGATAGGACACTGAAAGATGAACTCCCCAGGTTGGTATGTGCCCAACATGCTACTGGAGATCAGTGGAGAAATAACTCCAGAAAGAATGAAGAGACAGAGCCAAAGCAAAAACAACACCCGGTTGTGGATGGGACTGATGATAGAAGCAAGGTTTATCTGTAAAGAGCAATATTGCATAGGAACCTGGAATGTTAGGTCCATGAATCAAGGCAAATTGGAAGTGGTCAAACAGGAGATGGCAAGAGTGAATGTCAACATTTTAGGACTCAGTGTCCTAAAATGGACTGAAATAGGTGAATTTAACTCATATGACCATTATATCTACTACTGTGGGCAAGAATCCCTTAGAAGAAATGGAGTAGCCATCATAGTCAACAAAAGAGTACAAAATGCAGTACTTGGATGCAATCTCAAAAATGACAGAATGATCTCTGTTCCTTTCAAAGGCAAACCATTCAATATCACGGTAATCCAAGTCTATGCCCCAACCAGTAATGCTGAAGAAGCTGAAGTTGAACGGTTTCATGAAGACCTACAAGACCTTCTTAGAATTAACACCTAAAAAAGATGTCCTTTTCACATAGGGTACTGGAATGCAAAAGTAGGAAGTCAAGAAACACCTGGAGTAACAGGCAAATTTGGCCTTGGAGTACAGAATGAAGGAGGGCAAAGGCTAATAGAGTTCTGCCAAGACAATGCACTGGTCATAGCAAACACCCTCTTCCAACAACACAAGAGAAGACTCTATACATGGACATCACCAGATGGTCAACACCGAAATCAGATTGATTATATTCTTTGCAGCCAAAGATAGAGAAGCTCTATACAGTCAGCAGAAACAAGACCAGGAGCTGACTATGACTCAGATAATGAACTCCTTATTGCCAAATTCAGACTTAAATTGAAGAAAGTAGGGAAAACCACTAGACCATTCAGGTATGACCTAAATCAAATCCGTAACGATTATACAGTGGAAGTGAGAAATAGATTTAAGGGACTAGATCTGATAAACAGAGTGCCTGATGAACTATGGACAGAGATTTGTGACATTGTACAGGAGACAGGGATCAAGACCATCCCCGAGAAAAAGAAATGCAAAAAAGGAAAATGGCTGTCTGAGGAGGCCTTACAAATAGCTGTGAAAAGAAGAGAAGCCAAAAGCAAAGGAGAAAAGGAAAGATATACCCACTTGAATGCAGAGTTCCAAAGAATAGCAAGGAGAGATAAGAAAACCTTCATCAATAATCAGTGCAAAGAAATAGAGGAAAACAATAGAGTGGGAAAGACTAGAGATCTCTTCAAGAAAATCAGAGATGCCAAGGGAACATTTCATGCAAAGATGGACTCGATAAAGGACAGAAATGGTACGGACCTAACAGAAGCAGAAGATATTAAGAAGAGGTGGCAAGAATACACACAACTGTACAAAAAGATCTTCATGACCTGGATAATCACAATGGTGTGATTACTCACCTAGAGCCAGACATCCTGGAATGTGAAGTCAAGTGGCCCTTAGGAAGCATCACTATGAACAAAGCTAGTGGAGGTGATGAAATTCCAGTTGAGCTATTTCAAATCCTGAAAGATGATGCTGTGAAAGTGCTGCACTCAATATGCCAGCAAATTTGGAAAACTCGGCAGTGGCCACAGGACTGGAAAAGCTCAGTTTTCATTCCATTCCCAAAGAAAGGTAATGCCAAAGAATGCTCAAACTACTGCACAATTGCACTCATCTCACACGCTAGCAAACTAATGCTCAAAATTCTCCAAGCCAGACTTCAACAATACATGAACCGTGAACTTCCAAACGTTCAAGCTGGTTTTAAAAAAGGCAGAGGAACCAGAGATGAAATTGTGAACATCCGCTGGATCATGGAAAAATCAAGAGTTCCAGAAAAACATCTATTTCTGCTTTATTGACTATGCCAAAGCCTTTGACTGTGTGGATCACAATAAACTGTGGAAAATTCTGAAAGAGGTGGGAATACCAGACCACCTGACCTGCCCCTTGAGAAAACTGTATGCAGGTCAGGAAGCAACAGTTAGACCTGGACATGGAACAACAGACTGGTTCCAAGTAGGAAAAGGAGTTCGTCAAGGCTGTATATTGTCACCCTGTTTATTTAACTTATATGCAGAGTACATCATGAGAAACGCTGGACTGGAAGAAGCACAAGCTGGAATCAAGATTGCCAGGAGAAATATCAATAACCTCAGATATGCAGATGACACCACCCTTATGGCAGAGAGTGAAGAAGAACTAAAGAGCCTCTTGATGAAAGTGAAAGAGGAGAGTGAAAAAGTTGGCTTAAAGCTCAACATTCAGAAAACTAAGATCCTGGCACCCGGTCCCATCACTTCATGGGAAATAGGTGGAGAAACAGTGGAAACAGTGTCAGACTTTATTTTGGGGCTCCAAAATCACTGCAGATGATGACTGCAGCCATGAAATTAAGAGACGCTTACTCCTTTGAAGAAAAGTTATGACCAACCTAAACAGCATATTAACAATCAGAGACATTACTTTGCCAACAAAGGTCTGTCTAGTCAAGGCTATGGCTTTTCCAGCGGTCATGTATGGATGTGAGAGTTGGACTATAAAGAAAGCTGAGCACCGAAGAATTGATGCTTTTGAACTGTGGTGTTGGAGAAGACTCTTGAGAATCCTTTGGACTGCAAGGGGATCCAACCAGTCCATGCTAAAGGAGGTCAATCTTGGTGTTCATTGGAAGGACTGATGCTGAAGTTGAAACTCCAGTACTTTGGCCACCTGATGCGAAGAGCTGAGTCATTTGAAAAGACCCTGATGCTGGGAAAGATTGAGGGCAGGAGGAGAAGGGAACGACAGAGGATGAGATGGTTGGATGGCATCACCGACTCAATGGACATGAGTTTGAGTAATCTCTGGGAGTTGGTGATGGACAGGGAGGCCTGGTGTGTCCATAGGGTTGCAAAGAGTCAGACACAACTGAGCAACTGAACGGAGCTGATTTGACCTTTAACTATAATTAGGTGTGCTGTGTTTTCTCTGGCAGTCCTAGTGAAGTTGGTCAGAATTGGCTCTACAAGTTACATACTTTTATATTGTTTCTTCTAAAATTTGGAATATAATTGCTCTACGGTGTTGTGGTAGTTTCTGCTGTACCACAACATGAATTGGCTAAATGTATACACATATCTCCTCTCACCCCAGCGGCCATCCCACCCTCTAGGTCATCACAGAGCAGGAAGCTGTTGATTAACAGTGTATTCCCATTTCTGAAGGGACCAAGTGTAGTTTTGTAGCAGATTCCCAGTTCATTGCAATTTTAAACTCTGACTTAGTAGCACATGAATGTTTTGGACAAGATTCAGATCCACGCACTAGCAGGACACACCCTCTCACTTCCGTTGGTCCTGGCGTTGGTTTCATTCTTCACCCATTTTTGGGCTCTGGACTCCATTTCTATTTTTACCTCTCCCACGTAGTCTTACTGTTTCATGCCCCAGGACCCAGCAGCACGGTTACAGAAACCGCGGCTTCGTCCAGGAGCATGCTGTAAAGAGTGTCCCTGTGAGCGGCAGCGGGCCGGTGCACTGCTCCGGAAACGGCAGGGGTGGGAGCCAGGGTTTCCTCCACCTTAGTTCCAGTGCTTGGTCACCAGGAAGTAGGTGCAGACTTTAAAGGGAAGGGAAAAAAATTAATTTCTGCCAACAGCCACCACCAAGATAAGCACCCAGCTCCTGGGTTCTCCTCTGCTGTTTCCTCAGGCCAATGGGTTTCCATCTTGTTACCCGGTGGAGCCTGTGGGTCTGAGTCAGACGTGAGACTCGAGCCCAGTGCCCCCCTCATCGTATCCACTGGGGGATTTAGAATTCCGAAATGTCAGCTTGTGGCCCCGTGACCTAAATTTCAAACATATATCTCCTGAAATAACAAGATTGTATATCCACACCCTATAATTTCAAGCCCATTATTATCAGGAATACATTTTGTGGGGTTAAGATTTTTTTCCCAAACTGTTCTTGGTGACTTCTGTTTTGTCCAATACTATTTAGTCTTTTCTGATTTTTATCAGTACAACATGTTTTAGAAATAGTGAGAAATATGCATTGAAGGCTTCCCTGGTGGCTCAAACGGTGACAAATCTGCCTGCAATGCCGGACACCCAGGTTCGATCCCTGGGTTGGGAAGATTCCCTGCAGCAGGGCATGGCAATTCACTCCAGTATTCCTGCCTGGAGAATTCCCTGGACAGAGGAGCCTGGTGGCTACAGTCCATGGGGTCGCAAGGGGTCGGACGCGACTGAACGACTGTCACTTCACTTTCAAAAACATACAGTGAAGGAAGACTCTGCATGATCCCTATCCTCAGATAAGAGGTTTCCAAGAGGAAAGCTGGAAGTTTCCATAAGACTAGATTTGCTGGGGGTTCCCCCCTCTTGCCTATACATACAGAAGACATCGGGAGAGGGATATGGAGAGCCTGGCGGTGTTTATGGAGGGAAAGACGGGGTACAAGGACTCAGAAGAAGGAGCTGATAGGTTTTCTAAAGATTTGGAGAAAAGCTTGTTGGGTAAGGTGCAAATGATCGTTTCCTATATCTCTCCACTAAAAAAATGCCATAAAATCTGCATTGTCTGTGTGTGCTTTTGGAGTTGAGTTTATGTTGGAGTGGGAATTGGGGGGTAAGAATAAAGGGCATGCTCAAATTAACCTCAAGACAATAGCAGAATTCCTCAGGTTACACAATGAAATACAGATTTTTTTTTTTTTTTTTTAAGTGTCTCATCTTCTAAAGTAGGATTTGGGAAATGTTCTCTTTAAAGGGTCAGATTCTATATATTTCAGGTCGTTTTTGTATATTATGTGAAACAACTGGGGGAAAAAGGGATCAAGAATTAAAGTGATTCTGAGAGAGGAAAAGCTACTTTTCTTTTCGGTTAAATGTAAATTATAATGTTCGGTTCAGTTCAGTCGCTCAGTCGTGTCCGACTCTTCCCGACCCCATGAATCAGGCCTCCCTGTCCATCACCAACTCCCAGAGTTCACCCAAACTCATGTGCATCGAGTTGGTGATGCATCCAGCCATCTCATCCTCTGTCGTCCCCTTCTCCTCCTGCTCCCAATCCCTCCCAGCATCAGGGTCTTTTCCAACGAGTCAACTCTTCGCATCAGGTGGCCAAAGTACTAGAGTTTCAGCTTTAGCATCAGTCGTTCCAATGAACACTCAGGACTGATCTCCTTTAGGATGGACTGGTTGAATCTCCTTGCAGTCCAAGGGACTCTCAAGAGTCTTCTCCAACACCACAGTTCAAAAGCATCAATTCTTCAGCGCTCAGCTTTCTTCACAGTCCAACTCTCACATCCATACGTGACTATTGGAAAAAACATAGCCTTGACTAGACGGACCTCTGTTGGCAAAGTAATATCTCTGCTTTTTAATATGCTATTAGGTTGGTTATAACTTTCCTTCCAAGGAGTAAGCGTCTTTTAATTTCATGGCTGCAGTCACCATCTGCAGTGATTTTGGAGCCCAAAAAAATAAAGTCTGACACTGTTTCGAAGATGATGATTTATTTGCTCTGTTACCAGCCACAGTGAGAACACTTATTTCAGGCGTTTTTTATCAGGTTCCCAGTTGTTGCTCAAGTAAGTAGCATGAGTAACACAGTGGTGGGAAATTTAGGGTGTGACCCAAAAGGAAACAGGTACTTCCGCTCGGTGCAGAGGAAGGGCCATGCACGTTGGATTCATGGATGCCCCAAGCCTAACATTCCTACTACCTTACTCACGCCTGGTCCACATTTTTACTTTTCATTTAGGTCAAGGAAGTTGAGCCGCTGAGTCATGGCTCAGTCAGGATTTTTAACACCTCGGGTTCAGCACATCTGTATCAAATCGAGCAGCTGCAGGCTCTGGTGAATTACAGCATCAGCGTGTCCTGCATGAATGAAGTCGGCTGGTCTGCAATAAGCCCTTGGATTCTGGCCAGCACAACCGAAGGAGGTAATTCCTGGGGTTCAGAAATGAATATTGTGCCGGATGGCATGTGATGAAATAAATCCTTCCTGATGGGCTGGTTCAGACTTTAACTTTTGTGTGGCCTTTGTCTTTGGAAGAGAATTTTATGGAGATGACCAATGAAAATGGGAAAGGTGTTTCCTTCCATATAGTAAGCTCCACACATACAAACCTTTAAGTTTCGAGCTTTCAAAGATGCAGACTCGCATGTGGTTGCAGCAAGGAAGCGGAACCTGTGCCATCAGTGTCAGGCAGCTGGCCTTCCGTCTCCGTGTTGCCGACAGTCCTTCAGCTCTGCCATCTCCCGCCTCCTCTCCCTCCTCCAGGCAGTAACTCTTCTTGCCTGTTCACGGGATGTCCACCCCTGTGTGCCAGCTGCTGTACTGTACTACTGTACTTTTTAAAACACGAAAAATGTTTTATTTTTGGTTTGCTTTTTTATGTATTATTTGTATGAAAAGAATTGTGGGGTAAGGGAGTTAGAGAAGGTGAGGTTTGGAAAAAGAATGAGACTGGCACTTTACAGGAACAGATCACCTTCAATGAGGCGAGAAGGGGCAGCAGTCAGATTAGTGAGCTGCTGCACTAACCCAAGAAAAGAGTAAGTATGTATAGGCAGGTATGTGGAAAGCTAATGTCTTAAGGGGGCCTGTTCTCCAAGGTTGTTCGGAGTAGTTATCTCTTAAACGGTTGGGGCAAGGAATTCTGGAGATCGGCCAGAGGCTGGGACTGGCTGGGAGCTGGGCGTAATCAACCTTAATGTCCATTTTTTTCTAAAGGTGAGAGAGGTCTTTGTTTTGCATAGAACGGTAGGGAGGACCCCAAGGGGAGTTTTAATTCCAGGCTATTTTGAGCTGTGTAACTTTGCTTCAATTTTAAACCTATTTCAGTACAGTACTATATAGTCAATTGTGTTAGTTGGGTACCTAGGCTAACTTTGTTGGACTTACAAACAAAGTTTGTAATCCATTTATAAATTGGATTTATAAATGCCCTCTTGGAAAAAGAACTCATTTTTGTGTAGGGGACTTACAGTATTTGAAAAGGGTTTAGTGACAAACCTTATACTTACTATATATAGGTGATGTTTTCTTTTATATAGAAAGATATTAATAGTAGCACACTCTTTATAGCATACATTAATTAAAATATGACTGCTTCCCAGGTGGCACTAGGGATAACCTGCCTGCCAATGCAGGAGATGTAAGAGATGCCCTTCAATCCCTCGGTTGGGAAGATCCCCTGGAGAAGGAAATGGCAACCCACTCCAGTATTCTTTTCTGGACAATCCCATTGACAGAGGATCCTGGCAGACTGTGGTCCATTGGGTCACAAAGAGTCAGACTTGACTGAAGTGTCTTAGCATGAAGCATATGTAAAAGTTATTACTCATAGCATCAAAGTCAAGAAACTAAGAAATAAGAAGGTAGCTAACGTTCAAGAAGCACCTACTGTGTGTCAGTGACCATCGTAGGTACTTTATGTGCATTATTTCATTAGCTCCTCGTAGCAACCATATAAAGTAGGTACTGTTGGTTCTATATATTTTCTCATAGCAAATCTTATTTGCATCTGTAAAATTTCCGTGTACTGCTTTTGATTTCCTAAATCTTACATTTTTTCTATGAACATTGAAGTGAATATTATATTATGTTAGATGTCAATTGTACAGTTTCTGTTATTTCTCAGTTTAGAGTTCTGGATTGCTTAGAGTCTCTTTCCTGCCCTGAACTCCCACCTTACCTCATCAGTGCTCTAATTTTAATACAGACTGTGGGAAAGGTCTAGATCACAAATTGTTAGGGCTTAATCCTTGCACAAATGAAACTAGTGCCGAGGTTGTAAAATATCTTAAACGAGGAAGAAAAACCTTTGAGAATGATTTTTATCTGCTGTTTCATTTTTACTCAGCTCAAAATATTAACACTTTCTGGTTTCTGTTTTGATTTCTTCTTTGAGCCGGTAGTTATTTAGGTGTCTAATGTAATTTCCAAAATATTTAAGGGGTTTTCCAGAGATCTTGGTATGAATGACTTCTAATTTCATTCTACTGAGGTCAAAGAACATAATTTGTGTTGCTTGAATCCTTGAGTCTTTATCAAGACTCATGGTCCAGAACATGGTGTATGTGCCCTGATACATGTTCAGTGTGCACCTGAAGAGAATGTGCATCCTGCTCAATCGATGGTTTTTGCTGTTGTTGTTCGGCTGCTCAGTCATATCCAGCTCTTTGTGACCCCATGGACTGCAGCACTCCAGGCCTCCCTGTCCATCACCATCTCCTGGAGTTTCCTCAAACTCATGTCCGTTGAATCAGTGATGCCATCCAGCCATCTCATCCTCTGTCGTCCCCTTCTCCTCCTGCCCCCAATCCCTCCCAGCTTCAGGGTCTTTTCCAATGAGTCAGTTCTTTGCATTAGGTGGCCAAAATATTGGAGCTTCAGCTTCAGCATCAGTCATTCCGAGTGAATTTTCAGGGTTGATTTCCTTTAGGGTTGACTGGTTTGATCTCCTTGCAGTCCAAGGGACGCTCAAGAGTCTTCTCCAGCACCACAGTTTGAAAATATCAATTCTTCAGTACTCAGGCTTCCTTATGGTCCAACTCTCACATCTGAACATGAATACTGGAAAAAGCATAGCTTTGACCATATGGACCTTTGTCAGCAAAATGATATCTTTGCTTTTTAATATGCTGTCTAGGTTTGTCATAGATGGAGTGTTCTATAAATGTCAACTTGGTCAGGTTTGTTGGTAGTGTTTTTCAAACTGTATTCTTAATGACTTTATGCTTCCTTTTTCTATCAATTATGTAAACAAGTGCATTAAAGCTGCAATTATAATTGTGAATTTATCTATTTCTATTTGCAAGTCTAACAGTCCAGATATTTTAAAGTGCTGTTGTTTTTTTTTTTAATTTGGAAGCCAACTATTTACTTATTTATTTATTGGACTGTGCTGGGTCTCCATTGCAGCAGGTGGGATCTTTAGCAGCAGGTGGGATCTTTAGTTGTGGCATGTGGGATCCAGTTCCCTGCCCAGGGGTTGAATCTAGGCCCCCAGCATTGAGAGTATGGAGTCTTAGCCACTGGACCACCAGAGAAGTCCCTGAAGTTCTGTTATTTTTGGCATAAATATTTAATATTACTGTGCTTTCTGAATAAATTGGCCACTTTATCGTTATGAAATTATTTTCTTTATTTTTGGTATTAAGAGTATTATCTGTGAAATCTATTTTATCTGATGTTAATGTAGCCATTTTAGCTCTCTTTTGATTACATGGTATATCATTTATTCACACTTATTTTAACTAATTTGTATCTTTATATTTGATGTGTGTTTCATATCAGGAGTACTGTACTTCACAATTTTTGCCTTTGAATTGGGATAGTTAGCCCAGTGAAATGCAATGGTATCATTCATATGGATAGATGTGTTGCTTAGTCACTAAGTCGTGTCTGACTCTTTCGTGACCCCATGGACTGTAGCCTGCCCAGCTTCTCTTTCCATGGGATTTCCCAGGCAAGAATACTAGAAGGGGCTACCATTGCCTTTTCCATCTCCTGTGTTGGCAGGTAGGGTTTTGTGTGTGTGTGAGTGTGTTTTTAAATCACTGAGCCACCAAAGAAGCCCATGGATAGATTTACATCTATCACAGTTTCTATTGGTTCTGTCTGTAACTTGGTCCACTTTCTTCTTTTGGATTCGTTGAATGTTTTTTGTTCTACGTGCATTCCTTCGTAGCTCCTCAACCTTCTCCCCTTTTCCTTTTGTAGCCCCGTCAGTAGCACCTCTGAACGTCACCATGTTTCTGAATAAGTCCAGCAACAAGGTGGCCGTTCGGTGGATCAAGCCTCCCATTAAGCGGCAGGACGGGGATCTGGTGGGCTATCACATCTCTCACGTGTGGCAGAACGCAGAGACATCCGTAAGTCTGAACTGTAACAGGGTGCTCTTGTCTCCGTGCTTTTGTTGATGTATACTGCTTTAGGAACTTTTTTTTGTAGTGAAAAGACCTGATATTCCTGGGTTAGGCAAGGCACCTTCCAGTGGGAGATAAACAATGTTAAAAATTGCTGGCTTGCTTAGTTACTCAGTCGTGTCCGACTCTTTGTGACACTATGGACCATAGCCCACCAGGCCCCTCTGTTTATGGGATTTTCCTGGCAAGAATACTGAAGTGGGTTGCCATTTGCTCCTCCAGGGGATCTTCCCAACCCATAGAGATCGAACCCAAGTCTCTTATGTCTCCTGCGTTGCAGGCAGATTCTTTACTCACTGAGCCATTGGGGAAAAATTAGAAGTGCCTAAAAAGTTAAATTCTGTTTGGAGCTTTCCTCTCTGACTCTTCATCCATTCATTTATTTCCTCAGTCAATGCAAATAGGACTCATCCTCTGTTATCATCTAATTGTTGCCTTCACAAAATTTAGGCTCTCTGAGGAAAATAGTGAATTACTCAGAGGAGTTGCAGGGCTTAGCAGTCCTACAATTTATATTGGGCTTCCCTGGTAGCTCAGCTGGTGAAGAATCTGCCTGCAATGCCCACTCCAGGATTCTTCAGCTTCCCTGGAGGCTCAGCTGGTAAAGAATCTGCCTGACATGTGGGAGACCTGGGTTTGATCCTTGGCTTGGGAAGATCCCCTGGAGATGGGAAGGCTACAATTTATAGCCTCTTGAAAATTCCAGATGATGCTTTTCTGAAAACTATTGTCAGGGAAGAATCCCAGCCTCATGGTGGATGGCAGAGAGTAACTGGGCTCCAAAGGGGAAGGTTGTACAAGCAAGCAGGTTGCATGGCGCAGCCCTGTAGACCATACTGTATAGCACAGCTGTGTTAGACGTGGCTCCAGTCAAGCCCGGGGTACATCTGGTTTTGATGGCTGTGAGGCCTAAAGGTGCGGGGGAACAGCTATGGTGGGACCATCTGATCCAAGACAGAAATGGGGGAGGGGCAGCCAACAGTAGTTGGGTGGGCAGCTCCCAGATGGGACCCCCTCCCTGTTGGGACAGGAAGAGGGTTGAAGTGTCACTGACTTGTCATGAAACAGACTACTGTAGAAGAGCAGAGGCGCTGGCTTCATCCTAAAGACCGTCTTGTCTTTACCACCGCCATGGAGAGCATGGTTCTTTTGTATTGTCACATTCCTGATCCGTCTAATAACCCTGGTGATAGGTCAGACTTCAGCACCCCCATAGCATTTGTACAGAGCATCACGTGAAAGTTAATACAACGTCTTGGCATGAGAGGGGGTGGAATGAACAGGTGCACCGACCAATGATGTCCAAGCTTTGTGTCAGTCATTTTCAACCTCAGGTCATCCAGCTTCAACCCAAACTGCTGTCTTTCAGAAGAACAATTGGGATTTATTCTTTATTTTTCCCTGACTAAGTTTACCTCTCAGTAAAGCACGCTGTTGGAAGCAGTCAGTGATAGAAAAGGAAGAAGGCTTAGAAATCCATGGCTTCTTCTGCCTGGTAGTAAATGATAACATGATGCTATTTGTACCAGTCAAAACCCTGCTTAAGAGTTGCAGCTATGAGAGAAGCAGTCCTTGTTTCCTGGTTTTTTGTTTCAAAGCATTGGTGCAAGGTGCCTATCGATCACAGTTCCTCACTGACTGAGTCAGGGGAGTCAGGTACCTCTCTTAGAGGAAAACTCTTTTTTACGATGCTACATTCTTAATAGAGACACATGAAGGGCCGATGATTGAGTTCTGATTCAGTAGGAACTTTCTCTGATTGACCAACGATAGTGATTCTCAGCAGACACTTGAGTGATGAAGAAACAAACCCGTTTCTTTCAAGGGCTGCAGGCTGGGTTTCCCTGGCAGCTCAGTGGTAGAGAATTCACCTGCCAATTCAGGAGATGTGGTTCCTGGTCTGAGAAGATGCCACATTCCTTGGAGCAACTAAGTAAGTGCGCCACAACTATGCAGCCTGTGCTCTGGGGCCTGGGAACTGCAATTACTGAGCTCGTGTGTCACAACTACAGAAGCCCTCGAGCCCTAGAGCCTGTGCTCAGCCACAAGAGATGCCACCGAAATGGCATATCTGTGCATCGCAACTAGGGAGTAGCCCCTGCTCTCCACAACTAGAGAGAAGCCTGCACAGCAGCAAAGACCCAGGGCAGCCAAAAGTAAATACATAGATAAACTACAGAGAGAAAAGTACTGCAAGTCCTAGTTACAGGCCTAGTGACGGGAGTTAAAATTCCAAATAAATACAGAGGACAAGTGTTAGTCACTCAGTTGTGTCCAACTCTTTTCAGTCCCATGGACTGTAGCCCACCAGACCCCTCTGTCCATGGAATTCTCCAGGCAAGAAAACTAGAGTTGGTTGCCATTTCCGTCTCCAGGAGATCTTCCCAACCCAGGGATCAAACTTGAATCTCCTGTGGCTCCTACATTTCAGGCAGATTCTTTACCTTCTAAGCCACCAGAAGAGCCCAAGGAGGAAGAGAAAGCAAATTAAAAAAAAAAAAAGAGCTGTAGGTCACCCTGTGTTTTCCTCCCCTGGTGTGAGTCAAAGACATTTCTTTAGAGGGGACCCTGGCACTGATGGGTGCTAAAGGGCGAGAGTGATGAAAGCCTTCTGAATGATGCCACCAGAGATCCTAATACAGTGGCACAGTGCCGTTCAGAATGGTCCCCTCTGCGAGAGAACAATACGGCACAGTTAGGACTGTGACCTTTCTGCATTGCCTCCTGGGAGATGCTGGATTTTCCGAGCGGGAGGGTCATTTGTAATGTACTCATTCTGTACTCTGTGCATGACGACAGTCTCGAGACAACAAGACTTACTGGCTCACTTTACTTCGGGTAACATTCTCTGAGGCAGCTAAGCTCCCAGCTCTCTGGCCGAGAACGTGCGTGCTTTGCTCAGTCATGTCCGACTCTTTGTGACCCCATGGACTCCCACCAGGCTCCTCTATCCTTGGGATTTCCCAAGGAAGAATACTGGAGTGGGTTGCCGTGTCCTCCTCCAGGGGGTCTTCCTGACCCAGGGATGGAACCTGGGTCTCCTGCATTGGAGAAGGGATTCTTTACCGTCTGAGCCACCAGCTTCTGGAGACAAAGAAGAACACTGAAGGGAAGCTCTCCCTCAGAGGAGCCTAGAACCTCCGTCTGAACTGAAGCTTGAAATGAACTCTGTGTCCATCACCTAGGTTCCCTAATCTGCCTTCATTTCCAAAGAGCAAGAGTTCGACACAGCTTCCCCTAAAAATTGTCCTTTCGTTTTCATTTTAAGAAAATTGTTATTGGGACTTCCCTGGGGGTCCAGTGGTTAAGACTCTGCCCTCCCCCTGCAGGGGGCACTGGGTTGATCCCTGTTTGAGGATCTAAGATCCAACATATCGCAGGGCACCACCAAAAAATAAAAACAAGAAAAAGGGGGTGGACATGTACACTCTGCTGTATTTAAAATGGATAACCCGCAAGGTCTGACTGTGCAGTACAGGGAACTCTGCTCAGTGTTATGTGGCAGCCTAGATGGGAGGGGAGTTTGGGGGAGAACTGACGCATGTATATGTATGGCTGAGCCCCTTTGCTGTCCACCTGCAGAGGTCACAACATTGTTGATCATCTATACTCCAATATAAAGTAAAAAGTTTTAAAAAGAGAAAAAAAAACTGTTACTAAAGCTGCATTTTCTTTATGCAAGGTGATGAAATTGCCTATTTCGGAAGATATTCCAACTTACTACTCTAATGAAGATTTTTTTCTTTTTTCGGTATAGAATTTCAGAACTATGTTGAAGTAATCTTTGGGTGGGTTTACAGTTTGCTGAAAACTGTAATAACCCACCAAAGTTTTTGAAGTTTGTACCTTCATTATCTTATCACTGTTGTATCACTTTCACACTAAGAAACTCCTGATATTTATTATATGGACATTTTCTATATCTTTTATATATATATATATACACACACACTTGGCTGTCTTTTGATGAATGTGGACTAGTATTTCTTGTCCCATTCCCATTCCCATGAAGTGTCTGTTAGACCTGTGAGAATTCAGTGAGAGGACAAGTTTATAAAAATATTGCATATTATAAGTTCTTCTTCAAGACCCACAGTATACACTGGCAAGCTCTCCAGTGTTCTACAGGAAATAAATCTGTTTACCTTTGACTTGGACACAAAGAGTCGGACACGACTTAGTGACTGAACAACAACCTTTGACTCAGAATTGCTTGAACCATAGACAGAGACTCACACAAAATTTATTTCCTGTGCCAGAGAACATCATGATAGTTGAGGTTTGGAAGCAAAGGAGAAAGCACTCTGCTGCTGCTGCTGCTGCTGCTGCTAAGTCACTTCAGTCGTGTCCGACTCTGTGCGACCCCATAGACGGCAGCCCACCAGGCTCCCCTGTCCCTGGGATTCTCCAGATAAGAACACTGGAGTGGGTTGCCATTTCCTTCTCCAATGCATGAAAGTGAAAAGTGAAAGTGAAGTTGCTCAGTCGTGTCTGACTCTTAGTGACCCCGTGGAGTGCAGCCTACCAGGCTCCTCAGTCCATGGGATTTGCCAGGCAAGAGTAGTGGAGTGGGGTGCCATTGCCTTCTCCGAGAAAGCACTCTATAAGCACTTAATTCTGTTTTGTTTTTTTTTTTGAAACATCTTCTCCCCATTCCCTCCCCTGTGTTTTAATAGCTCAAGTAGCACACCAGTGGCTTTAAAACAAGATAAATAAGTAAGGCCAAATTTTTTTTAATGGAGCACATTTTCTCTGGAAGAGAAAGTGTCAGTGCCCTCCTAAATGTCGGTTTTAGTCACACCTCTTAGAATCGGAAGGAACAGGAGCCCACCCATGCAGGTTCAAGGAAAGTGGCGGGTGGTTGATGTCAAGGTTCAGTGCAGCTCCTGGGCAGTGCTTTGTGGGGGTTGAGGTTGGGGGTCTCGAGTAGATTGTTTTTTTTTTTCTTCACGTGCTTTATAATTTTCTCAAAAAAGTTAAACCTTTATCTATTGTATTCCCACAATTTCAGAAAAGAGAGCAAAGCAGCCATTGGGATAATGGAGCATTAATTTTTCATCACATACAGTAATGAAGTCATACAATGATGCAATGGCGTAATGTCCTAACTCAATGTAACTTTTCGTTGCATTTTTAAAAATTTATTTTTAACTGGAGGATAATTGGTTTACAATATTGTGTTGATTTCTGCCATACATCAACATGAATCAGCCATAGGTATACATATGTCCCCTCCCTTCTGAGCCCCCCTCCCACCTCCCACCCCATCCCAACCCTGTAGGTTGTCACAGAGCTCCTCTTTCTTTTTTTTTTAATTTGACTGTTCCGGGTCTTAGTTGCAATATGTGGAATCTAGTTCTAACCCATTCGGGGATAGAAACCCTGAATGGGATAGAACCAGAGCACCCTACAATGTGGAATTGTAGCCACTGGACCACCCAGAAGACAGTCTTGCTCTTGCCTTCAAGTGCATCTGCCACGTGCTCCTATTCTTCCAGAGGTTTCCCTGAGCCCTCCAAGTACCATTCCTGCACGGCTCTAGTAAGCCAAGATTCCCAAGGCCTGAGGATGCTGCCAGCCCATCCTGCAGCCCTGCCTACCTTTTGCCTCCCTTAGCGTGACCTGAGTGAGGAAGGGACGTGGTGGAAACACAGCCGCTGCCCCTGGGATGTGGGTGGGACCGCTTTCCTTAGAAGAACTTCTCTCGGGAGGACAAGGCCCCTGGCGCCTCACTATTTCACTTCCTTTCCTTTCCTGTCTGCCCCACAGAAAGAGCTCTCGGAAGAAGTTGGCCAGAACAGCAGCCTTGCTCAGCTTTCTGTTCAAGTGCACAATGCCACGTGCACCGTGAGGATTGCTGCCGTCACCAAAGGGGGTGGGGCCCTTCAGTGACCCGGTGAAGATCTTCATCCCTGCACATGGTGAGGGCTGGTGCCAGATCGGCTGATGGAGTATCAGTCCAGGCGACACGTGGGTTGCCAGAGCGCAGCTGGTGGGATGGGCAGCTTGTTTAAGAATGAAAAATGGGGGCTTCCCTGGTGTCCAGTGGTTAAGACCCCGAGCTTCACTGCAGGGCACAGGGTTCCATCCCTGGTTGGGAAACTAAGGTCCCACATGCTGAGTGGCTCCTCAAAAAAAAAAAAAAAAAAAAAAAAAACAGAATGAAAAAGACCAAAAGGAAATTCTACAGTGATGAAGATAGTTGACAGGATAATACGCTTCACAGAGCTGGTGGTTCCCATGAGTCCGCCCACTGTTACTCTCCAGGGTAATAACTTCCTAGGAAGTTTCAGCCTTTCAGAACCCAGAGTTCAGCTGGACTTACCAAACTTAGCTGTTGTGGTTTTTACTGTGGTATAGTTGATTTGCAGTGTTGTGTTTCTGCTGCACAGAAAGTGAATCAGGTGTACGTGTATATACGTATATGTGCCTGTATATGCTTAGTTATTCAGTCGTGTCCGACCCTTTGCGACCCCATGGACTATAGCCCGCCAGTCTCCTCCGTCCATAGACTTCTCCAGGCAAGAATACTGCAGTGGGTTGCCATTCCCTTCTCCAGGGAATCTTTCTGACTCAGGGGTCAAACCTGTGTCTCCTGCATTGGCAGGCAGACTCTTTACCACTGAGCCACCTGGGAAGTCTTTTTAGATTCTGTTCACTCCTTTTCAGATTCTTGTCCCATATGGATTATTGCAGAGTATTGAGGAGAGTTCCCTGTGCTCTGTGTAGGTTCTTATTAGTTATCTATTTTATATATAGTACTGAATTTAGTTTATTTTTTATTTTATTATGGAGAATAATTGCTTCACAATGCTGTGTTAGCTTCTCTGTACAGCAAAGTGAATCAGCCGTATATACACATACACCCCTCCCTCCTGAGCCGCCCTCCCACCGCTCTATCCCCCTGCTCTAGGTCACCACGGAGCGCTGACCTGAGCTCGGTGGGCTGTGCAGCAGCTTCCCGCTGTTTTACACATGGCAGTGCACGCGTGTAGTGCTGCTCTCCCCATTCGGCCCGGCCTCTCTGTGTCCACATGTTCCTTCCCTACACCTTCCGCTCCTATTCCTGCCCTGCAAACAGGCTCATCTGTACCGTTTTTCTACATGCCATTTTTATGAGTTAATATACCATATTTGTTTTTCTCTTTCTGACTGCTGAATTTAGTTAAAATGATGTATACAAGGCTGAGTTTTGGATTAATCAGGGTGGCTAATCCTCAGCTCTTTATAATTAGCACTGTTTACTTGCTGGTGTTTGTTTTAAGCAGTCCAGCTTGCCCTGTGATGAGTCACTCAAGCCTTGGGTAACGTGATTCCTAACTGGGTGAAGAACATGATGCATTCATGACAGAACGTGAAGCATTTCCTATAGAAGCATCTTTAGATGCTGCTGGCTCACCCAGCTAAATGCTCAGGCCTGCGTGTTGGCCTCTGCATATTGTTGGAGTGGCCTTTGGCAAGGCGACACTATCACTATGGTGCCCCTGCTGCTGCTGCTGCTGCTAAGTCGCTTCAGTTGTGTCCAACTCTGTGCGACCCCATAGACGGCAGCCCACCAGGCTCCCCCGTCCCTGGGATTCTCCAGGCAAGAACACTGGAGTGGATCTATGGTGCCCCAAGTGGCCCAAATACTGTGTCTGCTCACATAGAACAGGGAAGCCACCTTCTTCTGACTCTGACCTGCCCTGAGTTGCTTGGTAGTGAACCGCTCTCATAGACTCCCCACGGACATCTACATGGATATGATTCGTACATTTACAAAGCTCTTGCCAAATATGGCCTTTGTATCTGTAGCAGACAAGACTTGGGAGCAGACCACTGAGTTCCCATCTCTCTGTCCCATTGGCCCTCAAACGTGCTTTCCCTTGTAGTGCTAAACTGAACCCTCATTTCAGCTCCTACAGACCATTGGCTCTGTCCCTAGGGAACATGAGTCACTTATGATGGGGACTCAGGGTATGTCTGCCTGGAAGAAATTCAGGGATGATTCTGATTCTAAAGGCACAGGTTAAAAATCAGAGCTAAACACAGACGTAGAAAACATACGGTTACCAAAGGGGAAAGGGGGTGGGGGAGGGACAAATTAGGAGTTTAGGATTAGCAAATAAAATAGAGAATAGCACACGGAACTATATTCAAATCTTGTAATAAACCATAATGGAAAACAATGTGTAAAAGAATATATATATATATATATATGTGTGTGTGTGTGTGTGTATACAGGGCTTCCCAGGTGGCTCAGTGTAAAGAATCCACTTGCCAAGGAGACATGGGTTTGATCCCGGGGTCGGGAAGATCCCCTGGAGTAGGAAATGACAACCCTCTCCAGTATTTTGCCTGGGAAATCCCATGGACAGAGGAGCCTGGTGGGCTACAGAGCAGGGGGTCACAAAGAGTCACTAGGACACACACATACGTGTAACTGAATCACTTTTCTGTACACCAGAAACTAACACAGTATTAGAAATCAGTTATACTTCAGTTTAAGGAAAAAATCAGAGTTTAAGATGACAGACTTTTCCTTGTCATACATAATAATTACAAAAGCCTTGGCTGTCCTGGCAGCCCTGCCTTTGCAAAGTTCTAATCTGCATATATTTCAGTTACTACAGTTTAGGTAAATCACAGCCATTCCCAACAATACAGTTCAAAGTTGAGTCACCAGCACGTATCAACTGTGATGATATATTCGTCTCTACCAGCTCTGCAGTACGAAAATCGCTCCACAAGCAACAGGTGTATCTTGGTTGTGACCAGTCGGGTCACTTCTTTCTAAGTCTGTCTGTGGTTGGTCACCATGCTTTCCTTAGTCTGTTCACACACATCTAAGAGGCACAGAGCTGGGCTACTTCCTTTCTCCCAGGGGCAAAACTCACATGACATTTCACAAAAGTGGATATTTGAAAGACGGAGTTGGTGAACAATGGTGAAAGTGCAGAGAAGAAAGGAAAGGAGACGATGTTGGAAGTAGAATTTGAATTGAACATGTGTGGAGTTGTGGAAGAAATTTCCGACCAGGGCATGTTGATTCTGCCACCATTTGGTCCATGAGATGAGCAGCCATTGCGTAGGGTGGTCTTAGCCACATGAATGAAATGGCTGTGCTCAAAAGGAGGAGGGTGTCCCAGAGGAAGATATGCTGGCCGCAGTCTTCACAAGTGTGCTGCCCCCGCCACCCCCCGTACTGGTGCACTGAACTGAGAAAATGCAGATCATGACCTTCTGAATGAGGAGCACATAACAGACACATGGGGTGTGTCTGGTATTAACTGGGGGCAGGCAGTTCATTCCCTCTGCATCTGAGCCCCGACTTTGGGGAAGTGACAACTCTGAGGTCATTTTGATGGGCAGTTTCAATACCCCCACACAAAGGAAGTAGAGTCACAAGATTTATTACAAATCCCAGATGTGGGGGTGGGTGAGGGAGTGAGAGAGCCAGAGAAAGGGCAGTCCTCTGTCCCAGGTCGCAGCAGGTGGTAGAGGGTGGGTAGCACTTTTCACCTTCATGCATTGGAGAAGGAAATGGCAACCCACTCCAGTGTTCTTGCCTGGAGAATCCCAAGGACAGAGGGATCCCTAATGGGCTGCCGTCTCGGGTTGCACAGAGTCGGACACGACTGAAGCGACTTAGCAGCAGCAGCAGCAGCAAATGCCTATACTTAACTTTTCAAAGGCTCAACTCTAAGTGGTTATTTTAAAAGGTGGCCCAGGAAAAGCAAAGTGGGAACTTGCAGCAAGACTTCTAAGTTCAGATCCTTATCAAAATGTCCAGGCTCTGCTGTAAGTGGGATTGTCATACTGTAAAACGCCCCAGGAGTAACTCAAAATAGCTGTTTTCTCATCACAACATTAAAGGAACTCACGGAGGTATTTTACAGTGTTGAAAGTGCAGAGGATAAAACACTGGAAGCTGATCCAAACTTGGAAAGGAGGTCAACATTCACCAGAGCATGGAAAATGTTAATACATTCTCTCTATATCCCAAGCTGTGTAACTGGAAACTGGCAAGCACTGTGCAAACTACTCTTGATACCTTTTTTTCTTTAAACAACAACAAAAAGCATTTTGATTCTCAATATTTCTAGTGTTTTATTAGAGTATACCAGTTAAATAGTTTTACTATTTTTCAGGTGGCCCAGTGGTAAAGAACCTGCCTGCCAGTGCAAAAGATGCAGGAGGTATCAGTCCAATCGCTGGGTCAAGAGGATCCCTGGAGAAGGAAATGGCAACCCACTCCAGTACTCTTGCCTGGAGAATCCCATGGACAGAGGAGCATGGCGGGCTAGTCCATGGGGTCACAAAGAGTTGGACACGGCTGAGCACCTGAACATGTTTACTATTTTTTCAATTTCTTATACATTTATAACTGACTTGAATAGTTTCCCTGATATTGTAAATCAACTATCCCGAATCCCAAGGAAATGTTTTGAATTGATTCTATTTGTATTTTACCAGGTTCGATAGATTTTGCTCCCTCATCTACCCCAGCACCTGGCAACACAGATCCTGTGCTCATAATCCTGGGCTGCTTTTGTGGATTTATTTTGATTGGGTTGGTTTTATACATTTCTCTGGCCATCAGGAAAAGAATCCAGGAGACAAAGTTTGGGTGAGTTTCTCAGTTTAAAATGTTTTGCTCAGTGGTACTGATGAAGTTGCTATGTGAAGTGATATTGCCTCTTCTGCTGTTCTTGCTCCTGTATCCAGCCTGGTCCCTGTCTTATGCATCTCTTGGAGGCAGGCTGCTTCTTTAATTAGGCCAGTGTCACAAAGGCAGCCAATAGTGAAAGTTTTTTACTTCTTTCAAAGTCTCTTCCTGGTACTCTCCTTTCTTGTTTTTCTTCAGGAAGAAACTTAACATTTTTTAGGGCATTAAATGTTGTAAAGTATTTTGATACTCATTTCAAGACACATTAAAGTCAAAGTGCTAGAATGACATCCCATCCATAATAGCATGAGAACAATAATGTTCCTAAGAAGAAACCCAATATATGTACAAAAGCTTTGTGGAAAAATTTATTGAACTTTATTGACATTACAGAAGAAAACTCAAATAAATGGAAAGATGTGTACCATGTTCATGGATGGGAAGGCTCAGCTTTGTCAAGAGATCATTTCCCCCCCAAGTTGACCATAAATCTAATTCAATCACCATCTAAATTGCTGCAGGGTTGTCAATAAAATCTGATTTGAAAATGTATCTTGAGAACTAAATGAGCAGAGAGAATCATGACAGTTTTGAAATACACAAAAATTTGGGCGAAGAAGGCTAGTCCTACTAAGTATAAAAACATGTTTGGTGATTAGGACAGCGAGGTATTGTTACATATAGAGAAAACTCAGTCTGTGCACATCACAGGGTGCCCATATCAGGTGGGAGTAGAAAAAACATGAAGATTCCATTTCAAATCTTTGCAGGAAGGAAAAAATATTAAAAAAAAAAAAAATACAGACAGCCTGTTCTGTGCATTGAATGGAGAGAGATGAGGAGGACAGACATGGGGCTGCCTACATGTACCTTATAGTCTGGCAGTTAAGAAATGCAGAATAAAATACTCCAAGTGAAAATATTTCTATCAGCTAGGCCTCCACTAACTCATGGGTCCACAGAACCTAAAAGTTTACCACCAAAACAGATATTAGGTTTTATCTGCTTCAACCCTAGCTTGAATAACTTGGTACTGTTTGAAGTTGAATGTTCTAGAACTTCCCAGAGTGGAGTTACGAAGTACAACAAATATACTAACAAAATTACAGGACTGCTTCAAATATTTCAGAATAAAGTTATCAGGAACCATTACCAGGAACCGCTGAGCAGAAGCTCTAAACAAGTGACAGGTTGTCACAAATTATTTTTATACTGAAGTCAGTTTCCATGGTTTTCACTGCAAAACCCTAGATTTCTTTGTTCATTCATTTGTACAAGCACCTTTCATGTGTTCATTTTTAATGAAAATACATTTATTTTCTACTTATAAAATTAATATTCTTATAGTTTTTTTGTTGTTAAAAAAATCAAATTATATAGAACAGTTGAAAGTAGAAAGTGAAACTTGTCTGTAACTCCATGGTTGATACTCCATGGTCTCAGTTGCTATTTTGGCATAAATCCTTCCAAATTGTTTGCCTTGCATATAAATATATTATTTTTAACATGTTTTCTATTTTAAAATAATCTATATGCATAAGAAAAAGTGAGGTTAAGTCTATAATTTAGACTCACTAATTCATAATACTTTCATACCAATCAGGCTAAAGCAGTGACTAAATGGATTTTTTAAAATAGGCTTTATTTTTTAGGGAAATTTTGTATTTACAAAAACATTGAGAAGGCAGTATAGAAACTTTTCATATATATCACATCCAGGATCCCCTGTTATTAACATTTTATGTTAGTGCATTTTATGTTAGTTATATTTGCTACAATCAGTCAGACAGTATCAATACATTATCATTAACTAAAGTCCATACTTTATTCGAATTTCCTTTGTTTTTACCTACTATCCCTCCTCTATTCTGAGGTTCTGTCCGGGACACCACACTACATTGTCTCCTTAGGCTCCATGTCTCCTTAGACTCCATGAGTTTCCCAGACTTTCCTTGTTTTTGATGACCTTGATAGTTTTCAGGAGTACTGGCCAGGTATTTTGTAGGATACCCTCTATTAGAATTTGTGTGGTGTTCTGGTCATGATTAGACGGGGGTGGTGGACTATTGAAAGGAAGCCCACAGAGGCAGAGTACCATCTTCATCCTGTTACATCCGGATACAGACTGTCAGTGTGATTTCACTGTTGATGTTGATCCCGATCACCTAGCTGAGGCGGTATCTGCCTAGTTTCTTTACCATAGTTATTTTTTTCTCCCTTTTTATACTGGGCTCTTTGGAAGCAAGTCAGTGTTTGCAGCTCACATTTACAGGGTGAGGAGTTAACACTCCCCCCATCTCTTAAATACAGAAAGTGTTAGTCGTTCTCAGTCATGTCTGACTCTTTGCAACCCCATGGACTGTAGCCCACCAGGCTCCTTTGTCCAAGGGATTTCCCAGCCAAGAATACTGGAGTCAGTTGCCATTTCCTTCTCCAAGGGATCTTCCCAACCCAGGTATGGAACCTGGATCTCCTGTATTTCAGGCAGATCCTTTACCGTCTGAACCACCAGGGAAGCCCTAAAATACAGAGTATGTATACGAAATATTTGGAATTCTTCTGCACAGGAGACTTGTTTCTCTTCCCCTCTTTATTTATTTATACACACACATGCATGTATATACATAAACATGTATATATGTATCAATTTGGACTCATGAATATTCCTTTTATACTTTGGGTTATAATCCAACACAACTTCATTGTGTTGCTCAAATTGTTACAGCTTTGGCCGTTGGGAGCTTATCAGTTGTTCTAAACTCTCCATGGTTCCTAGACAGAGTCCTAAAATGGATCTAAGGAAGAAGCTTATTTCGCCTGGTGGGAAATGTTTCTGGCCTAGAAGAGCTCTTTTAACAGGCAGCAGCCTAGTAGCATCTCGTGGACTCAGCCCCAGCCTGGGGAGCTCTCTGTTTCTAGTCTGAGATTGAAAGGTTGTTGTTGAATCATGTGAATACACTGGGATTCTTGGCCCCCGGAGGAGAAGAATTCAATCCGGGGCCAGAGACGAGGCTTGATCGCTCAGAGCTTTTGTGTAATAAAGTTTTATTAAAGTATAAAGGAGATAGAGAAAGCTTCTGACATAGGCATCAGAAGGGGGAAGAAAGAGTACCCCCTTGCTAGTGTTAACAATGAGGTTATATAATCCAAAGACTGTCTGGAGGTTGTAAAGACCTCATCAGACCTACTCCCATAATTTACATTTTAAGATAACACTGTCCTCAGGCAAGATACATCCTTGTAAAGACCAGGTCTACTCCCATAATTAACATTTTAAGATAACAGAAGGTTGAATCCAAAGACTGTCCTTAGGCAGGATACATTATTGTTATATAATCCTAAGGAATGTGGAGAAAGAAAAAAAGTTTGTCCTTTCTTCCTCCTTGAGAATTCCAGACCCCTCTCTCCTTGGGGACCCCTAGATTTCCTATCAACCTGCCTAGGAAATGACTCTCTCAAGATGTCCGTTATCATTCACCCAGGAGCGCCTTCACAGAGGAGGATTCAGAATTGGTCATCAGCTACATGGCAAAGCAGTCCTTCTGCCGGCAAGCCATCGAGCTCACCCGTAAGTTGACCTTCATTTCTCTCTTTTGGCAAAGGCCAAGACTATTGAGGGGCTTCCCTGGTATCCAGTGATTTAGACTCCATGCTTCCAATGCAGAGGATGCGGGTTCAGTCCCTGGTCAGGGGACTAATTTCTCACATGCTGTGTGACCAAAAAGAAATGATTAAGAACAAGCAAAAAACTACAAATTAATTGATGGATTTCTAACAAAAGCCAAAGGAGTTGAAGAATGTCTATCTTTAATGTCTTTGGAAAGCAACAAGCAGGGAATCCAACATGGCCCTGGGCTTCCCTGCCGGGCAATTCCCTGGAAACCTGGAGCTGTACTTGAGGTGAAGGCCCTGGAGTTAAGGACTCCTGGGGTTTGAAACGTGGGAGGAAGAAGGAACTCTCAGGGTGAGAGGAGAAGATGCGGGCAGAGGGACTTAACAGCAAAGCAACTGTCATAACCTCAGAGCTCATTTCCTGTTTTTTCCTGGCAACCAAGTCAGAGAACAACTTCCTAACATACTTTGCGACAATTATGGTTTGAACTTTGCTGAATCAGAGCAGCAACTCTTAGTCTCAAAGAATGGGAATAAACAGCTCTGTTCTTGAATAATTTCAGAAACAGGGTAGAAAGTGTTCGAATATTATCAAATTCAAGTGTCTGGATGTTTGCTGAAAAACAAAACAGTAAATAAATATAAGGATGATGGAATGCAGATTGTGATGAAACAAAAACTCATTTGATATAGAATGTTATTAATTCCTTCTCTTATCCAGAAGTTTTGAGATTTAGGTGTCTATTCTTGCATTAAAAAAAAAAAAATCCTCTGTTTGGACCAATTTCTTTCTCTGATGGGGGGACGATTTGGGTAAAATTTTTCCGCTGAGAGCTAATGTGTTATTTCTAATGATCCACATTGTTTCTTTTTCTTTCAAAGTCTTGCTCATTCCCGAAGTATGGCACAAACTGAATCATTTGCCAGTAGTTACCAAATTGGTCTCCCTTTCCTGGTTAATACTTCTTGTTGATAACATTGATTGTGCAGCATATCTACACCTTACAGGAAATCTTAGTCTTCAGTCTGCCCACCAAGTATTCCACTTTGCGCCTCTTATGTCATTAGAGCGAGGTTCTACGCACCATACGCAAAACAGACTGTGCCTTGTTCTCGACGTGTCTCCCGTGGATTCTGTGCCAGCTTCCCCAGCGGGGAGGGCAGAGGAGATGTCCTGATGACGGTTTCGTATCCCATAGTTAGGGGTATAATAGTAAATACTAGAAAGAATATTGACTTGTCTTCTTCACTCCTTTAAGTGAAGGGCAAAGCTCCCCTGCATGAATATGATTGCCAGCTGCCCAATGGGAATGGTTCTGATTTTTATAATCGTTCAGGATTAATTTTGCCCTGATGGATTGATTTTACTCACTTTAATCACAGCAGGATTAAGTACGATATTTCATTATTGACATTTGGCAGGAAGAGCTATGCATATAAAATGAGAAAAATGTTAAACTTTTTTATGGAACTTTATGATTTTAATTATGTTCACACGAAAGGAAGCATCCTGACAGGTCATATATGTTCTGTCACTCCTTTTATAGTACAGAGCTTGGGAGTCAGTGAGGAGCTGCAGAATAAACTAGAGGATGTCATGATTGACAGGAGCCTTCTTATTCTTGGAAAAATTCTGGGGGAAGGTAAGCAGTTTTTTTCTTCCAAAATATGAGTAAAAAGGTAAGCAGCTCACAGTCATTTTTTAAAATATATATATTAAATAGAATACCATTCTTGTGACTTTAACTTTTAATACAAATATCCATAGTTCTGTTTTATAACTTTTAAAATGAAAAAGTCAACAGTGATTTCTGAAACTCAGATGTGACCTATGAAAAGAGCCTCAGACTTCCCCGGTTGCCTAGTGTTAAAGAATCTGCCTACCAGTGCAGGGCCATGGGTTCAGTCCCTGGTCAGGGAAGACCCCACGTGCCGCGGGCAGCTAGTCCTGTGTCCCACTACTACTGAGGCCCAAGCTCTGCAACAAGAAAAGCACCACAATGAGAAAGCCACGCACCACAACTGGAGAAATCCCCAAGGCCCGACACAGCCAAAAGTAAATAAATAAATAACAAAATTTAAAAAAGAAAAGAGCCTCTTAAACATATCAGTTCCCTCCTTCATTAAAAAGCAGCAGTTCATTGGTTGGCTTACCATACACCTTCAATGTTTTCCTCTAGTTCTTAAGCTTACTATTCTTTGCACCTGCCAAGTTACATATGAACAAAAGTGAAGATACACATTTCGTGTCAAAATCATCTTAGGATGAATGGTAGAAGTATTAAGAGTTTGTACTCGATGCATGTCAGTAACAATTTCCAGGTTGTCTTATAAGTTTCCTGGATCAGTTTTGATGCTTAATAAAGTGATGAACTGAGCTAAGTCTGAGCCAAACAAGCCTGTGAGAAGCAGGAGGCTAGTGCACGGCCTATGCCCGGAGTTGACCAGTGTAGGGGGCCTGGGCTGGCTCTGACCAGCTGCTGTGTGGAGGTCACTCTGGGGTCACATGAAAATAACAGCTCTGGTGCTGTCCCACTTTTGTGGGCAGGAAAGATTTTGCACAAGGTCAATATAGATGTTGTTTTATTTCACAGGAGAGTTTGGGTCTGTCATGGAAGGAAATCTTAATCAGGAAGATGGGACCTCTCAGAAGGTGGCTGTGAAAACCATGAAGTGTGAGTTAACCCTGATTGTTCTAGGGGCGGGCAGCTATTTCAGCATCTGGTGCTTCATCAGGCCAGTGATGGATGATGGAGTTCATGTGTCATGATCCCTATCAAGTCACAGAGGGAGAGCTACTATGATGAACTGTTCATACCTGCATCGTATATTCTTTTCTTGTTTAGTGTTTTGTTTATTTATGTATTTATTATTGAAGTCTTGATGATTTATGGGCTTCCCAGGTGGTGCTAGTGGTTAAGAAACTGCCTGAAATGCAGGAGACAAAGAGTTTGATCCCTGGGATGGGAAGATCCCCTGGGGAAGGGAATGGCAACCCACTCCAGTACTCTTGCCTGGAGGATCCCCATGGACAGAGAAGCCTGGTGGGCTACAGTCCATGCGGCCACAAAGAGTCGGACACGACTGAGTCACTGAGCAGGCATGCACACAGTTGGCTTACACAGTTTCAGGGCTACAGCAAAATGATTCAGTTATACAGATAGATTTTTGCATATTCTTTACACTTGCCAGGGAGGGGGAAATTTGCCTCTCCACCCATCTTAAGTTCTCATGGCTGGCCTAATAATAAACTTGACACAGGACAGATTAAAAGGAGAAAAAACATAAATTTTAATTAATGCCCAGGAAGATCTCATAGAAATGGGACTTACAAAGTGGCCAAAGGAGGCACTGTGTAAATGTTTTAGAGAAACAACACAATTGTGAGGGAATGACAGGACAAAGAAACTTGAGTGAGATGTCCAATTAAGTGAAGAATCCAAACAGAGTCTGGGCTTGGAGTAGTCAATTTAAAGACCTCTCAAGGTTTGTTTATACAGGCTTCTTCAGCCTGAATTCCCTATCTCTGGTGATAAGGATGTCCTTCATCTTTCACTGAGAGATTTATTTCCTGCTTTCAGGAAGACAAAAAGGAGGGTCAGAGCGTCCCTCTTGCATTAGCTGTTTCCTAAGTAACTGTAATTCAGAATAATCAGTATGCCACTGTGGCGTATTTTGGGATGACCCACCCTGAGCCCCAACACACGAGGCAATAGCGTTGGTTGTTTAGTCTCTACCTCCCTGCCTCTGTCACCTAGTAGAGATAATGATTCCAAAGTAAGGCCTGAATTTCCAAGGCAGGCTGGATCTGGTAGCAGCATCTGACCCCAGGGGTCATTCTGGCTTAGCTTGGTGGATTCACTTCCTCACATGAGGGTGTTTGTGTGGGTCTGCAGGAAGCTGTGGGCTGCCTGGAAGGCAGGATTCTCAGAGAGAGAAGTGTTCTTTGGTCAAAGGAGAGCCGTGATCACGGACTACAGTCTCCAAGTGAGCTGAGGAGAGTGTCTGCATCTGGGTCAGGAAGGGCCTGAAAAGTCATCACAGAGTCTGTTTCCAACCCATGAGTGGTAAAGCACTGACTGTTAAGAGTCTTCAGCAATGAGGAACAAGAGCAGATGACATTCTGGAATGTTCACTTTGGTTCCAGTGTGGAGGAGGAGGAACTATTAATACAGTGTTGACAAAAATAGTGACAGATGCCAATTAGAACACTCCAGAATCTGTGCTGGTGTCCCGAGAGACACAGGCTTGATTCCTGAGTTAGGAAGATCCCCTGGAGAAGGAAATGGCGACCACTCCAGTATTCTTGCCTGGAAATTTCCATGGACAGAGGAGCCTGGCAGGCTACAGTCCACGGGGTCGCCAAGAGTCAGACACGACTGAGCCACTGAACATGCACAGGACTTCCCTGGTGATCCAGTGATTAAGACTCTGCGCTTCCACGGCAGGGGGCACAGACTGAATCCCAGAGGGGTCTCTGGTCAGGGGACTAAGGTCCCACGTGCCATGCAGCGTGGCCACAAAATAAATAAATAAATAAAAGTACATTTTAAGAAAAGAATGGAAGAAAATAGAAAATTAGGGTAATTGGTATAGGAATCGCATCCATGCTAATGATCAAAGATTGAAAGCCCAGTCAGTCTCTGGACTCCCAAGTCACACACTCTTCTACACTGGCCTGGAGGGGTTGCACCACGGGGGAGGGTTTTGCCCGCCATCACACTTGGTTGTTTGGGGCAAAGTGGGCAGACGTTTCCTGAGTTTGCTTTGATAGAAGGATTAATATATATTAAGCCCATAGGAGGCACAGACCTTGTACTACATGCTCTTATATGTGACTCCAGCCAACACTCCACTCCTGTTAATGTTAATGTGCATTCCCTAAAGTGTGCCGGCTTTATGTTTGATTTTTTTCCTATTTTTTTGGTGGGGGTGCACCTTGCAAGATTTGCAGAATCTTAGTTCCACAACCAGAGATTTAACCAGGGCCCTTAGCAGTGTAAGCGCAGAATCCTAACCACTGGACCACCTGGGAATTCCCTATAGTTGATTTTAATTGTAGCAGCTCAGTGGTAAAGAATCCTCCTGCCAATGCAGGAGACATGGGTTCAACCCCCGGGTCAGGAAGATCCCCTGGAGAAGGCAATGACAAACTGCTCCAGTACTCTTGCCTGAGAAACCCCATGGACAGTGGAGCTTGGCGGGCTACAGTCCATGGGGTTGCAAAGAGTCGGACACAACGAAGCAACTAAAAATAACACAAAATACATCATCTTAAGGCTGATTGCAAATAGGAAAAGGAGTACGTCAAGGCTGTATATTGTCACCCTACTTATTTAACTTACATGCAGAGTACATCATGAGACACACTGGGCTGGACGGAGCACAAGCTGGAATCAAGATAGCCAGCAGAAATATCAATAACCTCAGATATGCAGATGACACCACCCTTATGGCAGAAAGTGAAGAAGAACTAAGGAGCCTCTTGATGAAAGTGAAAGAGGAGAGTGGAAAAGTTGGCTTAAAGCTCAACATTCAGAAAACGAAGATCATGGCATCTGGTCCCATCACTTCATGTCAAATAGATGGGGAAACAGTGGAAACAGTGGCTGACTTTATTTTTGGGGGCTCCAAAATCACTGCAGATGGTGATTGCAGCCATGAAATTAAAAGACGCTTACTCCTTGGAAGGAAAGTTATGACCAACCTAGACAGCATATTAAAAAGCAGAGACATTACTTTGTCAGTAAAGGTCCATCTAGTCAAGGCTATGGTTTTTCCCAGTGGTCATGTATGGATGTGAGAGTTGGACTATAAAGAAGGCTGAGCCTCGAAGAATTGATGCTTTTGAATTGTGGTGTTGAAGAAGACTCTTGAGAGTCCCTTGGACTGCAAGGAGATCCAACCAGTCCATCCTAAAGGAGATCAGTCCTGGGTGTTCATTGGAAGGACTGATGTTGAAGCTGAAACTCCAATACTTTGGCCACCTGATGCAAAGAGCTGACTCATTTGAAAAGACCCTAATGCTGGGAAAGATTGAGGGCAGGAGGAAAAGGGGCCATCCACCTCCATAACTTTTTCACCTCACAAAACTGAACTCCATACCCATTAAAGAACAACCCCCATTGTCCCCACCCCGTCTTGCACCTGGCACTCACCATTCAACTTTCTGCGAATTGGACTTCTCTAAATACCTCATTGGAAAAGACTCTGATGCTGGGAGGGATTGGGGGCAGGAGGAGAAGCAGACAACAGAGGATGAGATGGCTGGATGGCATCACTGACTCGATGGACTTGAGTCTGAGTGAACTCCAGGAGTTGGTGATGGACAGGGAGGCCTGGCGTGCTGCGATTCATGGGGTCACAAAGAGTCGGACACGACTGAGCGACTTAACTGAACTGAACTGAAATACCTCACAAAAGTGGAATCATACAGTATTTGTCCTCGTGTGACTGGCTTATTTCACTCAGCCTAATTATAGAATTTTAAATGTCTCTTTTGAGTTGGCATGATTCCAGAAACTTGGTATGAAAGTGCATCTAGTTCACAAGGCAGAATTGTGCAACCAGACTTGCAAGAAATGTGCTGAGAGAGAGAAGCAGTTTGTTCTTTTTTTGAGGCAAAAATCATTGCAACAGACCAGTTGGATTCAATTTTAGGTGTTGGGTTTTTTTTGTTGTTTTTTGCTATTAATAATCAGTTCAGTTCAGTTCAGTCGCTCAGTCATGTCCGACTCTTTGTGACTCCATGGACTGCAGCACCCCAAGCTTCCCTGTCCATCACCAACTCCCGGAGCTTGCTCGTACTCAATGTTCATTGAGTTGGTGATGCCACCCCAATATCTCATCCTCTGTTGTCCCCTTCTCCTCCTACCTTCAATCTTTCCCAGCATCAGGGTCTTGTCCAATGAATCAGTTCTTCGCATCAGATGGCCAAAGTATTGGCGTTTCAGCTTCAGCATCAGTCCTTCCAATGAATATTCAGGACTAATTTCCTTGAGGATTGACTGGTTTGATCTCTTAATTTTTAGAATGGTTTTAGATTTATAGAAGGGGACTTTCCTGGTGGCTCCAGCAGTAAAGAATCCACCTGCCAATGCAGGAGACATGGGTTTGATCCCTGGGTCAAGAAGATCCCCAGGAGAAGGGCATGGCAGCCCACTCTAGTATTGCCTGGGAAATCCCAAGGACAGAGGAGCCTGGTGGGCTACAGTCCAACAGGGTCACGAAGAGTTGGACACAACTTAGCAAGTAAACGGCAACAACAGGTTACATTAGGGTCCAACTTGTGTTGTATGTTCTGTAGGTTTTGACAAATGCATTATGTCCTGTGTCCACCATTCCAGGGTCACACAGAAGTTTCATCTCCTGAAAACCCCTATAGGCAACCGATTCATCCCTCCCCCCAACCAGTCCCTGGCAACCACTCTTACTGTCTCTATCATTTTGCCTTTTCCTGATTTTACTTTTAAAGAATAAAATTGCTATTCCTCTTTCCCCTTCTCTGAGTAATAACTCATGGCTAACTTTTTCCATCTTTTCTTTTAGTGGACAACTTTTCGCAGCGAGAGATTGAGGAATTTCTCAGTGAGGCTGCATGCATGAAAGACTTCAACCATCCGAACGTCATTCGGCTCCTAGGTACTCACAGAAATGCAGCATTGGGTGACTGGAGGGCCTCGGCTGATACACTCTGGGCCCAAGCAAAAATCTCTGGGGCAGATAAACATTATGCCTTGTATAATCCCAAAGTACTTCATAACATTGGGTTTTTGCGAATTCCCTGGCAGTCACGTGGTTAGGACTCAGCCCTTCCTCTGCAGGAGGCCTGGGTTCAATCCCTGGTTGGGGAACTAATATCCTGCAAAAGAAAAAAAAAAGAGTTGAGTTTTTCTCCCAAAAGACTTTTTATGGTTGCATTTTTCTGAAGCTGGTTGTAAAAATAGGCCTAAATTTCCTGGATACCAGTGAACTCAGGAGTGTTTAGTGTCCACAGAATTCTAAGTTGCTATGGATTAAAATAGCCTCACTTACCCCCAACCCCACCCCCCGCCCTTACAGGGCTTCCCTGATGGCTCAGTCGGTAAAGAATCTGCCTGCAATTCAGGAGATCTGGGTTCATTCCCTGGGTGGCAAAGATCCCCTGGAGAAGGAAATGGCTCCTCCACTATGCTCCCACTCCAGTATTCTTGCCTGAAGAATTCCATGGACAGAGGAGCCTGGCGGGCTACAGTCCATGAGGTCGAAAAAGAGTCAGACATGATGTAGCCCTTAAACCACCACTACCACCCCACTTACAAGACATGAAAGCTGGTTATGCTATAATTTGTCTTGATTTCAGGTTGCACGTGAATCAAAGGCTAGTAGGGCAAAGCTGAAAATTAGACAAATTCCATAGATCATCTTTGAGAAACAATTTTTAAAACTTTTTTTGGCTCCACCAAGTGACACACGGGTCTTAATTCCTCTCAGGGATTTAGTCTGCTCCCTGCAGTGTAAGCTAGGAGTACTAACCACTGGACCACCAGGAAAGTCCTGAGAAACCGTTTTTAAATCAATTGAATCAAGTCCCGTGAAATTGTCAATACGGAGCCCAAGAAATGTGGCTTCCCTGGTGGCTCAGACAGCAAGGAATTCACCTGCAGTGAGAGAGACCTGGATTCAATCCTGGGTTGGGAAGATCCTCTGGAGGAGGGCATGGCAACCCACTCCAGTATTCTAGCTTGGAGAATCCCATGGACAGAGGAGCCTGGCTGGCTACAGTCCATGGGGTCACAAAGAGTCAGATATGACAGAGCAACTAAGCACAGCAGAACCTAAGAAATCAGTACTTGAAAAGATATTAAAAATTTTTTAACATATTAATTTCTTAGGATCTATGTTGGCAGTTTCATGGGATTTGAGTCAGTGATTTAACAGTGAGAATTTGGTTTTGTGACACCATTTACTAATACTCAATGGAGAGCTGGTCTCAAGTGGTTGGTGTGTGATGCTCTTCCAAAAGGGGAGAGCAACCTAAAAATAGTTGAATGTTCTGCTGACTTCTTGTTTTGCTGTCCTTTGACTTGATAAATGCTATATTCTTGGAATTTTCAATGTTTATTGTGATGGACACTGCCAGAGAGATGGGAAAACTAATGTTTGGAGACAGTGTTGTGTCAAAGAAACTACTGTGGCTCATTTGTAGCTACTGACTTCAGCAGAGTCTGAGGACAGTGGTGCTTAGTCGTTGACTACCATCTTCAAGAGCTTTGCGAGCCTGATCTCAGACACTCTGATTGTAGCATCTGTGACAAATGATGTGGAGCTTTTCCTCTGTATAACTGTTAACATTTAGAGACACGGATTTCACCTATGGGCCCTCAGAATTAATTCTTCCAATAGTTTTAAGTATTTGGTTGCAGGGGACTTAATATGATTAATTATTTAACCATCATCTGAAACTAGTTTGCTCTCGAATTCTACTGTGGTCACCTCCCCCTCAGTTTGACTCAGTATAACAAAAACTCCACGAGCTACTTGTTTTTTGTTGTTTAGTCACTAAGTCGTGTCTGACTCTTTCGCGACCCCACGGACTGTAGCTCACCGGGTTCCTCTGTCCGTGGGATTCCTCAGGCAAGAATACCGGAGTGGGTTGCCATATCCTTCTCCATGGCTGTACTTGGTATTGATTACTTTTTTGAGAACTTTCATGCAGAGATTGGCACTAGTCTGAAAGAAAAAAAAAATACCAAGAAGTGGACCCCAGTGTGTGTTCCGTATTCTAAAACACAGAGTGTGTGAGTTGTGAATGTTTTGTTTCATTTTTTTAACTGTGAATTTGAGAGTGCCTGGTTTCAATTACCCAGCGCTCCTGCAGCGCATTTTCTGGTCACTGCTAACAAGGGCTCTTTGTAACTTACTCTCTGGTTTTAATTCCAGGTGTATGTATAGAAATGAGCCCTCAGGGCATCCCCAGGCCCATGGTGATTTTACCCTTCATGAAATACGGGGATCTGCACACCTACCTCCTCTATTCCCGACTGGAGACAGGACCAAAGGTAATTCATCACCCCGTTGCCTGAACAGTGCTCAGGGCTCCCACGACAAGGCCAGGACAACCTCAGCATCTAACCTAGAAAGGGAAGCAGGGGACGCTGGCCTTTGTCCAATGCTCACTGGCCCTGGGGGTTGATGTAAGATGTCCATCATCACAGCAGACCTGCCCACAGGTTTCATTATTCTCATCTTATGTGGGGGAGAAACCAGCTGGGGGTGGAGCTGAGTGGGCCCCTCTTGCTATCAGAGCGGCTCTTTCCTTCAAAGTCTACTTTTTTGGATTGTTTACTATGAAATCACCAGATGTCGGAGCTGTCTCAGTTCCCAGTTGCACAGAGTTTTTTTCAGAGAGTCGGAGGGGAAATTGGTTGCATCCATCCTTCTATTTGTCCTGAGCCCCTCTGTCCTCAGAATCAGAAAGCATGTTAGGAATTGGTGGGTCCGCCTGCCTACCTTCCATGGTGCCCATGAGAGAGGGCCACCCCTGAGACCCCACAAGCCTTGCCATGAAGCCTCACAGCACAGAGAAACCAACCAGAAACAGGCCCTTAGACTGCAGCACCTCGCTCCCCAGCCCCAGGTGGTGGAAGGGGTCCTGATGAGAGAGCAGTAGCAATGTGGTGCCTGGCAGCGCCACAGGGGAAGGTCCTCATCCCATGAGACAGGTGAGCCTGGAGGAAGGCCACTTATCGAAAGCTTATGGAGACAGCTGGAAAAACCACAAAGCTGGGCTTCTCTGGTGGTCTAGTGGTTGAGAATCCACCTGGCAGTGCAGAGGACACGTGTCCCATCCCTGGTCCAGGAAGATCCCATACGCCACGGAGCAACTAAGTCAGTGCTCCACATCTACTGAGCCTGTACCCTGTAGCCTGGGAGCCCCAACTACTGAAGCCCATGCACCGAGAGCCCGGGTCCCAACAAGAGAAGCCACTACAAGGAGAAGCCCCCACATCAGAACGAAGAGTAGTCCCCGCTCACTGGAACTAAAGAAAAGCCTGTGCAGCGAAGTCAAAACTAAAGCAAATAGGGACTCCCTGGTGGCCCAGTGGTTAAGACTCTGCACTCTCAGGGCAGGCGGCCTGCGTTCCATCCCTGCTCAGGGAACTAGAGCCCACCTGTTTCAACTAAAGATGCCATGTGCCGCTACAAAACATCGAAGACTCCGACTGCTGCAACTAAGACACGGCGCAGCCAAATAAATAAATAAAATACGAGTATTTTTAAAAACAAAGTAAATCGTTAAAAAAAAACAACCTAAAACCTGAGACCAGTTTACGGAGAACATTTTCTGGAGCCTTCTCTCCTGTACCTTGCTGCCCCTGTTGGTATTGTATGCAAGTGTTATGGAAACACCAGGAGGTTTTTTATTTTCTTTTTCTTGGTTTTGTTCTGTTCTTTCAAGGGATGGTGGAAAGAACCTAAAAGAGAAAGAGTTCCTGCCTTCATCTGGCTCCTGTGCTGGTCCCATGCTCATGCCTATTTTGGTTTTCACAATTTATGTATTTATTTTTGGTTGCACTGGGTCTTCGTTGCTGTGCTTGGGCTTTCTCCAGTTTCGGTGGGTCGGGGCCCCTCCTCCTCGTGGTCCAGGAGCTTACTGTGGTGGTTTCTCTTGCTGCAGAGCACAGGCTCCAGGGGGTGGCAGCTTTGGTGGTTGTAGCATGTGGGCTCAGTCGTGTGTCTCGTGGGCCCTGGAACTCGCAGGCCTCAGTACTCGTGGTACACAGGCTTTAGCTGTGTCTCGTGGGCCCTGGAGTACACGGGCCTCAGTACTCGTGGCACACGGGCTTTAGCTATGTCCCGTGGGCCCTGGAGTACACGGGCCTCAGTACTCGTGGCACACGGGCTTTAGCTCTGTCCCGTGGGCCCTGGAGTACACGGGCCTCAGTACTCGTGGCACACGGGCTTTAGCTGTGTCCCGTGGGCCCTGGAGTACACGGGCCTCAGTACTCGTGGCACACAGGCTTTAGCTGTGTCCCGTGGGCCCTGGAGTACACGGGCCTCAGTACTCGTGGCACATGGGCTTTAGCTGTGTCCCTTGGGCCCTGGAGTATACTGACCTCAGTACTTGTGGCACACGGGCTTTAGCTGTGTCCCTTGGGCCCTGGAGTACACGGGCCTCAGTACTCGTGGCACACGGGCTTTAGCTGTGTCCCTTGGGCCCTGGAGTACACGGGCCTCAGTACTCGTGGCACACGGGCTTTAGCTGTGTCCCATGGGCCCTGGAGTACACAGGCCTCAGTACTCGTGGCACACGGGCTTTAGCTCTGTCCCATGGGCCCTGGAGTGCACGGGCCTCAGTACTCATGGCACACGGGCTTTAGCTGTGTCCCGTGGGCCCTGGAGTACACTGGCCTCAGTACTCGTGGCACATGGGCTTTAGCTCTGTCCCGTGGGCCCTGGAGTACACGGGCCTCAGTACTCGTGGCACACGGGCTTTAGCTGTGTCCCGTGGGCCCTGGAGTACACGGGCCTCAGTACTCGTGGCACATGGGCTTTAGCTGTGTCCCGTGGGCCCGGGAATACCCGGGCTTTAGTACTTGTCGCACACAGGCTTTAGTTGCTCAGTGGCTTTAGTCGCTCCCTTGAATCTTCCAAGATCAGGGATCAAACCCTTGTCAGCTCTATTGGCATGCAGATTCTCATCCATTGTACCACCAGGGAAGTCCCATCAGTTTTTTTACTTTAATGGATCATACTTTTGCTGTTATGTTTAAGGACTCTTTGCCTAACCCTAGGTATAATAGATTTTCTTCTATGTTTTCTTCTAAAAATTTGTTTACATGTTATGTTTAAATCTGTGAGCCATTTTTCATTAATGGGGTGAAATTTAGTCTGTTTTATTTTGCTTATAGATGACCAGCATCATTTGTGAAAAGGTTATCCTTCATCCGTTTATTGCTTTTGCACCTTTGTCAAAAGTCAACTGTGTGTACACGTGTGGGTCTGTTTCTGAGTTCTCTGCTCTGTTCCATCAAGCTGTGGGCCATCCTTTGCCCTTACCACATCATCAATATTACTGTAGCTTTGTTGTCGTAAAATCGGGTAATGTGATTCCTCCAAATTTATCCTACTTTTTCAGAATTGTTTTCACTATTCTAGTTTGGTAAATTCTAGAATCAGTTTGTCTATGTCTGCCGAAATACTGCTGTCATCTTATGTTTTTTTGAACAAAATAAATAAAGAAACAAAAAATAAAAAAGTTTTAAAAAGTTAACAAGGAAACAAGTACACAGCATTTTACTTGCTAATGAATCATTTCTATTTGCAAAAATACAAGTATATTTCCAATGATGAAAACCCCCAGGTTTTTATAAACATTTTAAAGGGGTATATTTTTATATTTTGCTACCTTATAGCCACAGGTAAAACTGGAAGGCACAAAATGCTTCATAGGCAAACTAGAAAATCAAGCTTTTATTCAACTCTCTGCTGCCTTATCAGTCAGGTCCTTGGGGATGGACACCTCTGTTCCTCCTAGGGTCTCAGTCACGTGAGTGTGCCTTGCAGCAGGGCCAGGTGCCACACTGTTCTTTGCTTGAGTAGCACTCCTGGTCTTCTGATCCATGGACACTGGACACTTCTCTATTAATTTAGAATTAATTTAACTCTTTTGCTTTATAGTTGTCAGAATATAAGTTTTGCACTTCTTTTGTTGAATTTATTCCTAAGTAGTTTGTTGTTAATTCTTTTGTAGATGTTTTCTTAATTTCATTTTTGGACACTTCATTGTTTAGGGCATAGAAATGCAATTGAGTTTTGTATGTCAACCTAGTATCCTGCCACCTTATTGAACTCATTTACTAGTTTTGCCTCACAGTAATCTTTTACATGACCTTTGGTCACAGTCTGCAGGAATAATGTAGTTGTGCTTGGGAAAAAAATGACACAAAGCGATAGCACCTGATATTCATTATCCTTTCACAAATGTCAGCAGATTTGATATTTCTTAGCACCCAAATCCTTTCCTAGAAATTAGAATATAGAAAACCAAATGCCCCAAATATACAGAATAGAGACTTAAGGATTCATGCCTGATTTGCTTACATTTTCTTTAAGGGTAAAGGATAATTAAAGCATTTTGTTATACAGTCTATGATTGACGTGTGTCTTAGTTGGGAAATATAAATCATTAAAAATTCAGTGTCTTGGGATTTTCCTGGTGGTCCTGTGGCTAAGACTTCACACTCCCAGTGCAGGGGGCCTAGGTTCGATCCCTAGTCAGGGAACTAGATCCTACATGCCACAACTGAAGATCCAAGTGCCGCAACTAAGACCTGGCACAGCCAAAATGAATAAGTTTTTTAAAAACTTCAGTGTCTTCATCAGTACCACTTTAGAAGACTCAAGTGCCATAGAGAGTAAGCCATGACAGTCCAACCCCTCGGGGGAGAATGTATCAAGGATGGACTCATTTATGAGTTCTAGGAACTCGTGAACCCTTCTGTTTAGGGCCCCGATTGCACTAAAACCTTGCATTACTACACAGAAGTCTTCCTGAATCATTACCCTCATAATCAATCCCAACACAGTAGATTTTCTAACACACAGTCTGGTTTGATTTTTACAACCTAGGGGAAAAAAATACACACTAGACTGTTCAAACCTAAAGAAAGGCCCCCTAGAGAAACAAAAATGAAAATTCCTACATCCTGACTTGTGGTTCTTTGGTCCCATGATAAGGAGTAAAGACTATCCTACTTTCTGTCCAGAAGAAGAAAAGTATCTTTCAAAACATTTTAAAGTGAAACATAGCAGATGTGGGTGCATAATTGGAAACAGCTACTTTTTGGAGGACTTTTTGCCATCCAAACCCTAGACCTTCCCCCCACCCCCTCCCCCACTGAAACCAGACCTCCCCTCCTTTCCGCTGTTGGTCCCACTGCCGCTCAGGACACAAGGATCCCATTTGACCTTATGACTTGTGAAAAGACTATTACTCACTGTCAATACTTCTAAAGAAACAATAAAATATGATATTTGCAAGAAGTTTTAGGTTTGTTGGTTTTGTTTGCATGTTTTCATCCCTTTTAAAAACCTCACTTGTGAGGTTGCATGCACGCTCAGTCTCTTAAGTCATGTCTGACTTTTTGTGACCCCATTGGCTGCAGCCCGCCAGGCTTCTCTGTGCATGGGATTCTCCAGGCAAGAATACTGGAGTGGGTTGCTGTGCCCTCCTCCAAGGGATCTTCCTGACCCAGGGATCAAACCCTCGTATCCTGCATCTCCTGCATTAGCAGGCAAATTCTGTACCACTGAGCCACCAACGTTAGTGATATGGAAATTTCCTTGTTTCATGGCCACACTTGTAAGAAATAAAGCCATCATTTTCCCCCTCAAAGGGAATAACTTGGTTTCCTTTTAAAAGAAAAATCTCTCAGGAATTCCAGCAGTTAGGACTTGGCACTTTCACTGCCATGGCCTGTGTTCAATCTCTGTTAGTCACTCAGTCATGTCTGACTCTTTCTGACTCCATGGACTGTAGCCCACAAGGCTCCTCTGTCCAGTAATCTCCCAGGCAAGAATACTGGAGTGGGTAGCCATTCCCTTCTCCAGGGGATCGTCCCAACCCAGGAACTGAACCTGGGTCTCCTACATTGCAGGTGGATTCTTTACCATCTGAGCCACCAGGGAAATCTGTGGGTTCAATCCCTGTTAAGGGAATTAAGGTCCTATAAGCTGCACAGGGCTTCCCTGGTGACTCAGGTGGTAAAGAAGCTGCATGCAACGCAGAAGACCTGGGTTCAATTCCTGGGTCAGGAAGATCCTCTGGAGAAGGAAATGGAAACCCACTCCAGTATTCTTGCCTGGAAAATCCCATGAATGGAGAAGCTAGGTGGGCTATAGTCCATGGGGTCTCAAAGAGTCAGACACAACTGAGTAACTAGCTTCAAGCTGCACAGCACAACCAAATAATAATAATAGTCTCTCTCCTCATGTCTTCCACCCCCTAGCATATCCCCCTGCAGACACTGTTGAAGTTCATGGTGGACATTGCCCAGGGAATGGAGTATCTCAGCAACAGGAACTTTCTTCACCGAGATTTAGCTGCTCGAAACTGCATGTAAGAGTCCTGGCTCATCCTGGAGGTGGTTGGGACCTCATGGTGGTAGATATTTGTAGGACTGGTGGGTGGCATGTTGCTGTTAAAATATAGAGGAGGGCTAGATTTGGGAGAGGGACGGCGTGGCTGGCTCTGGAGACAGAATTTCTACCACCCTGAGATACGACTGAGTTTTCTGCTTGGGGGTTTTCCCTATCTCTGCCTCCAAGAGTCTGGTTGATTTCCAAAACTTTCCCCTGTGACTTTTTTTTTTAATTTTTATTGGAGTCTGGTTGAGTTACAATGTTGTTTTAGTTTCAGGTATACAGCAAAGTGAATCAGTTGTACATGTACTTATATACACACTCTTTTTACATTATTTTCCCATATAGATCATTTCAGAGTATTGAGTAGAGTTCCCTATGCTATGCAGTAGGTCCTTATTAGTTATCTGTTTTATATATAGTAGTGTGTATCGTGTGTATTATGACTACTTTTTTATTTTCACACTCTCATGCAGCTCAGAGTCCTAGCTGTGACTTTGGGACCCTCCCCGACTGTCATCAGGTTTTTTGGATCCAGAATTGCATATAAGTCAACTCACCATGCCTGAGAAATCCCTTGGACAGAGGAGCGTAGCAGGCTACAGTCCATGGAGTCACAGAAAGTCAGGCACCACTTGGTGACTGAACAGTAATCATGAAGACAGTCATGAAAAGTATCACAGTTCTGTCCCTGAGTTTTCACGGTGCTATCCTGTGAAGCAGTTTTGTCCTGGCTACACCAAAACTTTCCTTCTGCAGCGAAGAGATAAGGGCTTATACAAGAACTTTGAACATCAGCTTCCCCCTCTCTTCAATCGGCTTCAGTAGCCATTGATGTTCAGTCGCTCAGTCATGTCTGACTCTTTGTGACCCCATGGACTGTAGCCCACCAGGCTTCTCTGTCTATGAGATTTCCCAGGCAAGAGTACTGGAGGGGGTTGCCATTTCCTCCTCCAAGGAGTCTTCCTGATTGAACCTGTGTCTCCTGCATTGCAGGCAGATACTTTACTGCTGATCCACTGGGGAAGCCCACTTTTTGTACTTATCCTGAATGTTTTCAGCTGCATCGGGCGCAGACCTGAGATTTAAGGCTTTGCCTCTGATGTTGCTGAGGATGTGAACTCACTCTGTCTCTCTCTGTAGGTTGCGAGATGACATGACTGTCTGCGTGGCGGACTTTGGCCTCTCTAAGAAGATCTACAGTGGTGATTACTACCGCCAGGGCCGCATTGCGAAGATGCCTGTGAAATGGATCGCCATAGAGAGTCTCGCAGACCGAGTCTACACCAGTAAAAGTGATGTGGTATGTTCAGAGCTTTGATGTGGGGCCTCGCATTCCCAAGATGAAGGCAAGTTGAAAGAAATGACCTCAGCTGGTGCCACAGGACAACTTATTCTTTGATGAACTGAGGATTGGGGCAGGTTCACCCTTCTCTTTTATTTATTGCTTGATGCTTTAATTCTAGGTGGGACACTAGATTCTGGTGAAGTAGCCTGACATGCAAAGGCCCTTCATTTATCCCCACTTTCCTCTGCTATAATATAGTGACTTATCACCCACAACTAAGATGTTTCAGATTCACATTAAATTAAATGAATTCATCCAGTGGCTGTTTGAACCAAGATGCTGTATAAAAGGTGCTGTGTAACGACAGATACCCTTAACCAGAGATTTGGGAAAGGAAAACAGGGCTTCCCAGGTGGCTCAGTGGTAAAGAACCCGCCTTCCAATGCAGGAAATGTGGGTTTGATCCTGGGGCTGGGAAGATCCCCTGGAGCAGGAAAAGGCAACCCACTCCAGTATCCTTGCCTGGAGAATTCCATGGGCAGAGGAGCCTCGTGGGCTACAGTCCATGGGGTCACAAAGAGTTGGACAGGACTGAGCCCACACACAGGAGAAGAAAACACTTGCCAGCAACAGTAGAAACAGAACACTAAACAGAGCAGTGAAGTGACAGAAGGCTAGCCTGCCTTTGTCTCGTTTCCCAAACAACTCTAGTAGAAATGGGGAGCTGTGGGGTTCCAACCCCGTGTCACTGCCGCGTTGGGAGAGTGGCGTGTCCCTAACATCATCGTCAGCTCTGTGCGCCGTCGCCAGGGCTCTGAGGAGATGACCTTTGCCAATGAAGAAGTCCATTCAGCCTTTCTGGAAAGACTTGAGCCCTCACGTTGTTGCTTTGTCCTCAGTGGGCATTTGGTGTGACCATGTGGGAGATAGCCACACGAGGAATGACCCCCTACCCCGGAGTCCAGAACCACGAGATGTATGACTATCTTCTCCACGGCCAACGGCTGAAGCAGCCCGAGGATTGCCTGGATGAACTGTGAGTCAGTTGCTCTCCATCTTGGGGCAGCCAGCAAAGACCTGGGGACGCACGGCCACTGGGGTGGGGCTGCTTACAGGTGGGTGCGGGCAGAGGGCGACACGCACAGACACTGGGACCAGAAGCCTCTTGTGGGGGTAGGCGGTGTGTGCTCATCTCCAGTGAGCCCACACGTGCCCGCAAGGCCTATAATCACTTCTAGGAAACGCAGTTGGCCTTCTGTGTGGGTGGAAGCAGAACCTGCAGGTAAAGAGAGCCAAGGGTAAGGGACTTGAGCATCTGCAGGTTTTGGTGTCCACTGGGCTTCGGAAAACAATCCTCCATGTATATGATGGAGGACTGTAAATCCTACAGAGACACAGGTTGACTTCACAATGCATGGGGTACTTGGATGATTCACTGCTCTGTCTCTTTTCAAGAAAGGTTGGCTTTATTTATGAGTGGGGACAACTCTTCGTCGCAGCTCTCGGGCTACTCACTGCGGTGGCTTCTCCTCTTGTGGAGCACGGGCTGGAGAGCTCAGGCTCAGTGGTTGTGCGCATGGGATCGTCCTTGCAGTGTGTGGCTTCTTGTCGTGGCCCATGAGCTTAGCTACCCCACAGTATGTGGGATCTTAGTTCTCCAACCAGGGTCTAACCTGTGTTCCTGCATTGGCAGGTGGATTCTTAACCACTGGACCACCAGGGAATCCCCTTTGCAGATTTTATAAAAATAATTTCCTGTGGCTCCAAGGAGAGGGGCATTCTCACCGTGTTTAACAAGAACTTTTCGGGACCGGGGACCTGCATGGGCTCCATCATGGAATGCCTTGCTGGGCTGCTAGGGCAGGTGGGCCTGTGAAGGACCCCCCCCACACACACACACACACTCACACTTGCACGCTGGCTCTGCTTTCTCACACCCATGAGAAGGCCCCTATCAGTTTGCTCGTGGGCCTCTGACATCCCATCTCAGCCAAACAAAAGGAAGCTTTTTTGATCAGAGCCTTACTCTGCTTGGAGGTGGTGGTGGTGATTATGGTTGTAAATCCATAAAATTCAGAACAGAAACAGAAAGCCCAAGCCCTTTAAAAGAAAATCATGAAATCCTAATTTAATTAGATCTGGGGTTTCATGGTCATTTCTGCAATGGCCACACGAATGAAATATTTGCTTCTGCAAATGAGGAAGCCCTTTCCATGAAGCAATATTGAATAGGGCATTTTGTGGCTGCTTCTTTCTTGGCCTCTCTTGTGCTCCAGGAGAAGCTGACTATGAGGTCTTAGCTAGGTCTATACTGTGTCACACTGTGGTCTCAGATGATTCATGTAGAGCCAAGGCGAGGGAAGGCTGAGTCGGTTTTCTGAGAGATTTTGTAGCTGAAAGAGCCTCAGTCTCAGCAATGCCGGGTGGCTGGGAAGCTGGATGAAGCAGCGACTCTGTGGTCTCTGTGCCCAGACTGGCCCCTCACGCCACTGCGGGCTTGCAGAGGCGCTGGCGAACCACGCCTGCTTCCCAGGTCCCCTCTAGGGTCTGGATGCTGGGAACAACAGCATCCCCCAGAGAGGCCTCTGTGTTTCCAAATCTGGGGCCTTCTCTCTTAAACATGAGGCAGGCCCTGCTGATACTTCCCTGGTGGTGCACTGGTTGTGACTCTGGGTTTCTGCTGCAGGGGCACAGGTTTGACCCCTGGTCAGGGAAGTTCCTCATGCCATGTGCTGAGGCCAAAAAGAAAAAAAAAATATTAATAAAAATGAGGCAGATCCTTCTGAACGTCTCTGTTTGCTGTCTAAACTTAGTGGAGATAAGTTGACGCCTGTGTTTGGTTGCCCCTCGGTCATTTTATAGCTTCCCTGGTGGCTCAGTGGTAAAGAACCTGCCTGCAATGCAGGAGACCCAGGTTCCATCCCTGGATTGGGAAGATCCCCTGGAGAAGGAGATGGCAACCCACTGCAGTTATTCTTGCCAGGAAATCCCATGGACAGAGGAGCCTAGTGGGCTATCGTCCAAGGGATCACAAAGACTTGGGTATGACTGAGCACACAGAACACATGCACAATCATTTTTCGGTCAACTCTGAGAAACACAGAGATGGACATAATGGCGTGCACTTGGAGCCCTGCTCCCTGGGGCTGTCTCTTCTCATGGCATCACCCCTGCCTCCGAATGACCAGGCTACAGGCCCTGCTCCCCATCACCTCCAGGGGACATTCCTAAACTGAACTCATGGCCTCCCAGCTGCAGCTGCTGTGATTAGCACTCACTGTCCCCCGCTCCAGGTGTCACACGAAGCCACCGTGTTCTTCCTTTTCCCACTGTGTCCCATCAGCCGGCAGGTGTGTTTCAGGGTACTCCGGCCATCTCTCCCCCCAGTACGGGCCCACCTCCCGGCTATCGTGGGTTCAGCTCCAGAGTACTGCAGTAGAGTGAGTCACAGGAATTTTTGGTTTCCCAGTGCATATAAAAGTTACACTGTAGTCTAAGTGTGCTATAGCATTATGTCTAAAAAAATGACATACATATCTTAATTTTTAAAACATTTTATTGCTAAAAAATGCTAACCATCATCAGAGCCTTCCTCAAGTCATAATCTTTTTGCTGGTGGAGGATCTGGCCTTGATATTGGTGGCTGTTGGCTGATCAGGGTGGTGGTTGATGAAGGTTGGGGTGGCCATGGTGAATTCTTAAAATAAGATGATGAAGTTTGCCACATCGATCGACTCTTCTTTTCATGAACGATTTCTCTGTAACAGGCGATGCTCTTTAATATCATTTCTCCCACAGGAGAACCTCCTTCATACGTGGAGTCAGTCCTCTCAAATCCTGCTGCTGCTTTATCAACTTTGTTGTTGGTGGTGGTGGTATTGCTGTTGTTGTTCCGACTCTTTGCAACCTCGTGGACTGCAGCACACCATGCTCCCCCGTCCTTCACCATCTCCCAGAGCTTGCTCAAACTCACGTCCATTGAGTTGGTGATGCCATCCAGCCATCTCATCCTCTATTGTCCCCTTCTCCTCCTGCCTTCAATCTTTCCCAGCACCAGGGTCTTTTCTAAATGAGTTGGCTCTTTGCATCAGGTGGCCAAAGTATTGGAGCTTCAGCTTTAGCACCAGTCCTTCCAATGAATATTCAGGGGATTCCCTTTACGATTGACTCACTTTATCAACTAGGTTTATGTGGTACTCTAAATCCTTTGTTGTCACGTCAACAGTCTTCACAGCATCTGTACCAGGAGTAGGTTTCATCTCAGGAAACCACTTTCTTTCCTCATCCGTGAGAAGCATCTCCTCATCCATGAAAATTTCATCATAAAATTGCAGCCATTCAGGGAATTCCCTGGCAGTCCAGTAGTTAGGACTTCTTGCTTTCACTGCTGAGGGCCCAAGTTTATTCCCTGGTTGGGGAACTAAGATCCCACAAGCACGCTGTGCAGCAACCCCCTACCCCTCAAAAAAAGCCAGGTTAAAACTGCAGCAGTTCAGTCACAGTTTTAGACTTCACTTCTTATTCTAGCTCCCCTGCTATTCCAACCATATCTTCAGTTGTTTCTCTTGCTACTGTTGTTCAGTCGCTAAGTTGTTTCCAACTCTTTGCGACCCCATGGACAGGCTTCTCTGTCCTTCACCATCTCCCGGAGTTTGCTCAAACTCATGTCCATTGAGTCAGTGATGCTATCTAATCATCTCATCCTGTGCCACCCTGTTCTCATCCTGCCCTCAATCTTTCCCAGCATCAGGGTCTTTTCCAGTTAGTTGGCTCTTCGAATCAGGTAGTCAAAGTATTGGAGCAGTTACTTCCTCAACTGAAACCTTGACCCTCAAAGTCATCCATGATGGTTGGAACCAACTTCTTTCGAACTCCTACATATGATGATATTTTGACCTCTGGCCATGAATTACAAATGTTCTAATGGCATCTATCCATAGAATACTGAATCTTTTCAAGAATGTTTTCAATTTACTTTGCTCAGATTCATCAAAGAAATCTCTATCCACAGCAGCTATAGCTTTACAGAATATATTTCTTGAGTAATAAGACTTGAAAATCTAAATTACTCCTTGATCCATGGGCTACAGCATGATACTGTGTTAGCCGGCAGAAAATAGCCTACATCTCATACGTCTCCATTAGAGCTCTTGGGTGATCAGATACATTGTCAATGAGCAGGATTGTTTTTAAAGGACTCTATTTCTCTGAGCAATTGATCTCAACAGTGGGCTGAAAATATTCAGTAAACCATGCTATAAACAGATTTGTGATCCAGGCTTTGTTGTTCCATTTATAGAGCACCGGCAGAGCAGATTTAGGGTAATTCTCCAGGGCCCCAGGACTTTTGAAATGGTAAAAAAAAAAAAGACACTGGTTTCCACTAATTGCATTAGTTCCAAACAAGAGAGTCTGTCCCTTGAAGCTTTGAAGCCAGGCCTTGATTTCTGCCCTCTGGCTATGAAAGTCCTGGATGGCATCTTCTTCCAATCAGGACTGTTTTGTCAACTCTGACAATCCGTTGTTTGGGGCTGTCACCTTCGCTCATTATCCGAGCTACATCTTCTGTGTAATTCGCTGTAGCTGCTACATAACCCTGCTGCTTCACTCTGGACTTGTATATAATAGAGACGGCTTCTTTCCTAAAACCTCAGGTTAGTTTCAAACTTTTCTTCTGCACCTTCCTCACCTCTCAGGCTTCGTAGAATTGAGGAGAGTCAAGGCCTTGCTCTGAATTTGTTTTTGGCTTAAGGGAATGCTGTGGCTGGTTTGATTTTCTGTCCAGACCACTGAAATTCTTCCATATCAGCAATGAGGCTGTTTTGCTTTCTCATCATTCGCGTGTTCCCTGGAGCAGCACTTTCAGTTTCCTTCAAGAATTTTTCCTTTGCTTTCACAACGTGGCTAACTGTTTGGCCCAAGAGGCTTCTGGCCTGTCTTGGCTTTCATTCTTGACATGCCTTCCTCATTCAGTTTAATCATGTCTAGTTTTTGATTTAGAGCGAGAGACATGTGACCCTTCCTTGCGCTTGAACACTTAGGGGCCATTGCATGGTATTAATGGCTTAATTTCAATATTGTTACGTCTCAGAAATATAACAATCTCTCTCTCAGAAGAGAGAGAGTTCCAAGGAGAGGGAACGGGACTGAGGAATAGCCAGCGGGTAGAGCCGTCAGAGGAGAAGGCAATGGCACCCCACTCCAGATTTTCCAGCCTGGAGAATCCCATGGACGGAGGAGCCTGGTAGGCTGCAGTCTATGGGGTAGCGACAAGTCAGACACAACTGAGCGACTTCACTTTCACTTTTCACTTTCATGCATTTGAGAAGGAAATGGCAACCCACTCCAGTGTTCTTGCCTGGAGAATCCCAGGGATGGGGGACCCTGGTGGCTACCATCTATGGGGTCGCACAGAGTCGGACACGACTGAAGCGACTTAGCAGCAGCAGCAGCAGAGCCATCAAAACACACACAACATCCACTGATTAAATCTGCCGTCTTCCGTGGGCACAGTTTGCGGCATCTCAAAAATATTATAATAGTGACATCAAAGAACACTGAATCACAGGTCACCCTAACAAACATTAATAATGAAAAAGTTTGAAATATTGTGAGAATTATCGAACTGTGATGGCGCCAACAGACTTGCTCGTCACGGGGTTGCCACAAACCTTCAATTTGTAAAAAACAGGGACTTCCCTTGCAGTTCAGTGGCCAAGACTCCGGGCTCCCAATGCAAAGGGTCTGGGTTTGATCCCTGGTCAGGGAACTAGATCCTGCATGCCACATCTAAAGATCCCACGTGCTGCCACGAAGATTGAAAATCTTTGTGCCACAGCTAAGACCTAGTGCAACCAAATAAACCAATAAAAAATTTTAATTTGTAAAAAACACAGTATCTTGAAGTGTGATAAAATGAAATGCTAGAAGGAGCATGGGTTTATGCCTGTAGGGGGTGGAGGGGAAATGCAATAAAACAGAATCCGCTTGTGCTATCAAACCACAGAAGCCCAGGGCTGGGCAGGGTCTAGAGTGGTCACACTTGTGGGAACGTAGGCACAGTGACATCACAGAGCATGTAAATGAATGAGCAGTTCAGGTCCCTCTTTCCTGCAAGAGTGCACGGGCTGTCCTTTCTCCTGTCTTCCTCTTTTCATCACCCCCAGGATCCTAGCATATCCTTTGGGTGGCACCCAACCTGCTTTTCTTAAAATTATCATCTGATCGTGAAAGTGCTGCTAAACACAATCTTTCCATGGTCCCCCATTTGCCCAGAGAGTGGAAGCCAGACGCATGAGGGTCTGACCCATGGCAGGCGGGGCAGCTCAGTGGTTAAGAACATGGGCTGGGGCACCAGACACTCCTCAGTGTGGGTCAGTTTCCCCCTCAAACTAGGAAGGGCCTAGCATCACCCTCTCCGGAGACTTGTCTATAAAATGGGTTTAACAGTACTTGTGTGGGGACATGTGTTGCTGCCAAGCTAACATGTCTGAAAGTACCTTAAATGACAGCTGTTAGATAGTAAATACTACAGTCAGTCATCATTCGTTTTACTGGAGAAGGTAGAGGTCACGGACAAGAGCAGGGGTCCCCGTGTCTGTGAATGGCTGTGCACGTCTGCTTCATGGAGCAGCAGCAGATGGCTAAGATGTAGCAGCCGCACACATGCCCGAAGCTGCAGCCACCCCAAATCAGGGGCTGTCTGAGCCCAGGCTCACCTGTTGCTGTCACAGCACTGCCCTCATGGTTCACACACCTGTCCACCCCAACCCACCTCTCGACTTCATTCCTCGAGGCTCGCAGGGCCTGGAACGACGGTGAGTGTGGAGCCAGGACACTGACCCCCACTCTCACCTCCATCCCCAAGCCCCTCCATTCCCTCCTGAGTGGGACAACTGGATGGTTGGCACATGGGCTCCGGTGCTGTGCTGGGGAGGTCACGCACTCCTCTTTGCTTCCAGGTATGAAATCATGCACTCGTGCTGGAGAGCGGAGCCCCTGGACCGCCCCCCCTTTTCAGTGCTGAGACTGCAGCTAAAAAAGCTCTTAGAGAGTCTGCCTGCGGTTGGGGACAACGCCGAAGTCATTTATGTCAACACGCAGTTTCCAGAGAGTGCGGAGGGCCGGGCCGAGGGCTCGGCACTGACTCAGCTGGACTTGAGCATCCATCCCGACTCCATCATTGCTTCCTGCATGCCCAGCGCCACCATCAGCGTGGTCACCGCGGAAGTTCATGAGCACAGACCTCAAGAGGAACGGTACATCCTGAATGGAGGCAATGAGGGATGGGAAGAGCCAGCTATGGCTTCCCCCGCCACAGGAACAGCGGAAAAGAACCGGGTTTTACCGGAGGACACACTGGTAAGGAATGGGGTCTCTTGGTCCCAGTCCAGCACGTTGCCCTTGGAGACCTCAGGGCCAGATGAACTTTTATTTGCTGATGATGCCTCGGAAGGCTCAGAACTCCTCACGTGAGGAAAGCTGAGACACTACTCCCAAACCCTGGAAATTCTTACTTTGAAGACCCTTGATTTTTTTTGTATTTGCCTTCCTTAACAAATAAATGCCCCAGCCAGAAAGCACCACGTGAATGCTGTCAAGTAAGTCATGACTGTTTAAAGTACATAATATATATTTATTTAAAGAGATAGTATCTATCTATCTGTATATGTGGAAAGAGACAAAGATATTCTATTTTAATAAAAGATGACTTATATCATGTCACTTTTCTAGCAGATCGTAACATTTAAGCCCTAACAGCCTCATCTCTACCACAGTTCCTGGATGTTAACACTGGCACAAAGTTGTTTTTCTTTTTTTTTTTTTTTAAGTTTTTTGTCTTTTTCATGACTATTAAACATTTGTAAAATGAAATGCCCTATTTGCCGTTGCTCCTAGTCTTAAGAAAAATCTGGCGTTCCCACCTGAATCATGTATTTGATAAGAGTGATTCATGTTTAAAGTTTTATAACTAATGAATTCTCTGATCTGGCTTCCTAATAAAATATGAATGAGGAAGAGTGTGTGGTACTTACTTGAGACTTGGGAGGATATGGTCACTGGCTGCCTCAGTGCCTTTGCAAAGGACTTCTCTTGATGCCTGGCCCTTGATGCAGTTGCTCTAACCACTCTTGATATTGTTTCTTAAAGATATGGAAGAGACTTCAGTGGTGGTCCAGTGGTTAAAAATCCACCTTCCAATGCGGAGAATGTGGGTTTAATCCCTGATCAGGGAATTAAGATCCCACATGCCGCAGGGCAACTAAGCCTGAGTACTGCAACTCGAGAGGCCTGTGCTTGGCAGCTTCTGAGCCTTCGCGCTCTAGAGCCCATGCGCCACAACTGGAGAAAGCCCGAGCTCCGCAACACAGACCCAGTGCAGCCAACAAAAAGATATGGAAAAACCACTCCAGAGAGCCCAGAGATGAAAAACAAAAAATATTAGAGGGTTGAAAAATACCATCTGAGTGGAAAGATTTAAAATAAATCCTAAAAGGGACTTCTCTGGTGGTCCAGTGGTTAGGACTCCACACTTCCATTGCAGAGAACACAGGTCCCATCCCCGGTCAGGACACTGTGATCCCGCTTGCCATGCAGCTTGGCTAAAAAAAAGAAGATCATAGATGAGTCCAAGAGGTAAAGCAGTTTTCTGTGGGAAGGCATGACTCACGGGAGGGAGATGTGGACAGTGAACAGGAAACAAGCTTAGAGCTCAGGACCCCTCAGTTCACATCCCAGCTCCGCTGGGTCATAACAGTCGTTGCTGGTTGAGCGCTTGTTATGTCTCAAGCACTTTATGAAAACTACAGTAATCTGTACGTCACTAACATGGGTAGCAGTGCCATCATGACGTGTGGGCCGGTAAACCGAAGCTGGAAAGATTGAGGGTCTTCTATGGCCCCTGTCTGGAGAGGGCAGGAGCCAGAATTCAGAACCAGGGAATCTGACTCGGGCTGGCTCAAGCATGTGATCTGGGGAGTCTGTTCCAGAGCTTCTTGACCTTTTAACTTTAACAAACACATGCATGCGTGCATGCTAAGTCACTTCAGTTATGTCTGACTCTTTCCGGCCCTATGGTCTGTAGCCCACCAGGCTCCTCTGTCCATGCGATTCTCCAAGCAAGAATACTGGAGTGGGCTGCCATGTGCTCCCCCAGGGTAACAAACACATGGGTAGCACTTACTATGTGGCCAGGCCCAGGAGTCATTTAATCCTCATAGTGACCCTACCAGGCGATGTTTCTTGTTTAGTTGCTCAGTCCTGACTAACTCTTCTGAGAACCCATGGGCTGTAGCCCACCAGCCTCCTCTGTCCATGGAATTTCCCAGGCAAGAATACTGGAGTGGGTTGCTGTTTCCTTCTACAGGGCATCTTCCTGACCGAGGGATTGAACCTGCATCTCCTGCATTGGCAGGAGGCTTCTTTACTACTGAGCCACCAGGGAAGACCAGGTAGGTACTACTATTATCTCCATTTCACACATGGGCAGATGAGGCAAGAGAAGGTTAACTTTGCTAGTAAAGCAGTCAACCGATGTGATCAGTTTCAGTGTTGATCCTTCCAGCGCCCGTGGCAGCCGGGCAGGCCAAGCACTCTGGGATCCTCAGGCCTGTTTCACTTGTGAATAGTTTCCCGCAAGCCACTGCAGCCTGCAGAAAGCAGCATGTGGCCCTCCTAGCCTGGATCCTCATCCCAGCTGCCAGCCTAGGTGCCCCAGTCTCCAGGGCCAGCTGACTCTATTGTTACTGTGAAATGGTCCAGACCAGAAAGTTCTGGGGGATGGAAAGGAATCTGCACTGCTGTGAGAAACACCAGCACCACATTTTATCAGTGAAAGGAAAAATAAACAAAAGGCTGTTAGAACCTATAAGATAATTTCTAACTGTTGGAAATTTTTGAATGGTTATTTGAAAATCAATAAAAGATTTTGTATCATCTGCTTTGTATCGTCTGCTTGTACAAATAAAGTTTCCTGTTGATGATGACTATTGAGAATGTCTTTTCCATACAATAGGGATTTTAAAAGTAACTAAACATGCTTTGGGGAAATCATGAACCAACTGGCTAGTTCAAGCAAAAAAACCCAAGTTAAAAAGGTATGTTCATGGCAACTTCCCTGGCGGTCCAGTGGTGAGGACTCTGCACTTCCACTGTAGGGGGCAAGAGTTCAATCCCTGGTCGGGGAACTAAGACCCACAAGAGCCATGTGGCCAAAAAAAAAAAAAAAAAAAAGATATGTTCGAATCTGTTAAATAAAGTAAGCAAATTGAAAACGTACTTGGGGGTTTCATACGTATTTAATGTCACATATCTAAAGTAACATGCTTTGTGTTTTGTGTTTCTAATTTTAATTACATAATGTAAACAAATATATAATGAATAAGTCACCGAATGCCCTCGGCTCCCCCAAATCCTGTCCAGTGTGCTCAGTACCTGCCGTGTGGCCTGTGAAGGTCTGGGAAGCCAGGGTCAATTCTGCTGTGGAGAGAAAGCCGTGGCTTCCAGCTTTTCCTGAGACGTGGCAGAGAAATTAACTTTGCCCAACCCCACAGCGATACACCAGGGCCTTGGGCAAATGGGGCGTGATGGCAGAACACCTCTCACCACCTCCTGTTCACAAGAGGAGAATAGAGCGGGACTATTCTTCATCAGGGGACTTCCCAGGTGGCTCAGTGGTGAAGAATCCGCCTGCCAGTGCAGGAGATGCGGGTTTGAGCCCTGGGGTGTGAAAATCCCCTGGAGCAGGGAATGGCACTCCACTCCAGTATTCTTGCCTGGGAAATCCCATGGACAGAGGAGCCTGGAGGGCTTCAGTCTATGCGGTTGCAAAGAATCAGACATGACTTAGCGACTAAACAACAACCCTTGTTGTTGACACTTGCAGTCCCCTAACTGAGACAGCCGGAACCACTGCTGTCTCTCAGCCGCATTGGAATATCTAAAAGCTCTAACTTTCAGAGGACCTGATCCCTGACAAAGTGTTGTCCAGTCTTCTGATCATGAACTGATACATAGCCTTTCAAGTTCTCTTTTGTATAAACTCAGATTACTTATGTAAGTGGCTCTTAGGACCAAAGGAAAAAAAAAAAAAACCGGGGAAGAGAAAACAGAAACAAGTTGGGTCATTCCCTTCAGCCGGGCTGGGACCGGGCTGTGGAGGGCGAGCAGAATAAACAAATACCTGAAATGCTCTTGACCTTCAGGTTGAGACTAAGTCTGCCTGGGGAGCTGTTTTTCCCTCCCTTTCTTCCTTCTTTCCCTCTCTTCCCACCTCTTCCCTTTCTTTCTTCTTTTCTTTGCTTTTCTGCCAACTCCTGCTCCACTCCTTTTTCTCATCTTTCTGAGTAGAAAGGAGAAGTAAGGATTAGGGGCATCCTGAGTCAGTTATGCAGCCAGCAGCAAGGGCCAGACAGGAACCAGTCCTGTGAGCCTTCCTCCAGTCATCTTGAGCAGGTCACTTAGTTCTCTCGGAGGCCAAGTGTCCATCCTTGTGCAGTAAAGACAACGCTGCCTTCTCCTGCAACCCCTTGGGTGGTTGTGTAGGAAAGGGAGGTGGCAAGGTCTTTGAAAGGACCTTATACTCGTTATCAAGGTTTTTCCCAATTAGAGCCTTCTCTCCATTCCATTCCTTATGCAGTGCAAACTCAGCATCTGTCACAGTAGAAACATTGTCCCTGATTATGTTACCAACTGCCTCCAATATAGTGCAAATCAACTTAAAAAAATGCGCTATGTGAGAGTTGCAAGTTAAGTGTTATTTGGGGCAAGATGAGAGCTATAGCCCAGGAGACAGCACCTCAGATAACTCTGAGAAAATGCTCCAAAGAAGCAGGGGGAAGATCAGTATATGAGTCTGGCAAAGGAAGAATACATGCAATCAAGTATGTATTAAACTTTTTTCAGTGGGTGTTGAGGTCAGCAGCTGCAGCAGCACATGATTTAATCCTTTCAGAGGTAGATGGCAAGTGCCAATTTGCAGTTGACACAAAGTAACTGCGAAAAGGACTTAATCTGTGCCAGTGATGCACGCAGTGGGGACACTGGCAGAGTGCAGGATATGGGCTCTTATGCCCCAGAGGCAAGCAACTCCCTACACGTCCATATAAGAACCATATCTGATGCCCAGATATCATTTCTATTGGTCTCCCCCAGGAGTTTAGTTGTTCGAGCCTCGTTGACTATTCTCTTTCCATATATGGGTGATTAAGCAGTGGTGGCTTGATCAACAGGATTTGAGGACCTAAGTTGTCAGAGTGCCCTCTAGGGATGGAGAGACCCTCCCTCTGCCTCCCAGTCCCCCAGACCAAGCACATTCCCCGCTTAGGAAATGGCCAAACCAGAGCTCTTAGCTTACAAATCAGGGCGATGCTGGCCAGACTTGTCCTGACTCATGAAAGTAAAGACTTTTGTAACTTCTCTGTGTCAATGACAAAAGCAAGTTGGAACTTCTGATGAATCAGTGGGAAAATAACTCACCCGAAAATAAACCAGTTACAACAGCAACTTAACTTCTCTAAAGACGTTTAGGTACTTTGAGTGACAAATGGGAAAACAGGAAGTTTTGCTTTCTTTAATGAACACTTCAGTAGTGAATGGTGTTTCTATGTATAAATCTACATAAAAATGTAGATTTTATTTTCTCCCTTTTAAAGCTCTAAGGACAGAAGTAAAACTGCCAATACTATTTAACTTTAGCATGCCTAAATTACCTAATTCATTTGTATTTTAACAAAATAATTATTTTTGGAAATTGTGGCCCAAAGATCACTACTTTAGAATATATTCATGTAAAATTTACTAAAAACCATTGAATTATAACTTATAGTGTGTGAATTTTATGGTATATCAGTTATATCTCAATAAAATTTTTTAAGTTTTAGGACTTTGCTCTACCAAATGTTTCAGATCCTGCTTTATCTCTATCTTGGTGAACTACGGCCTAGTGAAAAGCAAGTTCTTAAGGACTCCTCAAAGTGATCAGTCCATGGTTATTCATTTTTGCTTAACCATTCAAGAAATTAGACAAAACTTGCAGTTTTTACAATGCTTTAAATTAAGATAGTTTAAATATGTAGAAAATTATACATATTTATATGATGTAGGAAATTAGAATATGCCACCTCAAATTATGCCACTTTGGCATAAGGATAGCTTTTTTTCCCAATTATCTTTTATCTTTTAAAAAAATCTTATTGGAGTATAGTTGCTTTACAATGTTGTATTATATTCTGTTTACAGCAAAGTGAACCAGCTGTGCGAGTATCCCCTCTGTTCTCGATCTCCTCCCCATTCGGGTCACCACGGGGCATTAAGGAGAGCTCTTCGCCCTATACAATAGGCTCTCATTAGTCATCTGTTTCATATGGAGCAGTGCGTAAACGTCAGTCCCATTCTCCCCTCCTTGGTGTCTGTTCTCTACATCTGTGTCTCTAAGGATAATTTTAAGTGAGAATCAACAGATGCAGAAAGAAGCCCTCTCAAGCTTCCCTTATCTGACTAAAAGCAGAAACCTCTGGAATATGTGGACTTCCATAAATCTCCTTTCCAGGGCAGGTTTTATGGCTACAGAGCAGACAGAAAGTCGGGTCTGATATGGACCTGCATAACCGAAACTTACTCCTTTACCTTCCCCCAAATGTTTCCCTTCTGCTGCTTGCCACTCTTGGAAACATAAAACCCCTTTCCCTCTTGCTTGTCACTTCCCTACAAATTTATTGTTCTTTATTAAAATGCTCTGTAAATCCCAGGTACCAACCATCCCTTTGAGTTACTAATCACAGAATTCTCCTATGTATATGCATAATACATGTGTTAATGTACTGATTTTCTCTTGTTGACATTTCATCAGTCTGATTTGCAGGGTCCCAGATGAGAACCTAGGACCATAGAGAAAAAAGTTAAGTTTTTCCTTCCCTATAATAGAACTCCGGAGAAGGCAATGACACCCCACTCCAGTACTCTTGCCTGGAAAATCCCATGGACGGAGGAGCCTGGTAGGCTGCAGTCCATGGGGTAGCGACAAGTCGGACACAACTGAGTGACTTCACTTTCACTTTTCACTTTCCTGCATTGGAGAAGGAAATGGCAACCCACTCCCGTGTTCCTGCCTGGAGAATCCCAGGGACGGAGGAGCCTGGTGGGCTGCCGTCTATGGGGTCGCATAGAGTCGGACACGACTGAAGCAACTTAGCAGCAGCAGCAGCAGCATAATAGAACTCATGTACCCACCTTCCTAAATTCACCAGTATGAACATTTTACCAAAGTATGGTCTGTCTTGGTAAATGATTGTGTGGACTTGAAAAGAATGTGTATTCTCGCATGGGATAAAACAATACTGGGCCCTTGTAAATGGAGGTGGTTACCATTTCATCTCTTCTCCATGGTCTAGACATTGAAAAAAAAAAAAAAAAGAATGTGTATTCTCTTGTTTCAGAGTTAAATATTCTATTAAGATTAATCAGGTCAAGTTGGTTGATTGTATTGTTCCAGTCAATTATATCCTGACAGATTGTTTTGTTTTATTTCTGTCAATTATTCAGGGAAGATTATTGAAATCACCAACAATAACTATGGATTTTTCTCTATTTCTTATTAGTTTTTCCTTCATTTGTCTTAAGCTCTGTTAATAGGAACATAAATGTATAGGATTGTTACGTCTTTCTAATGAAATGACCTCTATTATTATGAAATAACCTTGCTATATCCCTTATAATAGTCTCTGCTGTGAAATCTACTTTGTCTGATGTTAATATAGTCACTCCAGCTTTCCTTTGTACTGTCAGCAGGTCATATTATATTTCATTCTTTCAATTTTAACCCACTTGTGTCTTTATATATAAAGTGCCTTTCTTGTAAGTAGAATACAATTGGATACTGTTTTTTTAACCATCTGATGGTGATGGTTTTTTTTAAAAAACCATCTGTTTTTTCAACTGCTGCCTTTTAATTAGGGCAGATAAACATGTATGGTAGATAAGTTATGCATGGATGTGAGAGTTGGACTATAAGAAAAGCTGAGCATTGAAGAATTGATGCTTTTGGTGTTGGAGAAGACTCTTGAGAGTCCCCTGAACAGCGAGGAGATCAAACCAGTCAATGCTAAAGGAAATCAGTCCTGAATATTCATTGGAAGGACTAATGCTGAAGCTGAAACTCCAAAACTTTGGCCACCTGATCTGAAGAACTGACTCATTTGAAAAGACCCTGATGCTGTGAAAGATTGAGGGCAGGAGAAGGGGACGACAGAGGATGAGATGGTTGGATGGCATCACCGACTCAATGGACGTGAGTTTGAGTACACTCTGGGAGTTGGTGATGGACAGGGACGCCTGGCGTACTGCAGTCCATGGGGTCACAAGGAGTGACTCCATGTCACAAAGCCATGACTGAACAACTGAACTGAAACATGATTATTAATACACTTGGGTTTCAGTCAGTCAGCTTACTATGTGTTTTCTGTTTTATCTTGATTAACTTTATTTACTTTTCCTGCCTTCTTTTGGAATAATAAAATTTTTTATGATTTTGTTTTATCTCCTGTAGGTTGTTAGCTATAACTTTGTTTTTGTTCTTCAAGGTTTACAGTAGATATGCTTAACTTATAACAGCTTCTGTTAAATGACTTAAAATGTAGTATTAAAAGTCTTACAGTGGGGACTTCCCTGGTCCAGTGGTTGGGAATCCAGCTTCCAATGCAGAGGATGTGGGTTCGATCCCTGGTCAAGGAACTAAGCCTGCAAGCCACAACCGAGACCCGACACAGCCAAATAAATAAATACCGGCTCACAGCAGCCTGGAATTGACAGTGTAGTTGGTGCCTTCAACCATAGACTAACAGGTATGACTAAACAAATATTCCAGCTTGGGCTTCTCTGGTAGTTCAGTGGTAAAGCATCTGCCTGCCAATGCAGGAGACATGGGTTCAATCCCTGCTCCAGGAGGATCCCACATGCCGTGGAGCAGCTAAGGCCATGCGCCACAACTACTGAACCTGCGCTAGAGCCCAGGAGCCACAACTGCTGAGCCCACGCGCTGCAAATACTGAAGCCTGTGCACCCCAATTAGGGAGCAGCCCCTGCTCACTGCAACTAGAAAAAAGCCTGTGCAGCAATGAAGACCCAGCACAGCCATACATAGTTGAAAAATAAATATCGCAGCTCCCTCATCCCTTGTGAGCTGACTCTGAGGCGTGTGCCTAACATTTTCCAGCAAGTCTCTCTATAGGATACACCCCCCCTTGCCCACAAAGATGCTGACTTGATAAGTCCCCCTGTATTTTCCTTCCCTGTCACATCCCCTCACTCCCTGTATCAGTTTGCTGCTGCTACTAAGTCACTACAGTCATGTCCGACTCTGTGCGACCCCATAGACAGAAGCCCACCAGGCTCCCCCGTCCCTGGGATTCTCCAGGCAAGAACACAGGAGTGGGTTGCCATGTCCTTCTCCAATGCGTGAAAGTGAAAAGTGAAAGGGAAGTCGCTCAGTCGTGTTGGACTCTTAGCGACCCCATGGACTGCAGCCTACCAGGCTTCTCTGTCCATGGGATTTTCCAGGCAAGAGTACTAGAGTGGGGCGCCATTGCTAGGGCAGTCAAAACAAAGCCCCACAGGCTGGGTCACTTAAATAACAGAAATTTATTTTCCTAGGCTTCAATCAAGGGATCAGAGATCCAGGTGCAGGCAGGTTTGGTTTCTTCTGAGGCCTCTCTCCTTGGCTTGTAAATGGCCGTCTTCTCCCTGTGTTTTCACATGGTCTTTTTCCTGTGTGTGTCTATGTCCTAATCGCCTCTTCTTACCAAGACTTTCATGCATTGGAGAAGGAAATGGCAACCCACTCCAGTGTTCTTGCCTGGAGAATCCCAGGGACGGGGGAGCCTGGTGGGCTGCCGTCTATGGGGTCGCACAGAGTCGGACACGACTGAAGCGACTTAGCAGCCGTCATACTGGAATTGTTGTTCTTCAGTCGCTAAGTCATGTCTGACTCTTTATGGCCCCGAGGACTGTAGCCCTCCAGGCTCCTCTGTCCATGGGATTCTCTAGGCAAGAATTCTGGAGTGGGTTGTCATTCCCTTCTCCAGGGGATCTTCCCAAGCCAGAGATCAAACCGATGTCTTTTGTGTCTCCTGCATTGGGAGGTGGATTCTTTACCACTGAGCCACCAGGGAAGTCCTGGGCTCACCTGTGTGACTTCATTTTTACCTTAATTATCTCTTTAAAGGCCCTGTCTCCATATATAGTTGCATTCTGAGGTATTGGAGGTTAAGACTTTAATATATGAATTGGGGTGGAGGGGGGCTTACAATTCAGACCATGACATTCCCCTCCTGGTGTTTACTGCACATCTCAAATGAACTACTTCCACCTAAATCCTTATCTCAGGACCTGATTTTGATCTTGCATGGCCTTGGTCTGCAGTGGCTTGAAGCATGATTTCAGCTCTGGCCAGAGACTGAAGTCAGGCCATGACAGTGAGAGTGCCGAATCCTAGCCACTAGACCAGCGGTCAGTGACAAGCCCCTGGCCCATACGGCTTTGCAGGAAATGAATTTCCACAAAGAAAAGGAAAGTAGTGAAATAAGTAGAGTTTATTAGGAGGAAAAGGATAAACAGACAGGTGGGCACAGAGATAGAGTTGTGCCCTCACGGTAGTTTGAATCACTTATATGGGGGCATTTCTTCCAGGTTTCCTTTCGTCATCTCGCTTTGCTTGCTTCTGAATCTGTACTGGTTTTTGTCAGGGTCCTCCCATGTATGCACATGCATCTCTTAGCCAAGGTGGATTCTAGAGAAGAGACCTATGGGTAGGTTGACATCACTCCATTTTTGACCTCCAAGGAGCCTTGCTGTGCTTGTACAGTCAGGAAGGTTTCCTTGACTTGGAGAAAGAAATGTGTGGTCTCTTATCCGGGCAGGGCTTAGCTTCTCTCTTCTTAATCTTGGAGTATCTGTCCACAGGGGACAAGCTCCAGCTGTTCAGCCTGGGGCTCATCTATTTCCTGCCTCACTTCTGGGGGAATGCTAAAGAAATGTCTAAGAAATAAAAGCTCTTGAAAAAAAGTAAGCAAATCCCCCCAATACACTCATGATACCCGCACTTCAGGGCTTCACCTTGTACTGGCGTTACAGTTGCTCAGTCGAGTCCTACTCTTTAGACCCCATGGACTGTAGCCCACCAAGCTCTTCTGTCCACGGGATTTCCCAGGATTCCCAGGTTGCCATTTTCCTCTCCAGGGGATCTTTCTGACCCAGGGATTGAACCCATGTCTCCTGCATTGCACGAGGTCTCCTGTATTACAGGCGGTCTCCCCTACTGCAGGTGGATTCTTTACCAACTGAGCCACCAGGGAAGCCCTTACCTTGTATTACATTGTACTATTGACTCCTCCCAGATTCATTTCCTCACAGTGATGGAACTACACTTGGTAGATCTCTGTATCCTTATCCAGGCAGTGCTTGGAGGTAGAAAATACCAATTTTACTTGATTTGCTTAAGTCAATGATGTTAGTTATAATCTTTCTTGGAAACTATGTGGTAATAGAAATGCAGAAAGAAGGAAAATGTAAATACCATTTGTTCTTTAATAATGTAAAATCCCTACTATGTCCATTACCAGCAATCTGTACAAATGTGTGATAAATAGCACTGAGTAAGGCACACAATGTTTGTTGACTGATTGAAGTTTTAATGATTTATTTATATAATTGATACAATTTTATTTTTTTTGGCCATTGGGCTTGCAGGATCTTAGTTCTCTGACCAGTGGACCACCAGGAATTCCATGGTTTTAATTATTTAAATTATGTATGTATATATATATATATATATATCTCATCATCAGTTGAAGTTGAAAGATGAAAACTCTGGATTAAAAAGCCATTTAGACAGTGTTTTCTATAAAATATCTGCAATCTGCTAATGTTACCTACTGGAGAAAATTGGCTAGTGTTCTACTGCTGCTAAGTCGCTTCAGTCGTGTCTGACTGTGCATTTTGATGGTTGTATAACAAGGGGTCTGTATGAAGTGTTTGTTTTTCTTGTTGTTTTAGTCACGAAGTCGTGTCCGACTCTTTTGTGACCCCATGGACTGTAGCCCACCAGGCTCCTCTGTCCACGGGATTTCCCAGGCAAGATTACTGGAGTGGGTTGCCATTTCCTCCTCCAGGGGATCTTTCTGACCCAGGAATCAAACCCACATCTCCTGCATTGGCAGGCGGATTCTTCACCAGTGAGCCACCAGGGAAGTCTGTATGAAGCATTAGTAAACAATACAATTTAGACAGAACAGAAAAATATATGATATACAAGTTTCTTGTGAAAAGGAACAGTTAGAAATTCAATCTAGCTAGTTGCTTTGTAGAATGTTCATTTTGAGTTTATCTGAAGTTTCCTCATCATTTGATTCAGGTAATGCATTTCTGGCAGGAAAACCACAGAAGTGATGCTGTTTCTTTTCAGGGCATCATGTCATGAAACATATGAAGTCAATTTGTCTCACTCGTTGTGATGTTAACTTTGATCATTAAGGTGGTGTCTGCCAGGTTTCTCTACTACAAAATTACTATTTTTCCCTTTAGAATTAATAAGTGTTTGTGATAGATACTTTCTTATCAAACTTTTAATTTTAGAATCCAGTTGATGATTCTTTCTGAATTAAGTCTCAGTTCAATTCAGTCACTCAGTCATTTCTGACTCTTTGTGACCCCATGGACTGCAGCATGCCAGGCTTCCCTGTCTATCACCAACTCCCAGAGCTTGCTTAAACTCATGTCCATCGAGTTGGTGATGCCATCCAACCATCTCATCCTCTGTCACCCCCTTCTCCTCCTGTCTTCAATCTTTCCCAGCATCAGGGTCTTTTCCAATGAGTTAGCTCTTTGCATCAAGTGGCCAAAGTTTTGGAGTCTTAGCTTCAACATTAGTCCTTCCAATGAATATTCAGGACTGATTTCCTTAAGGATTGACTGGTTTGATCTCCTTGCAGTCCAAGGGATTCTCAAGAGTCTTCTACAACACCACAGTTCAAAAGTATCAATTCTTTGGTGCTCAGTTTTCTTTACAATCCAACTCTCTCATCCATACATGACTACTGGAAAAACCATAGCTTTGACTAGACGGACCTCTGCTGGCAAAGTAATGTCTCTACTTTTTAATATACTGTCTAGGTTGGTCATTTTGCCTGAAAAATTCCATGGATAGAGGAGCCTGGTGGGTTACAGTCCATGGGGTCACAAAGAGTCAGACACGACTGAGCAACTAACTTTCTTTCTTTCTTCTTTTCTAGGTTGGTCATAGCTTTTCTTCCAAGGAGCAAGTGTCTTTTAATTTCATGGCTGCAGTCACCATCCGCAGTGATGTTGGAGCTGAAGAAAATAGTCTCTCACTGTTTCCATTGTTTCCCCATCTATTTGCCATGAAGTGATGGGACCAGATGCCATAATCTTAGTTTTTTGAATTTTGAGTTTTAAGCCAGCTATTTCACTCTCCTCTTTTACTTTCATCAAGAGGCTCTTTAGCTCCTCTTCACTTTCTGCCATAAGGGTGGTGTTGTCTGCTTATCTGAGGTTATTAATATTTTTCCTGGAAATCTTGATTCCAGCTTGTGCTTCATCCAACCCAGCATTTCACATGATGCACTCTGCATATAAGTTAAATAAGCAGGGTGACAATATACAGCCTTGATGTATTCCTTTCCCAATTTGGAAGCAGTCTGTTGTTCCATGTCCAGTTTTAACTATTGCTTCTTGACCTGCATACAGATTTCTCAGGAGGCAGGTAAGGTGGTCTGGTATTCCCATCTCTTGAAGAATTTTCCACAGTTTGTTGTGATGCACATAGTCAAAGTCTTTGGCGTAGTCAATAAAGCAGAAGTAAGTGTTTCTCTAGGACTCTTACTTTTTCCATGATACAACGGATATTGGCAATTTGATCTCTGGTTCCTCTGCCTTTATATTCTTTGCAGCCAAATACTTATATGAAAAATTATATTCTTTGCAGCCAAAGATGGAGAAGCTCTATACAGTCAGCAAAAACAAGACCAGGAGCTGACTGTGGCTCAGATTGTGAACTCTTTATTGCAAAATTCAGACTTAAATTGAAGAAAGTAGGGAAAACCACTAGACCACATTCAGGTATGACCCAAATCAAATCCCTTATGATTATACTGTGGAAGTGACAAATAGATTCAAGAGATTAGATCTGATAGAATGCCTGAAGAACTATGGAAGGAGGTTCGTGACATTGTATATGAGGCAGTGATCAAGACCATCCCCAAGAAAAAGAAATGCAGAAAGGCAAAATGGTTATCTGATGAGGGCTTACAAATAGCTGAGAAAAGAAGAGAAGTGAAAGGCAAAGGAGAAAAGAAAAGATATACCCATATGAATGCAGAGTTCCAAAGAATAGCGAGGAGAGATAAGAAAGCCTTTCTCAGTGATCAGTGCAAAGAAATAGAGGAAAACAATAGAATGGGAAACACTAGAGATCTCTTCAAGAAAATTAGAGATACCAAGGGGACATTTCATGCAGATGGGCACAATAAAGGACAGAAATAGTATGGACCTAACAGAAGCAGAAGATATTAAGAAGAGGTGGCAAGAATACACAGAAGAACTATACAAAAAAGATCTTCATGACCCAGATAACCACGATGGTGTGATCACCCACCTAGAGCCAGACGTACTGGAATGCGAAGTCAAGCGGGCCTCAGGAAGCATCACTACAAACAAAGCTAGTGGAGGTGATGGAATTCCAGGTGAACTATTTCAAATCCTAAAAGATGATGCTGTGCAAGAGCTGCACTCAATATGCCAGCAAATTTGGAAAACTCAGCAGTGGCCACAGGACTGGAAAAGTTCAGTTTTCATTCCAATCCCAAAGAAAGGCAATGCCAAATAATCAAGTACGACAGTTAGCAAATGATAATTTTCTAACTCCATTAATTCTTTATTTATTTGTTGGTGTCTTACAGTAAGGAAGAGGTTTTTTTCTCTCCTATTTATTTAATCATTTGTGTATTATTATTTATTTAATATTGATAATAGACATTAAAATAGGTGTGAGGTGATATCTTGTGGTTTTAACTCGCATTTCCCTGATGTTTAGTTATGTTGAGCATCTTTTCATGTGCAGCTGCATTTTCCTCTTACTTAGAGTGGCCTTGAAAGACAAGGCCGAGGATGAAATCCTGTCCACGTCTCCAGGGTGGGGCATGAGGATAGCGGCTTTAAGCAATGCATCTGGTTATTCACTTTTCATAGAAAGAGTTGTCTGAAGTTGAAACATACATGGACTTGTGGGCAGTGGTTAATGGCTTGGCCGGCTGGTCAGGAATCGAGAGGAAAAAGATCAGATGTGAGAGAAGAAGGTCTGGGATAGAAGCATGTGAGTGGATCAGTGGAAAAGGACATAAAGTTTCCTTCATTAATAATGATAACGGGAGCACCTGCAATGGAAGAGGCATTAAATGGTGATATGATGGTAACCACCAGCACTGCATCTTTTAAATGCAGCACTGATTTTCTGCCATCCCCCCTAGGAGATAAGATGGTTTGGTCAGCGGGGCAGATTCAGAGGCTTCTACTTAGCCATCTCCATTAAAACAGCTCTTCTCCTGGACACCAAGGACCAGTGTTAGCTATCAACTATGCGTATTCCAATTATACTAGCTGGAACCAGGAAAATTACCAGATGTGGGTCTGTGGACCCAATGGATCGAACTATGGACCCAGACTCTCTTTATTACCTGGCCCCTTAGGCCTCCCATTCCAATAGGGAGCCAACATCAACTCAGACTCTGTCCAATATTCCTTGAATTGTTTGGGTATCCCTCTTTCCCCAATGTACAGTTGCCTGAATGAATTATCCCTTTGTGGAGCCCTCTGGTCCTAGATCTCCTAACTTTTCTTCTCCTCCAGATGTTCCACAACTCACTTATTCCAGCCAGGAACCTTGGTTCCTGCCTTAACTCCTCTCCTTCCTAAGCTCCGATATCTAACCAATCACCAAGGTTTTTTTTTTTTTTAAATCTCCATCTCCCGTATCTGTGGAATCCATCCAAATCCCCATTCTCATTGAAGCTTCTGTGGTTGAGACCATCACCTCTGAATTACTGTAATTTATTCTTCACTGGTCATACAAAGCATTGATGTATTCTTAGCTAATCATCTCATTGCCCTCCTTAACACAGTTTCCATAGGACAACCAAAATGATCGGGTCACTTCATCCTCCTTGCTTAAGAACCCTTACTGCCTCTCTGATGTCAGACTAAACTGCTTAGTAGGACCCTGATTTTCTACTATTGTTTAAATATTCCCAGTCTTCCCATTGTCTATCTCACACCAATAACTAGTCATCTGGTAGGTCTTTCTGTTCCTCCAGGCCCTTGGCATAGGCTATTATTTCCATCCACATAGCAATGATATCAACTACTTGCTGGGAAAGGCACAGATGGAATGCACGTGCAGTCTTTATTATGCATTAGGCTCTCAATACAGTTTTCAGGTGGCTCAGCGGTAAAGAATCCACTTGCCAATGCAGGAGACACAGGAGACGTAGGTTCGAACCCTGGGTCAGGAAAATCCTTTGGAAGAGGAAACCGCAACCCATTCCATTATTCTTGCCTGGAAAATCCCATGGACAAAGGTACTTGGTGGGCTTCAGTCTGTGGGGTCGCAAAGAGTCTGATATCACTGAGCACACACATACTGCACTGCAGGCTCTCAATAATTACCGGCTAAATAAGTGACTGGGGTGATGGATCGGTGCCTGGTGGCTCAGACAGTAAAGAATTCGCCTGCAATGTGGGAGACCTGGGTTTGATCCCTGGGATGGGAAGATTCCCTGGAAGAGGGCATGGCAACCCACTCAAGTTTTCTTGCCTGGAGAATCCCCATGGATAGAGGAGCCTGGAGGGCTACAGTCCACAAGGTTACAAAGAATAGGACACAACCAAGCGACTAAGCACAGCACAGCACAGGGTGACTGATAAGGCCATGTCCTCTTGACTATAAATTGATTGTATTTTACATTAATGATTGTTAAACTAGGATTTCATTCTCCCTCTGGACATTATTTACATTTAATAATAAATGAACAACTGCAGTTCTCTTTGACAGCAAGACATTTATTCACTTTTCACAGTTGAAAATGTCTGGTGAAGTAAACAATTAAGACAGACAAAAGCTTTACCCTCTGAGCTTTAAACAGTAACCAGACAACTTCATTCATTCTAAAAATTATTAACTATCCCACTGACAATATACTCACAATACAGTGCCCTGGGTTCAACTGACCCGACCTCAAAGCACTTTGCAGGTGCTCACCATGAATTTAGAAAACAATTTGTTTCCCCTGAGATGACGGGCTTGGGGTATGAACAAATGCAAAGGATCTAAAAGACTGAATCACACAGAGAACTTTAACTAGTAGCTCCACCCTATGAGCCTCTGTCACCCTGTTTGTTTAGTCGCTTCAGTCGTGTCCTACTCTGCGACCCCATAGACGAAAGCCCACCAGGCTGCTCCGTCCCTGGAATTCTCCAGGCAAGAACACTGGAGTGGGTTGCCATTTCCTTCCCCAATGCAGCAAAGTGAAAAGTGAAAGTTAAGTCAATCTGTTGTGCCCGACTCGTAGTGACCCCATGGACCGCAACCCACCAGCCTCCTCCGTCCATGGGTTTTTCCAGGCAAGAGTACTGGAGTGGGGTGCCATTGCCTTCTCCGATACACTGAGCACATCACGAGAAATGACAGGCTGGATGTTACAAGCTGGAATCAACATAGGTGGGAGAAACATCAACAACCTCAGATACGCGGATGATACCACTCTGATAGCAGAAAGTGAAGAGGAAGTAAAGAGCCTCTTGATGAAGGTGAAGGAGTAGAGTGAAAGAGGCGGCTTAAGACTAAATATTAAAAAAACTAAGATCATGGCATCTGGCCACATCAGTTCAGTTCAGTTCAGTTCAGTTGCTCAGTCGTGTCTGACTCTTTGTGATCCCATGAATCGCAGCACGCCAGGCCTCCCTGTCCATCACCAACTCCCGGAGTTCACTCAGACTCACGGCCATTGAGTCAGTGATGCCATCCAGCCATCTCATCCTCTGTCGTCCCCTTCTCCTCCTGCCCAAAATCCCTCCCAGCATCAGAGTCTTTTCCAATGAGTCAACTTTTTGCATGAGGTGGCCAAAGTACTGGAGTTTCAGCTTTAGCATCTTTCCTTCCAAAGAAATCCCAGGGCTAATCTCCTTCAGAATGGACTGGTTGGATCTCCTTGCAGTCCAAGGGACTCTCAAGAGTCTTCTCCAGCACCACAGTTCAAAAGCATCAATTCTTCAGTGCTCAGCCTTCTTCACAGTCCAACTCTCACATCCATACATGGCCACAGGAAAAACCATAGCCTTGACTAGACGGACTTTGTTGGCAAAGTAATGTCTCTGCTTTTGAATATGCTATCTAGGTTGGTCATAACTTTCCTTCCAAGGAGTAAGTGTCTTTTAATTTCATGGCTGCAGTCACCATCTGCAGTGATTTTGGAGCCCCCCAAAATAAAATCTGACACTGTTCCCACTGTTTCCGCATTGTGGCTCAGATCATGAACTCCTTATTGCCAAATTCTGGCCACATTACTGCATTGCAAATAGAAGGGGAAAAGGTGGAAGTAGTGACAGATTTCCTTTTCTTGGACTCCAAAATCACTGCGGACAGTGACTGCAGCCATGAAATCAGAAGACGATTGTTTCTTGGCAGGAAAGCGATGACAAACCTAAACAGTGTGTTGAAAAGCAGAGACATTGCTCTGCCAGCAATGGTCTGTATAGTCAAGGCTGTGGTCTTCCCAATGGTCACATACGGTTGTGGGAGCTAGACTGTAAAGAAGGCACAACGCCAAAGAATTGATGCCTTCGAACTATGGTGCTGGAGAAGACTCCCAAAAGCCCCTTGGACAGCAAGGAGACCAAACCAGTCAATCTTAAGGGAGCTCAACCCTGATTATTCACTAGAAAGACTGATGCTGAAGTTGAAGCTCCAGTATTTGGTCATATGTTGCGAACAGACGACTCATTTGAAAAGTCCCTGATGCTGGGAAAGATTGAGGATAGAACGAGAAGAAGGCGTCAGAGGATGAGATGGCTGGATTGCATCATGGATTCAATGAACATGAACTTGTGCAAACTCCAGGAGATGATGAGGGACAGGGAGGCCTGGCGTGCTGCAGTCCATGGGATAGGAAAAAGTCTGGACACGACTGGGCGCCTGAGCAACAACAAAAGCCTCTGACCACAGCCACGTGGAGTCTGGGACCTGAGCTTTCCGCCTCTAGCTAAAGCCACCTCCAGCTCAGGTAGATTCAGAGTCCCACCTCCCCTCCCACCCGCTTCCACACTCCGGCCCAACGCTGAGCCCCGCCCCTCGCCTCTTCTGCCGGCTCCCCTCCCTACCTGGCCCCGCCTTCATACTTGGACCCCTCTTCCTCCTCCCCGCCCCTTTTCCTTTCCAAGCTCGTGCCCCACCTTAAGCCCCGTCCAGCCCTGAGCCGCGCCCCTCGCTTCCACTCCTGACCCCCTGGTCCACACGAGCCTGGTTCAAAGCCCCGCCTCCCCTCCCGCCCAGCTTTCACACTGCGGCCCAAACCCTTCGGGCCCCGCCCCTCGCCTCCCCTCCAGGCCCCGCCTCCCCTCCTGGCCCCACCTCCACGCTCAGACCCCACCCCGCCCCTCCTCTACTCTTCACGCTCTGGCGCCCCGCCACTCTCCGCCCCGGCCGGCCCTGAGCCCCGCCCCTCGCCTCCTCTCAGGCCCCGGCTCCCCGCCTGGCCCCACCTCCACGCTCGGACCACCTCCCGCCCCTCCCCCTCAACTCTTCCCTCTCTGGCCCCCCCTACTCTCCTTCCCTCCAGGCCCCGCCTCCGCACCGCCCCCCAGGCCCCGCCTCTCCGCCTGGCCCCACCTCCACGCTCCGACCCTACCCCGCCCCTCCCCCTCTACTCTTCACGCTCTGGCGCCCCTGTCCGCCCCAGCTGGCCCTGAGCCCAGTCTCCACGTCCCATCCAGACTTTCTGGGCCCGAACCCGCCTCCCGGGGGCGGGCCTGCACCAGGTGCGGGCTCGCGGTGCGGCGGATCGCCAGGTGCGGCTTCCGCGTAAAGATGGCTGCCGTCTGCCGCGACGGGGTCTGGCTCCCGCCCCGCCGCCGCCTTCCCGCCGGGCGCCCGCTGCTCTGCTTCGCCCTCTGCCTCCTGTGCTGCGGCCCAGCGGCTGTGGGCGCCGTCCCCGAGGTCGGGCTCTGGACCGCGACGATCAGTGACGTAAGCGGAATGTCGGGACCGAGGCGAGGCGCATCTGAGGCCCGCAGGGTTCTCTGGCCCCCGCTAGGAGCCAGTTCTGGGCTTGTTCATCTGGTCAAGTCTGCTCTGGGCGCCCAATACGTTTCCTGGGCCTTTTGTCCGCTGTGGGCGGGGAGCGCCCCCTCCTCCGGCCAGATCTAGCCTATGGGGAAGATGAGTCAGGCTTCTGTGCAGGGGGGCGGCTCTCCCCTCTGAACCCTGTTAGTGAAAATCATCTTTCCCGTAGTCCTGGCCTCTCGCTCTGCTCGGACAGTCTCTGGCTAGATCAGGCCCTTCTTTATTCAGACCTGAGCCCTGAACCCCTTGGCACTCCTAGCGGCATCTTTGGATTTGACCCCTCGTGCCGGGGTGTAGCCACAGGGCCACACCCTTGTAGCCACAGGAAGGACTTTACAGTGTTTCAGTTTCCGCATACATTTATAAAGCGTGTGCGTCTTTATTCCTCTTTTTCTCTCTCTTCCTCCCTCTCTCCCTTTTTCTTCCTTCTTCCTTTCTTCCAGAAGGGAACAGGCAACAGTCATGCCACTCCCTTTCCCTCATTCTGGGTTTCTCTCGTGCTCCTATCACAGTTCTGGGAGTATGTGTGGTTGGGGGGCGGGGGCGGGACATTTGCAAGGCTAGTCCGGAGGCTTGAGCCCGTGGAAACACTTCTTTCCAGGGCAGGCCATTTGAGAACTTGACATCTGGAAGTTTCACGTCTCATGTTGTGGGAGGAATGCCGGGGTAGAATTTTGGAAAGATTTGCTAAAGAGGGACAGGAAATCGAAGAGGCCTTACTACGACTTTTCTAGAGTCAGATGATTTGATTCATCCATCTCTGTTTGAGATGAATATTTTCCACATGTATAGAAGCGATGTCTGAATTCTTTTTATTAATTTATTTTTATTTATGGCTGCGCTGGGTCTTCCTTGCTGCGTATGGGTTTTCTCTGTTTGCTGTGAGTGGGAACTACTTCTAGTTGAGGTGCTCAGGCCTCTCATTGCAGAGGCTTCTCTTGCTGTAGAGCAGGGTCTTTAGGACTGGAGCCTCAGTAGTTGTGGTGAGCCTGCAGCATATGGGATCTTCCTGGACCAGGTATCCAACCCATGTCCTCTGCATTGGCAGGCAGATTGTTAACCTCTGGACCACCTGGGAAGTCTGGATGTCCGAATTCTAAAGGCAAAACTTAATTTTGAATTACTCAATCAGAAAAAGAAAGTAGTGTAGGAGACTACAAATTCTTCCCAGAGCACAAAAGCTACATAGAGGCTAGAGTATGTATCTTTCTGAATCTTTAAGACCCAGTGCAACCATTTCTTCCAGGATTCTCCTGGGTTGGTGCCCTATTTTGTGTACCAATCATAGAGCCTGTGTATCTCCATTATTGAATTTCTCTGAACAGTAAAAAGCAAAATTCAGAGTGTAAGGTAAGGGAGTTAGAGAAGGCGAGGTTCAGAAAAACCGGCACTTTACAGGAACAGATCACCTTCAATGAGGCGAGAAGGGGCAGCAGTCAGATTAGTGAGCTGCTGCACTAACCCAAGAAAAGAGTGAGTATGTATAGGCATGTATGTGGAAAGCTACTGTCTTAAGGGGGCCTGTTCTTCTCCACGGTTGTTCAGAGTAGTTATCTCCTGGGTGTAATCAACCTTAATGTCCATTTTTTTTCTTCGGGTGAGAGAGTTCTTTGTTTTGCATAGAATGGTGGGGAGGACCTGGAGGGGAATTTTAACTCCAGGCTATTTTGAGCTAAGTAACTTTCCTTCACAGAGAACCACACTTAAGGTTTCATGCTGCTTCTGTAGTGAATGGGCAATAGCATAAACTAAGAATAAATTGGAAATAAATTGGCTGCAGAGTGCTTGACCATATCTGTACAAATCTTTGCCAAGTACACTTTGGATAGGGAGATTCCTAAAGCCATGGGGAGAAAATAACTTTGCTTCTTGCGTGAGAAAGAAAATTTTTCTTTGGATCCCATATAATCTTTATTTTTGTTGTTTAGTCGCTGAGTCATGTCCGACACTTCTGTGATCCCATGGACTGTAACCTGTTAGGCTCCCCTGTCTATGGGGTTTCCCAGGCAAGGATACTGGAGCGGGTTGTCATTTCCTTCTTCAGGGGATCTTCATGACCCAGGGATCAAACCCATGTCTCTTGCATTGGCAGGTGGATTTTTTACCACTGAGCCAGCAGGAAAGCCCCACGTGATCTTTAGTCCTATGTGATTCAGGACAGTCACTCATTCAGTCGCTCAGTTGTGTCCGACTCTTTGCGACCCCATGAATCGCAGCACGCCAGGCCTCCCTGGCCATCACCAGCACGCCAGGCCTTCCTGTCCATCACCAACTCCCGGAGTTCACTCAAACTCACGTCCATCGAGTCAGTGATGCCATCCAGCCATCTCATCCTCTGTCGTCCCCTTCTCCTCCTGCCCCCAATCCCTCCCAGCATCAGAGTCTTTTCCAGTGAGTCAACTTTTTGCATGAGGTGGCCAAAGTACTGGAGTTTCAGCTTTATCATCATACCTTCCAAAGAAATCCCAGGGCTGATCTCCTTCAGAATGGACTGGTTGGATCTCCTTGCAGTCCAAGGGACTCTCAAGAGTCTTCTCCAACACCACAGTTCAAAAGCATCAATTCTTTGACGCTCAGCCTTCTTCAAATTCTCACAGTAACAATCCATAAAGCTCTTTGCAAAGGGTAGGCTGATTTTTTTTTTCCTCTCCTTTATTTTAATTTGTCACAACTTGTTATTCAGAACTGGAAAGGAAAGTGTAGCTTTCTTTCATTTGTCCTACAAATTCATCCAGAAATGGTTCTTTCGATTGTAAAGGTCAACAGTTTAAGTGCCTGCCTACCATGTGCCATGCACTACATTGGCCATTGCTGTTGGAAGGATGTATTTTAGACACAGCCGCCTCTCTCAAGAAGCTCACACAGTGGAGGGAGAGCAGATTCGTGGGTAGTAATTACACACATGGTGGCATTCCTGGGATATTACTGGAGCACTGAGGAAATCACCTAACCCCACTTTCTGGAGTTGGTGCTTGGCTGACTCTGAAAGGATGCGTAGATGAAGAAGGAGGCGGCGAGTATAACAGCAGCCGTGTAGAAACTCTTGGTGAGTCTGCTGACAAGGCAGGAGTGTTACTTGGGATTGGACCACCATAAGCCTTCCATCCCTGAGCTTGGCCTTGAGCCCGTGGCCTCAAACTCAAGGACCTGTGGGGGCTGAGGCAAGTCCTATCAGTGAGTGAAGCAAGTTAGGTTTGGGGCCGGTGGGGAATGCTGTGAACTGCAGATGACGTGCCACTGCTGAAGAGGGCGCTTGCCATTCAGCTCTAGCTGTGGATGCTGTAGGGCGGTCGACACATTTTTTTATCTTTTTTGGCCGCACCACGCAGCATGTGGGATCTTAGTTCCCCAATCAGGTGTCAAACCCTCACCCCCTGCAGGGAAAGTGCAGAATCTTAACCTTTGGACCTCCAGGGAAGTCTGTATATTTTTACTGTGTCAGCTAATTCAGAAAAAGTTTTAAAAGGCTCCTTGTGGGCCCAACACCACCCATTTTTTAGGTTGAATTTACATGTTGGCCACCAGTAGCAACTTGGGAGTGAATGAGGGCAAGCCATGGAAGAGTTTTAGACATACCTGCTAATCACGGTGGCTGTTATCTAAGGATGAATTGTAGGCTCCAGTCTGGAGGCAGAGGTACCAGTTAATTGCAGAAGTATAGGCCTGAATCAGGGCAGTGGTGGCAGGAATGGAGGGGGTGTTTGCTTTGTCACTCAGTCGTGGCTGACTCTTTATGGCCCCAGGGACTGTAGACTTCTAGGCTCCTCTGTCCATGGGATTTCCCAGGCAAGAATACTGGAGTGGGTTGCCATTTCCTCCTCCGGGGGACCTCCCCAACGCAGGGGCTGAACCCATGTCTCCTGCATTGGCAGGTGGATTCTGAATCACTGAGCCACCAGGGAAGCCCTGCAGGAATGAAGAGAAAGGGCTAAATCTGAGAAATGTCTGTGCCTTGGAGATGGGGTGATGGAGGTGAGAGACCCAAAGAAACCATGACTTGGGTGATTGGGGATGGCATAACCTACATACAGCCAAGCTGGTCAGCACAGGGAGAGCTGGTGAGGAGCAGAGGGGGAGGCGTCTGTTTTAGTGCAGGTGAAATAGGTTAAAACGTCTGCCTGCAATGTGGAAGACCTGGGTTCGATCCCTGGATCGGGAAGATCCCCTGGAGAAGGAAATGACAACCCACTCCAGTACTCTTGCCTGGAGAATCCCATGGACGGAGGAGCCTTTTGGGCTACAGTGCACGGGGTCGCAAAGAGTCGGACACGACTAAGCGACTTCACTCACTCACTCACTCAAATGTGGACAGTATTGGACATCCCAGAGGGTGTGACCTTTAGGTAATTGGGTATGTGGACGTGCAGCTCAGAGGAGGGATCTGGACCAGGGTTTTATTGATGTTGAAACTGTTGAGGAGGGATGGGATTTCCGTGGTGGTCCAGTGGTTAAGAGTGCACCTTCTAATGCAGGGGATGTAGGTTTGATCCCTGGTCGGGGAATTAAGATCCTACATGCCTCAAGGACAAAAACCCCAAACATAAAACAGAAGCAATCTTGTAGCAAATTCAATAAAGACTTTAAAAAAGAATGATCTGCATTAAAAAAAAATCTTGAAGAAAACCATCATGGAGGGAAAAGGGTTATCGAGAAAGAACAGTTTCTCCTATCAGGGTTTTCCTGTAATCCCTAACCACTTGTTCGCTTAACTTAATCTCTTCTCACAGAATTTTTATTCTTGGTGAGGGCAGACATGGATCAAACCAGTCAATCCTAAAGGAAATTAGTCCTGAATATTCATTGGAAGGACTGATACTGAAGCTGAAAGTCCAGTACTTTGGCTACCTGATGGGAAGAACCTGATGCTGGGAAAGATTGAAGGCGGGAGAAGAAGGGGACGACAGAGGATGAGATGGCTGGATGGCATCATCAACTCAGTGGACGTGAGTTTGAGCAAATTCCAGGAGTTGGTGATGGACAGGGAGGCCTGGCGTGCTGCAGTCCACGGGGTCACACAGAGTCGGACACAACTGAGCGACTGAGCTGACTGAGGGCGACATGAAATAACTAGCTAGTACAAGGTTTCATTGTGCTTGTGGTGAGGGATGCAACGAATGGGTCCTATGAACCTTGCAAGGGAGGGCCGGCCTGGTGTGGGCCCTGGTGGAAGATGCCCTGAGGAAGGGGATGTTGAGCTGGGCTGTCAGGGGTCAGAAGGAAATAACTAGAGGAAGAGTAAATTTTCAGGTAAGTTTTCAGGTTGACCACTAAGGTCCTGAGGGCTGGAAGGAGTATTATGTTTTTGATGACCAGGCCTTGGTTACACCGGGCCCTGTGAGCCACAGGGAGATTTGGTCTGTTGTAAAAAGACAGTCTGTGGTATAGTGCAGCGGTAAAGAATCTGCCTGCCAGTACAGGAGATGCAAGAGACGCAGGTTCAATCCCTGGATTGGGAAGATCCCTTGAAGAAGGAAATTGCAATCTGCTTCCTTATTACCTGGGAAATCCCAGAGACAGAGGAGCCTGGTGGCTATAGTCCGTGGAGTGTCAAAGAGTCAGACATGACTGAGCGTGCACACAGAGAGGGTGGTAAGCCACAGCTCAGAGAGAGGGTCAGCTGTTTTATCAAAGGCGCGTTTATGTTGATGCCAGGAGAGCAGGCGCAGGCGCAAGACACGCAGCCCTCCCTCGGCCCCTGTGTGCTGCTGGCCTCAGGCTGTGAGCCTTGCGGGGGGCCTCACGTCCGCTGCAGGGAGTAGATTACTTGGGACAAGGCTCTGAGCCAGGCAGTGATGGGACCAGATCTATGAGTTGCTTTGTTTTTTCTCTTTTGACCACACACCATGTGGGATCTTAGTTCCCTCAACCAGGGATCAAACCTGTGCCCTCTGCATTGGAAGCATGTTGTCTTAACCATTGGGCCACCAGGGAAGTCCAAGATTTACATTAAGAAAAATAATAATAATTGATTTGGTCATAGGGAGGAGTGAAAGGATTGTTGTTGTTGTTCAGTCGCTAAGTCGTGTCTGACTCTTTGTGACCCCTTGGACCACAGCACACCAGGCTTCACCATCTCCCAGAGTTTGCTCAAATTCATGTCCACTGAGTCAGTGATGCCATCCAACCATCTCATCCTTTGTCGTCCCCTTCTTCTTTTGCCTTCAATCTTTCCCAACATCAGGGTCTTTTCCAGTGAATTGGCTCTTCGCATCAGGGGGCCAAAGGATTGGAGCTTCAGCTTTAGCATCAGTCCTCCCAGTGAATATTCAGGGTTGATTTCCTTTAGGATTCATGGTTCAATCTTGCAGTCCAAGGGACTCTCAAGAATATTCTCCAGCACCACAATTCAAAAACGTCAGTTCTTTGGTGTTTATTTTCCAGAATACAACAGTACTTTTAAATAGTAGAGAGAAATGTTTTTAACAAGATTTTTCTTTATTAGTTTTTAAAAATACACGTGTATATATATATTTTGGTTGCGGTGAATCTTCGTTGCTGCGCGAGGGTTTTCTCCAGTTGCAGCGAGCAGGGGCTACTCCAGTTGCAGTGCGTGGGCTTCTCATTGCGGGGGCTTCTCCCGTGGCAGAGTGCGGGCTCTGGGCAAGTGGGCATTCATGGCACCCGGGCCTAGTTGTTCTGCGGCATATGCAGTCTTCCCAGATCAGGGATCAAACCCAGGTCTCCTGCATTAGCAGCTGATTCTTATCCACTTACCACCAGGGAAGTCCAGTATATTTATTTCTTAATTTGGCTGCACCGGGTATTAGCTCTGGTTAGTTAGCTAGTTACTAGTTAGATGTGGGATCTAGCTTTCTGATCAGGGATCACACCTGGCCCCCTGCTTGAGGAGCAGGGAATGCTAGCCACTGGACCACGAGGGAAGTCCCTAACAAGATCTTTCTATATTTCTTTGTTTCTCATTACAGAAATCAGGACCTTTGATATTTAGGAAAATTATGTTTAACTCTACTGAGATCAAGTTTTCTGGTAAGTATAATAAGCTAATGTAATACTGAAGTAACAATAAATTATAAGTAAGCAACATATAATCTAATATGTTAGCATAATATAAACTAACATGACACATTATAATATTATGTATTTTAAACTAGGCAGATGTTTTTAGGTGATTATAACATTTTAAAAGTCTCTTGATCCAGTCAAATTGTAGTTATTTTCAAGAATGGATTTTTCTAATCTTGTCTCAGAAAATGTAATATGAATCATTATTTAAAAGTTATAGTTAAAGCCTAATAAAGGAATCTTCAGCAAAACAGTATTTCACTTCTGTGAAATTTGACTTTGAATCCGTTTTAAAGTACAATAAATTCTTTTTATGGATATAGGAAATGCCATGATTGTGATGAAACCTTTGTGCCTCTGAAATCTGTCTAAATATACACGATTGTAGTATGAAATAAAAATTATTAGACACTGATATTTTAATTAGGATTTTAGGGGTTCAGTTCAGTTCAGTTCAGTCGCTCAGTCGTGTCTGACTCTTTGCGACCCCATGAATCGCAGCACGCCAGGCCTCCCTGTCCATCACCAACTCCCGGAGTTCACTCAGACTCACGGCCATCAAGTCAGTGATGCCATCCAGCCATCTCATCCTCTGTCGTCCCCTTCTCCTCCTGCCCCCAATCCCTCCCAGCATCAGAGTCTTTTCCGATAAGTCAACTCTTCACATGAGGTGGCCAAAGTACTGGAGTTTCAGCTTTAGCATCATTCCTTCCAAAGAAATCCCAGGGCTGATCTCCTTCAGAATGGACTGGTTGGATCTCCTTGCAGTCCAAGGGACTCTCAAGAGTCTTCTCCAGCACCACAGTTCAAAAGCATCAATTCTTCGGCGCTCCGCCTTCTTCACAGTCCAACTCTCACATCCATACATGACCACTGGAAAAACCATAGCCTTGACTAGATGGACCTTTGTTGGCAAAGTGATGTCTCTGCTTTTGAATATGCTATCTAGGTTGGTCATAACTTTCCTTCCAAGGAGTAAGTGTCTTTTGATTTCATGGCTGCAGTCACCATCTGCAGTGATTTTGGAGCCCCCAAAATAAAGTCTCACACTGTTTCCACTGTTTCCCTATCTATTTCCCATGAAGTGATGGGACCGGATGCCATGATCTTCGTTTTCTGAATGTTGAGCTTTAAGCCAACTTTTTCACTCTCCACTTTCACTTTCATCAAGAGGCTTTTGAGTTCCTCTTCACTTTCTGCCATAAGGGTGGTGTCATCTGCATATCTGAGGTTATTGATATTTCTCCTGGCAATCTTGATTCCAGCTTGTGTTTCTTCCAGTCCAGCGTTTCTCATGATGTACTCTGCATATAAGTTAAATAAGCAGGGTGACAATATACAGCCCTGACGTACTCCTTTTCCTATTTGGAACCAGTCTGTTGTTCCATGTCCAGTTCTAAATGTTGCTTCCTGACCTGCATACAATTTTAGGGCTTATGAAAGCGAAAATACTGCTCGGGACTCTTGTCTGTGTAAATACCGATATGTCATGACTGACAAGTCATAGAGGGAGAGGTTTTCAGTATATTTAGTGGGTTTTCAGGCTTCCCTAGTGGCTCAGCAGTGAAAAACCCGCCTATCAATGCAGGAGATGCGGCTTCAATCCCTGGGTCGTGAAGATCCCCTGGAGGTGGAAATGGCACCCCACTCCAGTATTCTTGCCTGGAGAATCCCATGGACAGAGGAGCCTGGTGGGCCATAGTCCATGGAGTTGCAAAGAGTTGGACACAACTTAGCGAGTAAATAACAACAACAAGTGGGTTTACACTTAATCTCAGTGTTTCATGGTAAACATAGTGGGTTTACTGTGCCCTCACTCCTCTTGGTGTTTCCAGTAAGTTGGCTAGGTCAGTTGGTTGCCAGGGCTAAAGTTTGGGGATCAGGAGTAGTTTTTTTGGTTGGATAGAGCAGTTGGGCTTCATGGCCTCCACAGCCATGCCCATTTTCTCTCTCATGCATCCTCTGATCATCTGTTGGGCTGTTGTGCGCTGTGTGGTCTCTGCTGATGGAAGTAGGCGAGTCATTAGCTAGAAAGCAGAGGCGGGTTAAAGCAGCTCCCTGAGATCATAGATCTTCAGTCGGTGATAAGAACTTGGTAAGAAGAAATCAAAGCCCAAGGTGGTGAGGAAAAGATTTTGGCATCTCAGTGCTTTAATAAATTCATGTCACGGTGTCTAGACAAGATTTTAAACACTGGGGCAGACAAAAAAACTCTGTGGGGGAGTAAAAGTTTATATGGACCAGTGAAACAGATAATATGGTTTTTATGGCTCAAGTGGTAAAGAATCGCCTGCAGTGCAGGAGACACAGGAAACACGGGTTCAGTTCCTGGTTCGGGAAGATCCCCTGGAGAAGGAAATGGCAACCCACTCCAGTATTCTTGCCTGCAGAATCCCATGGGCAGGGGAGCCTGGTGGGCTACAGTCCGTGGGGTCGCAAAGAGTCTGACATGACTGAGCAAGCATGCAACACAGTGTAAATGTCTGAGATCAGGCTTGAAGTAGATCACAGTTTAGTATTAACATATCTAAAGGGAGAAAGAGTGAGGCAGCAGGAGGGAGTTAGGAACAAAAGCATTTTGTTTAAAATGAGAGTTTAGTCGGGTGAAAGCTGGCAGTGCCTCAGCGCTGGCGGGCGAGAGGTCTTTCTTGAGCTGTGACCAAGGCTCTGACAGGTGGCTGGCAGGGGTGGATGTACCTGAGCCTCCTGTTCTGCCATGCTCGCCAGGCAACCTCTGCATCACACTGGGCGTCCAGGAAGGCTTGTTGAAGAGAGCTAATTGATCGTTACATGTGTACTTTATAGTTACTATTTATTTTAAGTGAGCAATTGGGCATTTGGGTTTATACATGTGTAGGAGAAGGCAATGGCACCCCACTTCAGTACTCTTGCCTGGAAAATCCCATGGACGGAGGAGCCTGGTGGGCTGCAGTCCATGGGGTCTCAAGGAGTCGGACACGACTGAGCGACGTCACTTTCACTTTTCACTTTCCTGCATTGGAGAAGGAAATGGCAACCCACTCCAGTGTTCTTGCCTGGAGAAGCCCAGGGACGGCGGAGCCTGGTGGGCTGCCGTCTGTGGGGTCGCACAGAGTCGGACACGACTGAAGCGACTTAGCAGCAGCAGCAGCAGCTGTAGTGCGAAAAAGGAGACAGCATCTCTGAGTTCTCACAGAGTGAAGTTTTAGTGCCCGCAGAGTTAAGCACTGGTCCCTTGGATGTGTGCCTGTGCTGTTTGGTGGACTGACATCAGGCTTTCCCTTGGGTGACCCCATACTCCTTAGCAAACTGCCTCAGGCGGCCACACTGCTGCTGCCCTCCGCCTGCTGGGCCTCTGCTTGTCCTGTCTGTCCACCCCCCTCTTCCCTGGGCGGACTTCTGTTCTTTGCTCGTGAGCCAGCTGGGGCCCCATTCTTCATGCCCACCTGACTGTGTTAGGCACCTTGCCCAGGGCTCGCGTGATCCCTTCTTCTCAGCCCCTTCCTCCATCAAAGGTGCCTGTTAACTCTCCTTTCCCCTAATTCCTCTTTAGTCAAGCATCCAGGGATTATTCTAGTTTACCACTATGTCCCTTCCTGGCACACAAGGGCTACTTACTCGGTACTTTTTGGGTGGATAAGTCAGTGAAGAGAGCGTTTCAGAGTGAAATAAACAGTGACTGAGCATATCTGGGTACTCTGTTTATTTTAACACTGGACTTAACATATAGATGAAATGACTAGTCTTATAGCAACATTTGGTTCACTGTGATAATGTAATGAACTTATCTGTCTCATTTTGTGGCGACTTTTTGGAGGAATTAGGTAATATTTTACTCATTGTTTCCTTAAGGTAGCCTAGTTTAAATTGAATTCTTGAAACCTGAAATTTAAATTGGGGTATATAATATTGTTTACAATATTGTTACTACAAAATGAGACTTTCTTTTTCTAAACAGTTAAGTCATTCAGTTGTCCCAGGCCTGTGAAGTTTACCATAGAGTGGCATTTGGAGCATCATACCTGTCACAATGACTATTCTGAGTTGGAAGTAAGTAAAATGCAAATTTTAAATGAGTGTAAAGCTATGAAGGAAAAATTACAGAGTATAAAGATTTATTTGCTCATTAAGTGAGGAGTCTAGAAATAGAGACTGTACTTGTAGAAGTGCCACAGATTTATTTTGGGACTTAACAATAAATGCTTTAATTATGTCAAAATATATGCTTTCTGAGAATACAAGTCTATCAGTTTCCTTGTATCTATGAAAAACATTAGTTATTATTTAAATCAGTTATAGGAACCATTGATAAAGGGCTTGTGAATCATACATAAATAAAAATAAACTTAATTTAAAGAAGAAATGTAAAAATTTCATTCATCCAGAAAATGAGTAGCAGGGAACCTAGGGCTTTAGTGCAGATGAGCAGATTTCATGAGTATGAGTAGATCTCATCAAGAGGTGAGGAGGGAGACGGGAGAGCGTGAGAGGAGGAAACAGAGTCCAGGCGAGGTCAGTGTGTGCTTCCTGAGGAAATCACAAAAATATTCACTTAGATTGCATAGGACATCAGATTTAGGATATTTAATGTTGATACTACCCTATTAGCTGATAAATCTTATTCAGATTTTGCCAGTGTCTCAAGAACGTCCTTTTTAGCAGCTTTTCTTTCTTTATTTTTTTTATACAGAATCCAATCCAGGATCACATTGTATTTCTGCATGATTTTTTTTGGGGGGCGTGGGGTGGTCGGCTGTCATTCATGACATGACACCGATACATACAATTGATTTATTTTTATAAGATGTCCCTCAATTTGAGTGTTTCTTAAATTTTCTCATGAATAAATTCAGGTTATGTTTTTGTCAGACATACCATACCCTGGAGAAGGAAATGGTAGCCCGCTCTAGTATTCTTGCCTGGAGAAGCTCATGGATAGAGGAGCCTGGCAGGCTCCAGTCCATGGGGTCACAGAGAGTCGGACACTGCTGAAGCGACAGCATGCACGCACTAGAAAATACACTGTTTTGCCCCATTTTTGATGATGTTAATTTGCTCAGTCAGTTAGGGAAGTTTCTGTCCATTTTCCACTGTAAAGCTGCTACTTTTCTCTCTGTTGTTAACAATAATTTGTGAAGAAACACTTTTGTATTCATGTGTAAATATCCTGTTTTCCATCAGTCCTGTTTTAATGCTCTTTGGTCCTTGCCTGAGTAATTAGTTGTTAGTGATGACTGCTGGGGCGCCCCAGGTGGCGCTAGCAAGTAAGGAGCCACTTGACAGCGCAGACAGATGTAGGAGATGCGGGTTCGAACCCTGGGTCGGGAGGATCCACTGCAGAAGGGAAGGGCAACCCAGGCCAGTATTCTTGCCTGGAGAACCCCATGGACAGGGGAGTCTGGTGGGCTCCAGTTCATAGGGTCGCAAAGAGTCAGACATGACCGAATTGACTTAGCTCTCGCACACATGATGATTGCTAAATGGTGATTCTCTAATTCCCTGCTTTCTTCCACATTTACTAGCACCCTGCTATGAGAATGCACTCTCCCTTCTCCTTTATCAAGATGGACTCACTGATTTTTAGTTTGTTGGGTGGGTTATAATCTCTTACTGTTTTTATGTATTTTGCTCAAATTGTCCCATATGTGGCCAGTTGTTGTTTTTCAGTCGCTCCGTTGTATCCGACTCTCTGTGGCCCCGTGGACTGCAGCACACCAGGCCTCCCTGTCCTTCACCATCTCCCAGAGTTTGTTTAAACTCAAGTCCATGGCCTTCCGTTTGGCCATTGAAAGCCTCTTAATCTTTTCTTGGTGCCCGGGAGCTGCCACTGGGAGCCTGGTTTTATTCATCCTCCAGGAGCCTGGAACCGCGTTGTTAGTTGATGTGTGAGTGAAAGTCCCCCGCAGTCACTGGGGTTTTGCCGTCTGTGCTTTATGTTACTATGTATTTGGTTTATCTTTCCTTGTAACTGAATACTGCTTCTCTCTCTCAAACCCTTTCTACGTGGAGTAGAATGAAAGCAATCCCAGGACAAAGTGTTATACACAGAATTTTATGCAGAGCTTTTTTTCTTCTTGGTATTTTGTTCTACTGAATGTCTCAAGTGTTCCAAACAAAGTAAATTTTTGGTATTGTTTAGATATTAAGCGAAAATAAATTATGACGTAGAACTTTACCTTGTGTAGGAGCTGTCACAGAAACATGAACTTCCCGTCACTGAAGACTTTTGTGGCCATTATTTCAAGAACAGTGAATGCTGGACAACAAAAAATGAAAATGTAGAGTGCAGTGGTGATTTACAGCTGTTTCCCCCACTGAATGTGCGTATCTGTCTCGCCGTGTTGAGATCAGATGTATTTGTTTCCCGGTGAATATAAGTATCAATTTAACTTCTGTGCCACCAGTATTGTGATAAAGAAAGGTCTTAATTCATCAGTTTTTAGGTTCGGTTCTTTGGCGTGCGTGGCAGTACATAGTAAGTGGGATACTGGCGCCACTGTTTCACGCCTTTGTACCCGGCGCAGCAGCGTCCTTGGAAGAGGACCCTTTTATCAGCCTTTCGTGGTCTGCTGTCACCGCCTCCCTCTCTTCTGCCCACCCCAGGCGGGCCTTGGCCGCCCTCACCCCATCAGAATGGCTCTAGTCAGGATGGTCAGTGACCTCCCTGGTGTTAGACCCCACGTCCGTTGCTCTTACTGGAGGTCTGTCAGCTTACCAGCATTTAACACACTTGAAAACTGTCCTCTGTGCACTTTCTCCTACTAAACCTGGAAGACTGGACTCTATAATGCTAATAGTGATCATCCCTGGGTAGTGAGGCTGTGGGTCATTTTAACTGATTTCTTTTGTTCTATAAATTCTGAACTGAAAATGAAAATGTCTTTAATAAAAATTTTGGGGACTTCTGTGGTGGTCCAGAGGCTAATACTGGGTGCTCTTGATAGGGGACCTGAGTTCAATCCTCGGTCAGGGAACTAGATCCCCCATGCCGTAGCTGAGACCCTGGGTGCCTGAAGATCCCAGCGCTGCAGCTAAGACCTGGCGCAGCCAGATAAATATTTTTTTAAAAATCTAAAAAAACTTTTTTTTCAAAGGGTTCTTTTAAAAATTTGTGTTGAAGTATAATAAACATAAAATAAAGCATGCGTATCAGAAGTGTAGGGCTTAATGAATTTTCACAACCCGAACCCACCCCCATAGACCCAGATCAAGTATAGACCATCTGAGCACTTTGAATCCCCTTTGGGTTCCTAACATCCTCCCTGCCAATGGAAACCACTGCCCTGAAGAAGGAAGTAATTTTTCAAGTGTAGGATTTTGTTACGAGTGTTTAGGGTACAGTGAGATTTGTTCTCTGGTGTTCTGCCTTCAAATCTTTACTTTTTTTGTAACAGCTTTTTTTTCCCCCCCTCAGTTTGTTAGAACTATTTTTCCTTGTGGAAATGCAACAGTATAAAATGGAATTATTTTGCTCTTTTTTCCAGAATAAACAATTAATATCAAATACCGGAAATGTCTCAAACCAGGAAGGATCAACAGTAAGTCTCTTTCTTTGCCTTTAAATCAAATATATACAAGTTAGAGTAAGACTGAGCAGAATCTGCTGATGGATAGATACTCATGATCTTAAGTAGGGTGAGTAGAATTAGGAAAGAAAAAAAGAAGTGTAATTTAAAACAGTGTATATTCTTACATATGTCTGTGTGAATTTTGTACATACTTGTTTCTTTGTTTAAAAAATCTCTTTAAAGCCATAATTTAAGGGTAACTTCTGTGTAGTCTTCTTTTACTTTAAAAAATAAAATCACACTGTCACATGCCTTAGACAACGTAGCAGTGGGCTAGTCGGTATCGACTTTAGGGAAATAAAGAAATAGAAACTACGATGTAGCACCAGGTGGAGGGAAAATTTAGAATTGGGGGGAATTACTAAAAGTCACTTACTAAAAGACTGCCCTGGTGGCTCAGACGGTAAAGCGTCTGTCTACAATGTGGGAGACCTGGGTTCGATTCCTGGGTCGGGAAGATCCGCTGGAGAAGGAAATGGCATCCACTCCAGTACTCTTGCCTGGAAAATCCCATGGACAGAGGAGCCTGGTAGGCTACGGTCCATGGGGTTGCAAAGAGTCGGACACGACTGAGCGACTTCACTTTCACTTCACTAAAAGTCAGAAGACTAAGAGGTTGAGAGGGTTACAGAGAGTTGAGTGTAGGGGCCGAAAGCAGATTTAGGAGAGCTTGATGTTTGCTTTTAGACTGGACTCTCTGCTTTTATGGTCTTCTTCAACCATCTTACGGAATAGTCTGATAGTGGAAAGGCATTCAGCATGCAGTGGTGCTGAGAGTGGTGCTGAGCCAACTCTTTGCTTTGTACACATGCTGTCACAGGTGGAGGAGGAGGAAATGACAGGGAAGAATAGGAAATACTCAGGAAGGAGGCGTGTGAGAAGTTTGGTCCAACCACATGGGGGCGTTGGAGGTCCCAGGCAGTTCCCAGGCAGGCGGGTTCAGCTTCTCAGTGGGTCTGAACTCTAGCGACAGAGTACCTGAAGGAATCTAAGTTTAGCCCAGCAGTCCCTGAGCTTTTTGCTACCAGGGACTGGTTTCGTGGAAGACAGTTTGCCCACGGACCTGGGGTGGGGGGTGGTTTCAGGATGACCCAAGGACATTGCACTTACATGCCACCACTGATCTGCCAGTCAGAGCTCAGGCAGTAATGTCAGCGATGGGGAACAGCTGTAAGTACAGAAGGCTTTGCTCGCTCACCCACTGCCCACCTCCTACTGTGTGGCCCAGTCCTAACAGCCCAGGACTGCTACTGCTCTGTGGCCTGGGGGGGGTTGAGGACCCCTGTTTTAGCCTATATACTGTATTTGAGTCATTTCCAATCATGTTATATGACATCTTTCTTCCCCTGTTTAATTTTAAAACACACACATTTAACAACCAAATGCTTGATGATATTAGAAAAACTATTTGAAAGGTAATACTAAATATAGAATGGTAACTTTAGGAGGAAACCTGTAGAAATACAAGAAGTAGAAAATATTGGCAAGTGGAAAAGGCTTTTTCCCTCCTCCATCCTTTGGGTCTGGAAGGATGGTGGTAAAAAAAAAAAAATGGAGAAAATCCTTCTGCTCCCCACTATCCTTCTACAGCCCGCCTCTGTGTGTGTGTGTGTTTAAGGAGTCCAATTCGTTTTTTTTTTAAGCTGCATTGGGTCTGCCTTGCGGTGCCAGGGTTCTTTGCTGCAGCACGCAGCCTTTCTCTAGTCGTGGCACTTAGGCTTCTCTTGTTGCGGAGCACAGGCTCTGAAGTGCACAGACTCAGTAGTTGCAGCACATAGGCATGGTTGCCCCCTGGCATGTGGCATCTTAGTTCCCCGACCAGGGATCAAACCCGTATACCCTGCATTGGAAGGTGGATTCTTAACCACTGGACCACCAGGAAGTCCCCCCAGTTCGATTCTTAACGGTTGATTCAAAGCGTGGTAAACAGTTGTTTAGCTATATCTTACAAAAGCAATTTAAAAAAATAACTCAAAGGATTTTTTTTCCCGTTTCAGGATGTTGTAGCCAAAACACAAAGAGATGGATTTCATATCTTTATTGTTTCTGTTAAAACAGAAAAAACAGATGCAAGCTGGAATTTGAACGGTATAGTTAAATAGTATACATGTTTACAGTCTGTTTTTACTGTATTCTGTATTTTTGTCATTAACTCAAATCTACATTCTCTGTTAAAATACATTATTCAAAAAGAAATTTCTTTAATCACAAAAATGAATAATCTGTTTATTTCTGGGACTTAAAACTTTATGCTTATCTTAACTCTAATATTTATTTTTTTTAACAGACTAGAAATTTAAAATTAATTTAAGCTAAATTTTAAAAAGTTTTAACTTCATGGAGGGCTACAAAATTCTCCAGATTAAAATAAAAAAATTTTTAGCGTGTAGAAATGGGTGGGCAACACCCTAATTGTAGTTGAAATAGATTATATTCTGTTTCTTGAAAAAGGCCATCATTGGGGGTTTAAAAATTTGTTCTTTAAAAAGTTGAAAAAAGAAACAAAAAACATGTGATTGTAGCCGAGGAGTAGAAGCAGCGCCCCTGGCAGCCATGGCTCGTGTGCCCTGAGCTCCCCTGCCTGCCCAGTGAGGTAGACCCTCTGTCACGGAAAGCCGTGGCTCCTGGTGCCGAGTGTGAGCCCAGGCGTGCATCACGCAGTTTTCAAGGGAGCAAACGCTCTCATAGGTCCTGGAGTTGCCTTGTTGCTCACTTTCTAGGCTGGGCATCTGCTGGGCTGACAGCAGCCAAACAGCATGTGAGCATCCTGGGAGTTTGCAAACTGCCCTGATTCACCCACTGGGACGCAGAAGTGAAGCCACAGTCTGTCTCTGAGGGGCACCCAGTCCCAAGGGGAGGGAGAAAGCAATGAGATGAGACAGGCATGGCTGCAGAGGAGACCCAGAGCTGTTCTTCCCACTGAAGCTGGTAAAGAGGCTGCTCTGGAGAATGTGAAGCAGGGCTTCCTCCTGGAGGTGCTGTAATGGGCCAGACCATGCCACACAGGGGGCAGGGGCCCCGCTGCCATCCTGCTCCCCGCCTCCTTTCTTTGATACCAGTAGGCAGTTTTAAGTTTCTGCTGAATAGTAAATGGTGCGGTAGTAGTTGCTGAGCCCTGCAAGTCTTGTACTGTATCTGCCACTCTGTCACTGCTGTCTCAGACAGCAACCCAAACTAGAATCTGGAGTTCAGTAATTTGTCCAAGTTACATTACGAAAGACAAAGTCGTCAGTGAGGTCAGGGACTCAGCTAGGGCCAGTCTCCGACCAGGACTACTTTGCTGTCTGCATAAGAGCCAACTTAGCCCAAGCTGTATAACACCGTTTCTATAAGTAAAGATACCTGGATAAGGTTACATAATCAAACAACTAGTAATTATCCAGTACTTTGTGTGTGCTAGGTAAAAATTTAGCATTTGTTCACTTGGTTTATATTCTTGGAGCCTTCGAATGAGGTTACATTGAAAAACTTAAGAAAAACCTATTAATTTTAATACCTTAATTTCTTTATCCCCATCCTGCCTTCTCCAGTTTCTCTTTCTATGTTGGGACCTTATGGATATATCTCTGCATCAGATTGGCCTCTAATGATTGTGAGTATCTCTGATCATTTTTTTCCTTTTTTTAAAAATGAGTTTTGTATCCTAATTAGAATATTCAAAAAAACTTAAGAGACCAGTGGCAGTGATTCCTTAGCAGCTAGCACTGACATACCCTCTCTTTCTGGTTTCACGGTGACTGGGAGATAGAGGGTTGCAAACCTGAATGTAGAGATGCCAGTGCTCACCTTGTGTCAGTGCCATGCTGTTTTCCTTGTAACCTTGTGGTGCAGTGTCAAGTTAGGGAGCCTGATTTCTCCAGCTCGTTTTCTTTTCCTTGGCTATTCAGGGTCTTTTGTGTTTCCTAGACATCTCAATTTCAAATGATCAGAAGGCTTAACTGACTAAAATTGCTTCTCCTCCCACAGTTCTACATGGTGATGTGTATTGTTTATATCCTATATGGTGTTCTGTGGCTGATGTGGTCTGCCTGTTACTGGAAAGATATATTAAGAATCCAGTTCTGGATTGCAGCTGTTATTTTCCTGGGAATGCTTGAAAAAGCAGTTTTTTATGCTGAATACCAAAACATCAACAGCACTGGGCTATCAAGTAAGTAGTGACTGTGTCCGTGAACATGGTGTAAGCCAAGAGCCTCCTAGCCTTTGTGAGCAGAGCAGAGGGGACCCCCCCCTACCCGCCTTCTTCCAGTGGTTTGGGAAACCACAGTCCAGTCCTCCCGCCTGGAGAACCCCAGGGACGGAGGACCTGGTGGGCTGCAGTCCGTGGGGTCGCGAAGTCAGACACGACTGAGCGACTTCCCTTTCACTTTTCACTCTCATGCACTGCAGAAGGAAATGGCACCCCACTCCAGTGTCCTTGCCTGGAGAATCCCAGGGACAGGGAGCCTGGTGGGCTGCCTTCTCTGGGGTCACACAGAGTCGGACACGACTGAAGTGACTTAGCACCAGCAGCAGCAGTATAGATGAAAAGGACAGAAGCCAAGAATAGAGTGTCAAAGTAGGTCTCTGAACTAGGATAGCATGTGTATGGTCTTTGCTTTCTGTGTTCTTGCTGACTTTCCCTGATTTCCCTCCTGGGGAGAAAAAAATTCCCTAAAGTTCAGCTACCAGTGACTGGCTTAAAGCAGTACAGAATTCTGGACTGGGGACGTTGGGTGCTGCCAGTCCTTTAAACACATTTCTCTTTTTTTCATCCATCCTCTTTCTTCTTTCCCCAACAAAAAAGAAAAGAAAGTTTGGCCACAGGAGTCAGATGAGTAGTGTAGGGTGGATGGCGCCTGCAGCCTTTTACAAAGAGCTTCATGTGACCGTGGGAGGCACCGTCCCAGTTTACACAGTGGGACGTGGGACGCTGGCCGAGCATTCAGTTGGGCATCTTTAGACGTGTGCCCCAGACTGCTGAAAGATAGAGTGTGCTGTCTATACAGAGGGACTTCCCTTCCAGTGGTTAAGACTCTGTGCTTCCGGTACAGGGGGCACAGGTTTGATCCCTGGTTAGGGAACTAAGATCCCTTATGCCTCGCAGTGTGCCTGGTAAAAAAAAAAAAAGGTGGGGTGGGGGGCTGGTGGCCAGAAAAGTAAAGATACAGTGAATTTCATCACTGAACCTTTGAAAGAGAGATAGCTCAAAAAAGTACTCAGGATGTACTCGAATAGTCAGTTACAAATAGTGCAGATTTTCAAAGGGTGTAGTTATGTCATTCTTTATTTTAAAATCCTCTGGGGAAAAAAGGGTGAATTGGAATGTAGATGAGACAAATGCAGCATAATGTTGATAAGTATTGGTGCTGAGTGATAGTACATGGGAGTTCATTATATTGCTTTCTCTGTTGGAGAGAAAACTGTATTGTAGTTTCTCAAAAATTAAAAGTTTAAAAGGACAATATACAAAAGAATAAAGCAAAGTCACACATCTAGGGAGGCCTGTTGGGGGTGTTATTACTCTCTAAGAAGTTTTAGTGATGTATGAGCACGTGTGTGTGTGTGTGTGCGCCCTCCCTAAACCAAATGAGGAAAGGGTAAGTTGCTGCTTGTGACTGGTTGTTAAAGCGTTCTTGAGTGTCAGAGGAGGTAGGTCAGCTTCTTTGCTGCCAGTGGTGAGGAGTCTCTGTCTGGAGAAGGTGGTGTGAACTTGGGTGAGGGGCAGCAAAAGCCTGAGATCCGTGAAGAGGAGAGCCCACCTGCCACTCTCAGGGCCGTCAAGCCCTCTGAGACGGCTCCTCCAGGGCTCGGAAGAGAAAGCCCAGGCAGCTGTCCTTGTCTTTGAGGAGTCCTGTGGAAAAGAGAGGTGCCGGATGGAGCCTGGGCTGATGCTGCTTCCGATTTCCCCAAGTGTGGACTCTGAAACCCAGGCTGTCTTGCTTAGCATTGGTGCTGGAAGGACAGAATCTAGAAAGTGAAGCGGTGAAGAAACAGTGGTTGTTAGGACACAGCAAGGGTGCGCTAAGGATACGTCAGTGGGCTTGTGCTTCGGGTAGGCAGCAGGCAGATGTATAAACTTACTGCACGGTGTATCTGAACTTCTTCAAGGTATTGGACGAGGCCTCTTGTGGTTTCTTCTGGAGAGGATGGAGAAATGTGAGCTGAGAAGAATAATTAGGTGGATTAAGAGCTGGTTTCTGAGTGTCTTTTTCCTCCTTTCTGTCTTCACCACCAGAGCTCTCAACATTTCTTGGCTGGATTCTGGAGTCACCTCCTAAGCATTTTCCTCTCCTATATTCCTTCCCACGCCATTAAGTAGAGCAATCTTGATAAAATAAAGCTGTCCATTTTATTCTAAGGGTCAGCAAGCTCTTCCTGCAAAACGCTGCACAGGAAATCTTTTTGACTTTGGTGGCTCTGTTGCAATTTCTCAACTACTGTCTTAGGAGCTGAAAGATGCCACAGACAGCAAATGGACATGGCTACATTCTCCAGTGAAACTTCATTTCAAAGCACACGTCAGGCCAGATTTGGCCTAGAGGCTGTAGTTCGTCAGTGCAGTTTCCACTCTTCTTTTTGACTTGTCTCTGTTTGTTTATGGGCTGCTCTGTGTCTTAGTTGTCCAGCATGTTGGACCTTTAGCTGTGGCGTGCAAGCTTGCGTGGTGTCATGTGCAATCTAATGTCCTGACCGGGGGTTGGACCTGGGCCACCTGTGTTGGGCACAAGGAGTTTTAGCTACTGGAGCGCCAGGGAAGTCCCACTCGTATTTTTTATGGTCATTGACTTCCCATCAACTTTAGCAGCAAAACCAGACTCACGGCCTGGCATAAAACCCAGGTGAATGGGCCATGCTTCTGTCCCAGTCTGATTTTGGCCTCTCTCATTACATGCCTTGCTGCAGACCTGCCAAACTTTCACATCTTGCAGCATTTTTTTTTTTTGCCATGCCGTGAGGCATGCAGGATCTTACTTCCCTGACCAGGGATCGAACCCACACCTTCTGCAGTGGAAGTGCAGACTCAACCACTGGACCGCCAGGGAAGTCCCGTCTTGCAGCATATTTTGCTCTTTCTCTTTCTTCCTTCATGCCTCTGCATGTGCCATTTCCTTTGCTTTTCCGCTTTCCCTCCTCCGAACAGTAACTCCTACTCAGCCTTCACCTCTTCCCTTGGACTGCACGGAGATCAAACCAGTCCATCCTAAAGGAAATCAGCCCTGAACATGGGAAGGACTGATGCTGAAGCTGAAGTGACAATACTTTGGCCAGCTGACGCGAAGAGCTGACTCATTGGAAAAGACCCTGAAACTGGAAAAGAATGAAGGCAGGAGGAGAAGGTTGACAGAGGATGAGATGGTTGGATGGCATCACTGACTCAGCAGACATGAGTTTGAGCAAGCTCTGGGAGATAGTCAAGAACAGGGAGGCCTGGCATGCTGTAGTCCATGGGGTTGCAAAGAGTTGGAGACAGCTTAGCAACTAAACCACAACAGCCTTCAAACCCTGGTGTAGATGTCACTTCTGAGAAGCTTTTCCTGCCCCATGAGGTGTAGGTCGCTTTCCTTGCCATCCTGGGACACAGACTGTGTTTCCTCCAGCTCTTGCTGCATTCTGTCCTGCCCAGAGTCCAGGCTTCACAAGGGCAGGGAACATGGTGTTTCTTTTCCTGTGACAACCACACAGTGGGAGCGGAAATCAGTAAATGAAGGGGGCAACCTGGAGAAAAATGAGCTCTTGAGGACATTATGGTTTTCAAGTATTTACAAGACAGGAAGGGAGTCTGGGCTTCCCTGCTGGTTCAGATGGTAAAGAATCTGCAATGCAGGAGACCTGGGTTCGATCCCTGGGTCAGGAAGATCCCCTGGAGAGGTGAAGGTGAGGTGAGGTGAGGTGAAGTCGCTCAGTCGTATCCGACTCTTTGCGACCCCACGGACTGTAGCCTACCAGGCTCTTCCATCCATGGGATTTTCCAGGCATGAGTACTGGAGTGGGTTGCCATTTCCTTCTCCAGAGGATCTTCCCAACACAGGGATCGAACCCAGGTCTCCCACATTGTAGGCAGATTCTTTACCGTCTGAGCCACCAGGGAAGTCTCCAGGGTCAGGAAGATCCCCTGGAGAAGGGGATGGCAACTCACTCCAGTATTCCTGCCTGGAGAATTCCATGGATAGAGGAGTGAGCCTGGCAGGCTACAGTCCAGGGGATTGTAAAGAGTCAGACAAAAGTGAGTGACTGCTGCTACTAAGGAGCTCTAGTTCTTTAGCCTCAAGTGGGGGAGTGAGAACAGAGGGGAGCTTGAGGAGACTGTGCCCCATAGAGCTGATCTGATACAGAGTGAGTTCTTCAGGAGGTGGAGAATCCCCTTCACCGAGGTTGCAAACAGCATTAGATTAGATGACCTTTAAATTTAAATGTGGCTAATTCGTCTGAGGTCAGAATATAGTTGTAAGAGTACATGTGTAGAGTCTTGGCGACAGGCGTCCAGGTGGACCCAGAGCAAACGGTTTTCCTTCTTCCCCGTCAGCTCGAGGGTTACTGATATTTGCGGAGTTGATATCTGCGATTAAGAGGACTCTGGCTCGCCTCCTGGTGATCATCGTGAGCTTGGGATACGGCATCGTAAAGTAAGTGGAAAAGACACCGCACCTCCACCCTGTGAGCGTCCGTCTCCATGATACCCTCTGTGAAACTGGACAGGGAAATACCTGCCAGGATGTGTTTTTTAAGGGACTTTACATTTTTTAATCAATTAATTATTTGGGTGCGTCAGGCCTTAGTTGTGGCAGTTGGGGTCTTTGTTGCAGCATGGGCTGCTCTAAGGTGAGGGCTCCAGAACGCACCGGCTCTCTAGTTGTGGCACAGGCTTAGTTGCCCCGAGGCATGTAGGATCTTAGTTCCCTGACCTGGCTTCGAAGTCGTGCCCCCTCCTCTGCATTGAAAAGTGGATTCTTAACCACTGGACCACCAGGGAAGTGCCTTTAATGGATTTCCACGCACTGGCTGTTTTATGCATGTGTGCTCAGTGGCTTCAGTCGTGTGCGACTCTGCGAGCCTGTGGACTGTAGCCCGCCAGGCTCCTCTGTTCATGGGATTCTCCAGGCAAGAATACTGGAGTGGGTTGCCATTTCCTCCTCCAGGGGATCTTCCTGACCCTGGAGACTTTCCTGGTGGCTCAGATGGTAAAGCGTCTGCCTACAATGTGGAAGACCTGGGTTCGATCCCTGGGTTGGGAAGATCCTCTGGAGAAGGAAATGGCAACCCACTGCAGTACTCATGCCAGGGATTGAAAGCACGTCTCTTATCTCTCCACTCTCCTGCATTGGCAGGCAAATTCTTTACCACAAATGCCACCTGGGAAGTCCTGCTCTTTTATATTTTCCTCAAATAAAGATCCTAAGTTCCAGTAACTTTTTATAATTAGATGAATAATCAACTTTAAGGATAATGGAAAATTTAAAACGATTCTTGAGGCACGGGTCACTTTCTATTTCCTAGGCAGCACAGTTACGTGTTATAATTGTGTTTGAGATACTGTAAGAGAGCATGCTCTGACTAAACCCCAGGTCACCAGAATTTTTGTCTGAAGCCTGGCTATCCCCTGCAGATCCTATCAGGATCTTTTCTCCCTCTTACTTTTGAGTCCCTGGTTGTGAACATGGAGGAGTCTGTTCCCTAAGACTCTGATTCCCAGAAGCTCAAACCTTCACACTGAACCACAGCTACGTCTTTTTTTTTAATATTTATTTACTTGGCTATGGTGGATCTTAGTTGCGGCACGCAGGATCTTCAGTTGTGGCATGTGAACTCTTAGTTGCAGCATGTGAGATCTAGTTCCCTGACCAGGGATCAAACCTGGGCCTTGGCATTGCATGCACTGAGTCCTAACCACTAGACACCAGGGAATCCCAGAAATTTCAGTTCTATTTTCAAATTGCCAATTGCTAAAAATCATCATCTTTGCATATTCCTGACTCAGTTATACTTTCAAAGAATCCAAAGTGTTATTTTAATTCTTTTTAATTTGAAGAATGAAAGCTGAAGTCTGTTAGGACTCTTGTTTGGAGGTATTGAGAGAGAAAGCGGTGGGATTTGATTTCCTGACATCCTGCTCTTTCTCTGCCCACATCATAGAATCAATCAGTGGATTATCTCTGACAAGACACATCTCAGAATGGTTTACAATGTATGTTCGTGAAAGACTTAAACGATTAGTTCTGCCAGTGACCCTTAGAATTTGGCACTTTCTAGGTTTCATCAATCTTCTCGTCCATTCTGTAGACATAGTACTTGGGTTATGTTCATTATATTGCTTGAATTTCAGCAGCAAAATCTCCTGGTCTCAGAAACGTTGCCTCGAGAGTTCCCTGGTGGTCCAGTGGTTAAGAATCTGCCTTGCAATGCAGGGGACACCGGTTCAATCCCTGCTGCAGGAAGATCGCACGTGGTACAGCGCAGCCAAGCCCATGCTCCGCAACTACTGAGCCTGTGTTCTAGAGCCAGGAGCTGCAGCTACTGAGCCCTTACTCTGCACCTGCTGAACCCCCGAGCCCTGGAGCCCGTGCTCTGCAATAGGAGAAGCCCGTACATCACAACGAGAGAGTAGCCCTTGCTCTCCGCAACTAGAGAAAGCCCAGGCTCAGCAACAAAGAGCTTATTACTTAAAATAAATAATTTTTTTTAAGTGTTGTTTCACAGGCACCGATACAGTTTTAAGTCCTAGAGAAGGAGGCCTGTTTTTCCTGAGCCTGTTTCTGCCTTGTTCCCAGGGAATAGCCTGCTTTAAACAGAACCCCTCTGTGGTGGGAGCTGACGGGTGAGACTGGACGGTGACGTCCTTGGTGCTGGAAGCGGGGCCGGCTGCTGTACTCAGACGCACTTTACTTACCTTTTTCTTGTTTCCTGTTTCCTCCTCCTCATTCCAGGCCTCGTCTAGGAACCGTCATGCACCGGGTCATTGGATTGGGGGTTCTTTATTTTATCTTTGCGGCTGTTGAAGGCGTGATGAGAGTCATTGGGGTAAAAACTGCATCATTCCACTTGCACTTTTTTTTGTTGTTGCTGTGAAATACGACTTTACTTTCTTATCTCCTGAGATGAATTTTTAAAGATAGGAAATTTGTGAAAAGGGCTCAATTTTGAGTACTTCCCCCACACCCCGTGGACTATTTCTCTTTTTTAATATGTCCTGAAAGTAAAAGGCTAACCAGAGCAGTTTAAAAATGATACGGTTTTTGAAGGCACTGCCTGGTGTCACCCTAGGAATGATTAATAGTCCCATCTCAAAAGCGTTCATGGTTATTCTTTATGAAGAATGTTCATCTTTATCATTATACAGTCTGAACACGTTCATTTCTTCCTTAACCCTTCATTTAAACATGTGTAAGTGAGCAGAAAGTTAATTTTACCTTGTAAGCATGCAGACATTACATGTCTTCGCTCTTTTAAGCGTCAGGTACTTGTCCATTTTCCCTGACTGGTGGGCTCAGTATTGAGGGGACTCAGTGGCCCTACTCGTGGAGGAACCAGGAGGAGGTAGTGTTCTAGGGAGGAGTGGCTCTGGCAGCCAGGGCAGCAGTAGTTCACCCCAGAGAAGAGCGAGTATTTTTATCTTCGAAGACCACTAGATGTCTAGCTCTTGGTTTTCCTTCCTAATATGTTTGATGATGACTTAGTGATTAAGGAGCTTATTATTTATTTATTTATCTATTTTTGATTCAGAGAACTGTGTAATTTTTACTAAGACGTCTTTTGGGTTAGATAGTGAAATCAGACCATTGTACACAGAGTGAATAATCTGTACATTGCCACATACATTTACTTCACATAGTTTGATCTGACGTTTTAAAGACAGGCATTTGTCCAATAATGTTAAAAACCTCACCCTCCTTCCAGTGTCTTTGACATACATGCATTCTGGGTTAGAGACACCTCTCTTCATCTCTGACTCCTTGAAAGGTGCATTTATTATTACTTTTACATAACAGTGAAGAACTTTCTATTTACATACATAATTCATAGAAAGCTTATCTTTGCTGGGAAGAAAATAGAAAGGATAAACATCCCACAGGTAGATGATGTATTTCTTTACACTTTGACGTGGTCAGCATCTTAGATGTGGCGGTTTTGGGTGTGATTCTCTGTCAGCTCTTGAGTAGCGTGTGCATCCAGGCTGTGGTTTCAGCTCCTCTTCCTTGTTTTACCTTTTTCACATCCTTTCACCTGCGAGGGGAGGAGGAGGAGCCCATTGCTTTAGAAGCCGTGGCTGCGCGTTTGGTGAGGAGAGGGCAGAGAGAGAAACGGTTGACCTGAGTTGGGCGGGACGTGCTGTGTTTTGCTTGCCACTCCATAGCGCAGTTTTACGTTATCACTAGACAGGCTGAGGACAAACTAACATTTGTGGCTACTAAAACAGATAAATTCCATGTGCTCAAATACAATTCTGTTAGGCAATAAAATCTTTTATATAGCCTTTTATAAAATGATGAGAGGAGATAAACTGTTTTTCTTCGTCAGATGATTATTATAATGAAATTTTTACGTTCAGATTTTTTCCCTATTTTTGTCTTTCAGGGTTCTAACCATTTAGCTGTTGTCCTTGGTGACATCATTTTAGCACTTATTGACTCCATTTTTGTATGGTTCATATCCTTTACTGTGTCCTAAAGTAGTTTGTTGTTGTGTCATCAAAATCATACTATCTTTAATTTGTAATAGTAGCAGAAGACATATAATTATGCGTTATAGGAATTTAGTTGAAGATGAAAAAGTAGCAATTCCTCAATTTAAAAATATCTTTATTTTTTCTATTAGTTTAGCAAACTTAAATGAACATACTGAGGAATCAGGTAGAGGAGACAAGTACTTAACTAGGAGCAACATAGCAATAATAATTGCCATTTTACAGAGGTGCTGTGCAAACAGGAAAGAGAAATTAATTGCAGGCTGACAGTCCAGAAAGACTTCACGGAGATGGTGACATTTAAATTGAGACTGCACGGACAAATGGGAATTTACTAGGAGAAGAATTAGGGTTTCCCAGGGGCACTAGTGGTAAAGAACCCGCTTGCCAGTGCAGGAGACATAAGAGATGCAGGTTCGATCCCTGGGTTGGGAAGATGCCCTGGAGGAGGGCACGGCAACCCATTCCAGTATTCTTGCCTGGAGAAGCCCATGGACAGAGGAGCCTGGTGGGCTACAGTCCATAGGGTCACAAAGAGTCAGACACGACTGAAGCAACTTGGCAGGCACACACAGGAAAAGAACTGGGGGAAAAGCCTTCTGGGAAGATATGAGGGGACCAACTTACTGGGAGCAAGAAAATATAGAGACAGTGGCAGAATATCTCAAACCAGCTTGCCTGTAAGTACCACGTGTGGGAGAATCTTAGAAGGTGGGGCCAGAAGGGAAAGACAGAAGGACATGCTTAAGAGTTTAGAGTTCTTCGAAGGTGGAAAGTATCAAGGAGTTGAAGCTGCACAGGTGAATGGCATGATCAAATCTTCTAAGAGAGAACTCAAGGATGACTTTTTAAAAAATGTGTCAGAGGACTTGCGGTCCAGTGATTAAGACTTTACCCTGGGAGCTGGGCAAGTACAACTGCAGGGGAGGTGACCTAGCTACTGGGTCTCCCTGGTGGCTCAGTGGTAAAGAATCCGCCTGCCAATGCCAGAGACTCGGGTTTGATCCCTGGGTCAGGAAGATCCCGTGGAGGAGGAAATGGCAACCTACTCCACTGTTCTTGCCAGGAGGATCCCGCAGACAGAGGAGTCTGGTAGGCTAGAGTCCATGGGGTCATTAAGAGTTGGACACGACTGCGACTGAGCACACAGGCAGACTAGCTACTAGCAGGGCTCAGCATTGCCATCGCCAGCCTTCGTGTCTTCTCTTCTGTCATTGCATGTTTAGAAAATGAGCTTAAGATATCTGTTCGGTTTGGAATTATCTTATTTCTAAGCTTGGGTATGCTTATGTGAGGGAGCATGTGTTCCTCCATCAACTACTTGAGCTACAGACTTCGCATTTTAAAAACCTATGTTATCTTTTCTTCTGGTCATTTACACATGTGTGTTTCAAAGAATTCTTGCTCTTAACCACCCATAAGGTAGTTCATTGGGAAAAACACACAGTCATGCAAATTGGCCCAAAATTCCAGAGAAAAGTGGCTATAAAGGCTCTAATTCCGTCTGGATTTGAATGAGGCTAACTTGCCATCTTTATGGATAACTTTGGCTTTGGTCCAACACGTCATGAGCCAGACTCAGGTGGGGAGACACAGAAAATAAGGGGAAGGTTTAGCTTGCTCAATTACTGGTATTTTTAATTAAGATGTTAGAGATCAAAGTCATGAAGATATCCAGGAATTGAAATTCCCTTGGTTTGCATTTTATGGTGAGAGGAAAGGAAGTTCAACCTGAATTTCTGATGTCTGCTCTTAGATTGCTATTCTGTAGTTTTCATTACTGACATGAAGAGTCCACTTTCTCTGTACACAGAGGTAGTGGGTTTCCTAAATGATTACCAATGACAAGCAAAGAAGCAGGACCACATCCTGACAGAATCAAATGTTGGAATCTTGACCATGCTTCCTTTGCTTTCAATGAACCTAATCTAGCTTCTTCTGTAAGAATCTGATTCTACCTACAGTAATAGAAAAAATAGCCTGAAAATGCTAAAAAGCTGTTGCCTCCTGCCTCTCTTTTCCTGCTTGTTTGTTTTATTTATTTATTTATTTTGCTCTTTTGCTGCAGGCAAATGATTCTGACCTTGTGCTTCTGGCCAGCCTCCCTCTGTCTCTTCTTGATTCTGGCTTGTGCTGGTGGATATCCTTTTCCAACCACAGCAGCAGCACGTGCAAGGTGACTCTCCCGTCAGGGTGGTGGGGCCTGCATGCTTTCATTACTGCTTTAAGAGTATTGGGTCTTGATCATGTTTATTGAATAACGTGTATTTCCATGTCTGTAAGTCCTGACAGCAACCTTAATTGGTTGAATTGTGTTCTGATACAAATTGATCTTCTGTTGCAACTTAATGGGTCATTTGTGTTATTCATTTGTTAAATTGTGTCCAACTCTTTGTGACCCCATGGACTGCAGCACATCAGACTTCCCTGTCCTTCACCATCTCCCAGAGTTTGCTCAAACTCAAGTCCATTGAATTGGTGATGCCATCCAACCATCTCATCCTCTGTCTCCCTTTCTCCTCCTGCCCTCAATCTTTCCCAGCATCAGGGTCTTTTCCAATGAGTCAGCTCTTCGCCTCAGTGGTAAAGAACACACCTGCAATGCAGGAGACACAGGTTTAATACCTGGGTTAGGAAGATCCCCTGGAGGAAGGCATGGCAACCCACTCCAGTATTCTTGTTGGGAGAATCCCATGGAAAGAGGAGCCTGTCAGGCTATGGGTCCATGGGATCACAAAGAGTCAGACATGACTGAAGCGACGGAACACAGAAAAATTGAAAAGCAGCTTTGGTAGTTTTAGGACTAAAATGAAGTTTTTGATTAATGAAGTATTGGGAATTTAAAGAGGAGGCATAAATAAATCTAAAATGTGCCACTTACATTCCCCTTTGCTCAGCTCTGTGATGTATGTTCAGTGGGTGATCCCTACACAGGGCTTGGCAGGCTGCAGAGAAAGCTGCCCATGTTTACAGAGCTCTGGCTTGAGCACAGCCTCACTGCTGAGGAGCCAGTGGACAGGTCTCTCTCTGCTTCTTCATATCTGACAATGTCACTGTTTACCTGAGCCCTGTGCTGCTGGAAAATAGCCACCCCGAAGACAGCCTCCACCCTTTGGTGTTTGGGAAAAGGCTTAAAAGCTGCCTTTCCCCATGGGACTTCAGTGAGCTTCCCAGGTGTTCCCTTGTTTACTTACGACAAGGCCAGATACAAACCTGTATACCTACTGACTAATCTGGACAAAACGTCAGACCGCACCAAACTGACTAAGCCTTCTCCTTCCCCCAGGTCCCTGAGCTTTCATCCACCCACAGCCCTCTTTCACAGCCCTTCCTGAGAACCTACAGGCCTCAAGGAAAGTCATAACCCCGAGCAACTGGCCTGTCAGGCCACCCCCTGCCCACACCTGCCACTCTCGAGTCCTATCTACACCTCCTTACAAAAGCAAAGGGCTTCCCTGGTGGCTTAGTGGTGAAGAACCCGCCTGCCAATGCCAGAGATGCAGGTTCGAACCCTGGGTTGGGAAGATCTTCTGGAGAAGGAAATGGCAACCCACTCCAGTATTCTTTCCTGGAAAATCCCATGGACAGAGGAGTCTGGCCAGCTATAGTCCGTGGGATCGCGTAAGAGTCGGACATGACTTCCAACTAAGCAACAACAACAGTAATAAAAGCAAAGCCCTTCCCTGCCTGGCCTTTGGGACTCCTACAGATCTTACCATCAGAATATTCTCCATACTGCAGTAATCTCTTGAATAAATTCTCTCCTTACCCAAGTCCAGATTTATTTTACTTGACATATTTCAGTTTTTTTTTTAATTTGTAAAATGGAATTGATAGATGACATGACTTCTTAATTATGATCATTCAGAGTGTAGAATGAGAATAGACCAGAAACAAAAAAATAAGAAACGGAGACAGAAAACCACAAGCCGAATGGCACGTCCTGATGGCGTCTGCACCTAGCATTTAGTCTGTGTCCTGCTCTGTCCTGTGTTTCGAGAACTTGGCACTGAAGGAACACAACGTAGGTCTTGTCCTTACGTTCTTTTTCCTTCAAGTTTGTTTACTTAGTTCAGACAGTGGCACATTGTACAACAAAATCTGTAATAAAATTGCTATCGTGATTATACGTTAGTGGAGAAGACATTTTCTGTGTTTTTATTAGTTTTAAATTATAGGAACTCTGTGTAGCAGTAGTTTTGGAAATGTAGCAGAAGATTCTTATTTCATTTTTAATCTTAACTATGTATTATTATTTAAAATTTTTCCCTTAACTCTTTTTCACATTTTTATAAGTTTGGCACAAACTATGAAGACTCTCAGGCTAAGAAAGAACACAGTAAAATTTTCTTTATACAGGCACTTTACAAATACCCTCATCTTTGCCATACTGGGTAAGTTATCTGATTTTCTTTTATAATAAATTATTTTAGTATTGTACATGTCCCTTCAGAGGTTGACTTTTTTTTTTTTTGGTGTGTTTCAGCATCTGTAGTGTTTATGGTGTGGACAACTAAGACATTTAGGTTTGCAAAATGTCAATCAGTAAGTATAATCTTTCTATGTAAACAGTTTTCATTTTTAATTGTACTCTTTTATTTTGTGTAAGTTTGAAGAGTTTAGTTTGTGTTTGTAGACCAAGATAATTGTAATAGAGATATTCCATTTACTTGGAATTATTTTGTGCAGGATTAGAAAAACATTTGTCTCCTTTTAACAAGTCTGAAACAAAGTTCCTCCTAAATCTCCGTTTCCAATTTTGCCCTTTTCTCAGCTTCTTTTGTTGTATTCTGAAAAGGAATCCTCTCCCTGAATAGTCTAAGGTAACAGGAAATCGTTTTCTTCCAGCACACAGTGTGACCGGGTTGCTTTGCATCTAAGTGGGATTCTAAATCTTAAGCCCGACATGTTCCTAGGATTTTATACATGTTTATAGTATACTCATCATGAACATTCAGGAGATATTCTCCTTGGATTCTCTAGTTAGAAGATATATTTCTTAGACTGAAAATATAAAAGGCCCTTCTGGGGATTTCTTGATTTGGAAATAGCCTCTAGTTCTATATTGGTTGTTGTTCAGTCGCCAAGTCTGACTCTGCGACCCCATGGACTGCAGCACGCCAGGCTTCCCTATCCTTCACTATCTTTCAGAGTTGGCTCAAACTCACGCCCTTTGAGTCGATGATGCCATCCAACCGTCTCATCTTCTGTTGCTCCCCTTCTCCTGCCCTTATTCTTTCCCAGACTCAGGGTCTTTCCCAGTGAGTCAGCTCTTCCAATCAGGTGGCCAAAGTATTGGAGCTTCAGCTTTAGCATAAGTCCTTCCAATGAATATTCAGGGTTGATTTCCTTTAGGATTGACTGGTTTGATCTCCTTGCTAGTTCTATATAATTATAAAGAGCCCTGTGAAAACCCTGGACTTCTGCTGCCTTAGGGAAAATTTCACGAGAGAAGAAACTCTTCTTGTCTAGAAAATAAATTAATTGACCTCTGAAGCCCTTTTCAGCTCTAATTCTTTTCATGATACTGTTTAATTTGTTAGGGTTTTATTCACTGGATTGATTATAAGGCTCAACTAAGCATTAATATGGATTTTAAGATAGAATTTCTTAGTTTTTATGTTTCTTGAAAAAACATGTGCTCATTTTTTTTGAAGACTTACTGGTTGGAAGGATTTCATTAGTACTTGTCATTATATACTATTTCAGTGGGAAATCTGTTTATCAAAAATTAACTTTTCCTGTTTGAATCATCCTTGTTCTAGGACTGGATGGAACTCTGGGTTGATGATGCATTTTGGAGCTTCCTTTTCTCACTTATTCTTATTGTAATAATGTTTTTGTGGAGACCATCAGCAAATAATCAGAGGTATCTTACATAGTTGGGCAAGGATTTTGTTCATCTTCTGCTACAATGTTAGAAAAGCATTTATAGAAACCAGAGAAGTAGTTGTTGCTGTTAAGAGGTATACAGTCAAGTGGGGAGACAAATATAACAGAAGGAAGACAGTGAAAGGAGAGATACGGGGGAGAAAGGGGTCTCCCCGCAGGAAGAGGGAAGAGGGGTCCCTGGAATGACTGTTTCAGGTGTAAACTGAGCATTGAACAGGTTTAAACACACTAGTAAAACTGCTCCTTGTTTTTTATTTAGATATGCCTTCATGCCTTTAATAGATGATTCTGATGATGAAATTGAAGAATTCATGGTAACATCTGAAAATTTAAGTGAGTGATATGTTTTCTTACTAAATAACCATTGTATCTATTGTAACAAAAAAATACTGTGTCTCTACCTGTGATGCAAGGTCAGCAACACTTTTTTTCCTGTAAAATATTTTTAAGACTGTATCTGAGGAAAGCTCTATTACAGTAGACAGTCACAAGAAGAAAAGTCAGTAATTAAATTTTCCAGATTGTTACTGTAGTTGGAGCTTTTGTTTGCTCTTCATGTCTAAGTATTGAAGTCAGTATACTTGTTTTCCACAAGACTGATTTGGTATATATTGTACTTAGCTCCCAAATAATATTGATAAATCTTCTTAATGATGATTGCTAAATTTCTCGTAGCAGAGATATTAAAATTCAGTGTGTTGGTTTTGGCTCCAGTAATGATGGAATGAATTGTGTTGGACAGTCTTCCTGCTGATAGCTAGAATAAACTCTGGACAGAATTTTTTTTTAATTAATTGTTTAAAGGCACTGGAGAGCAATGAAAGGCAGGCAGAAACTGGAGGAACTTTCATGTTGAAAGAAAAGAGCCGCACTTAATAAGTTCCACATTTGTAGAGCTTCAGTCCAGAGTGTGTGCCCAGTCAATGAGACAGGCTGGAGCTCAAGCAGATAGGTGTAATCTCACTGATGCAAGGAATTGGAGAGTAAGCTTGGGGCTGTAAGAATGCCTGGAAATTGAGGGAAAAGAAAAGAGAGCCACAGAGGAAGAAATTCCACAGTCTTTAAAAAGTCTCTCTAATCTTGTCTGATGCCTGAAAGGGGCATTTTGAGACTCCAAAAGGCCAGGGGGAAAACAATAGCTGTTTGGTTAAGAAGCAGAACAGAAATTTCAGCACATGCCCACTGCAGAGTTTGAAATTCAAGGGCTACTTCTTAGAAATAAAGACCACAGTCTGGGACCACTGAAATTTACCCTAGGACTAGAGCTAAACTGAAATAAACCCTAATAAAATCTGAAAGCATGTCCCCCAAAGATTAAAGTGATCCAGCCATAATCTGAATGCCTTCTGGAACAAAACACTTCTCAGAGATAAGGGAATCCAGAATCTATAAGATACCATTCTCAATGTCCCATATACAATGATAAATTACTAGACAGGGAATGAAACTGGAAACTGTGACCCATAGTTAAGGGAAAAATCAGTCAATAGTGACCTAGAAATGGCCCAGATGTTACAATTAACAAGAAAGACTTTAAAAATAATTGTCATAAATATGTTAAAGAATCTATGGTGCTTTCAAACTGTGGTGCTAAAGAAGAGTATTGAGAGTTCCTTGGATAGCAAAGAGATCAAACCAGTCCCTCCTAAAGGAAATCAGCTCTGAATACTCATTGGAAGGACTGATGGTGATGCTGAAGCTCCAGTACTGTGGCCACCTGATGCGAAGACCTGACTCATGGAAAAGACCCTGATGCCGGGAAAGACTGAGGGCAGGAGGAGAAGGGGGTGACAGAAGATTAGATGGTCGGATGGCATCACTGTCTCAATGGACGTGAGTTAGAGAAAACTCTGGGAGATGGTGAAGGATAGGGAAGCCTGGTGTGCTGCAGTCCATAGGGTTGCAAAGAGTCGGACACAACTTAGCGACTGAACAACAACAACAAAGAATCTGTAGGAATAGATTGGTGAAGGCAAGAGAAATTTCAGGAGAGACATGGAAACTAAACAAAAAAAAAGAGAGAAGAAGAACCAGATAAAAATACTAAATATAGAATATCGGAAAGAAAGTGGAAGTGAAGTCACTCAGTCACGTCCAACACTTTGTGACCCTGTGGGCTGTAGCCCACCAGGCTCCTCCATCCATGGGATTCTCCAGGCAAGAATACTGGAGTGGGTTGCCATTTCCTTCTCCAGGGGATCTTCCCGACCCAGGGATTGAACCCGGGTCTGCCACATTGCAGGCAGACGCTTTACCCTCTGAGCCACCAGGGAAGCAGAACATCTGAAGTAAATCCATAAAATAGGATTAACAGTAGACAAGCAAATTGGATACAACCAAGTAATAGCATCTGTAGACAAAGCAAAAGAAATTTTTCAAACTGAAAACCAGAGACAAAAGGCTAGAAACAAAATGAACTAATTTTTGTGACCAGAAAGACAGTATTAAGCAGTCTGCTGCTGCTAAGTCATGTCAGTCCTGTCCGACTCTATGCGACCCCATAGATGGCAGCCCACCAGGCTCCCGTCCCTGGGATTCTCCAGGCAAGAGTACTGGAGTGGGTTGCCATTTCCTTCTCCAGTGCAAGAAAGTGAAAAGTGAAAGTGAAGTCGATCAGTCGTGTCCGACTCTGAGCGACCCCATGGACTGCAGCCCACCAGGCTCCTCCGTCCATGGGATTTCCCAGGTAAGAGTACTGGAGTGGGGTGCCATTGCCTTCTCCGATTAAGCAGTCTAACAGGTACATAATGGAGCTCTCGAAGAGGAAGAATGAGGCATAAAGAATATTTGAAAAAATATTGGCCAGAAGATTTCCAAAATTGATCAAGAAACAAAAATGAAACTGACTGAAGGAAAAGCACTGAAAATAGTACATACATGGAGAAATATAAAAAGTCACTGTTTTTTAAAAAAAGTCTTTTAAAAGTCAACTAACTTTTTGTAGCAAAAATAATGTGAGATTTATAACATGTAGACATGAAGTAAATGAAATCAATATTGTATTATAGTTCTTAATAAAGTAGTAAAGCAAATTTGAATACTAAAGCAAAATAGACTTAAGTAACCTATTTTGATACTTAAAATAAATGCAAGTGGACTAAATACTCAACAGGAAGAGATTGTCAGATTGTTAAAAAATTATATGAAACTCAGCTGTGTGATGTTTACAAGAGACACCTCAAAAATGTCACAGAAAGGTTGAAAGTATGGGAAAAGATAAACCATGAAAACAGTAAGCATCAGAAAGCTAGTGTGGCTGTGTAGTGTCACTTCTTAATGATAAAAGGGTGAAGTTATCAAGAAGACATTGTAGTCCTAAATGTGTATATATCTAATGATATCTAATATCAAATTTTGATTCATGAATTTTGAAGCTCTAAAGAAAGATACAAATAAGTTGATATTTTAACACTTTCTCTTCAGTGATTAATAAGACATGAAAACATATGTGTAACAATGTACAAGAACTGAATAAGGCCATTGACCTTATTGATTTGATTGATGTTTATAGAACATTACATTTAGCAACTGAAGATAAGTGTTCAAGTCTGCATTACATAAAATAACCCATGTGAGCGGCCATTAAAAATGTCTCCATATATTTCAGTAGTTATAATCACAGAGTGTTTATGGTCACAATGGTTAAATTAGATGCGTAACAGTATATCTACAAAATAAACAAATGTTTAGAAATTAAATAATACATTTCTAAGTAACTCATGGATCGAAGGAATATTAAGTATTTCATAATAAAGTGATAATAAAAACAAAACATCACATTTTATAGGATGCAACTAAGCCAATTCTTAGAAAATTAATAGCTCTAAGTGTCTATATTACCAAGAAAAAAAAAAGACATATAAAATCAGTGATGATGTGTTTCCATCTTGAGAAGCTAGTAAAACAGTGGCAAATTAAACTGGAGTAGTTAGAAGGAAGGAGATAATCAAGTGAACTGTCTACATCAATGAAATAGAAAACAGAGAGAGAGAGAGAAAATCAACAAAGCCAAATGTAGTTTCTTTTAGAAATGATGAATACAAATGGGTTAGCCTCTAGGTAATCTAAACCAGAAATAGAGACAAACAATATAGCAAGACAAATTTCCAACACTGGAAAAATAGACATTATTATAGTAAGAAAGTAGGTCAGGGGTATTATGAAGAAATTGGGCATTTGGATAAAATGAACAAATTCCTTGAAAAATACACTTAAGAAACTACCCTAATCTAACCCTATGCCACTAAATTGAAATAGCCCTATATCTCTTAAGGAAATTGGATTGAAGTTTAAAATCTTCCCATAAAGCACCAGACCCAAATGGCTTAACTAACCTTCAGATACTTAAGGAAGAAACATTCTAATCTTACACAAATTCTTCAGAACATAGAGCTGGTAAGAATATTTCCTAACGAATTTTATGAGGCCAGCACAACTCAAATGCCAAAATCGAACAAAGACAAAAAAGAAAAAGTTACAGGCCAATATCACTTATGAGTAGAGACATAATATTTCTTTAAAAACATGAGTAAATAAAATCTAGCACAGTATTGAAAGGTCATTATTGTCAAATGGACTTCACTCCAGAGTTGCAAGGCTGTTTTAACATTTGGAAATCAATCAATGTAATTCAACTAAAAAATAAGGAAGTAAAATGACGTAATTATCTCAATAGGTACAGAAACACGTATCACAGAGTTCAGTACCTACTCATTTTTTTTTAATATAAAAGCAATCCACTTAGCAAACAAATTATAGAATAGTATGAAAAAACACCACATCTGAAATCATACTTAGTGGTGAAATGGTGAATTTTCTTCCAAGACTGGAAACCAGGTACAGAGATAACTGCTCACCACGGTGACTCAACTTCACAACAGGAGGTCAAGAAAGGCAAAGCCCACAGACCAGCCCAAAGAATACAAAGGCATGAAGCGTGGAAAGAAGGAAATCTGTTTGTATTGGTAGACAGCAGGGTTATGTGTGTAGAAAAGCCTAAGAAATCTATAGGAAAAAAACACAACAGAGCTAATAACTGAATAAAACAGAAACATAAGATGTATGTCCAATACACAGAAATTAGTTGTTTTTTTACATACCAACTGGAAATACTTTTTAAATGAAATTTAAAATATGATTTACAGTAGCTTCAAAAATAAAATATTTAAGAATAAATTTAATGGAAAAAATGTGCAAAACTGCACTGAAGAATACAAAACAGCGCCAAGAGAAATTAGAGGTGAGTGTAGAGCTTTAACATGTTTATGAATTATAGCTCAGTATTATTAACCCATCACTTCCCCAATTGATATGTAAAATAGATTCAGTACAATCCCAATTGTAAGTCTAGCTGACTTTTAAAACAATGGTTAAGCAGATTTAAAATTTGTTTTTGTTGTCGTATCTAACTCTATGGTCTGCAGCCTGCCAGGCTTCTCTGTTCACGGGATTTCCCTGGCAAGAATACTGGAGTAGGTTGCCATTTCCTTCTCCAGGGAATCTTCCCGACCCAGGGATTCAATCTGTGTCTCCTGCATTGGCAGGTGGATTCTTTACCACTGAGCCACAATGGAAACCCTTTAAAATATATATGGAAATACAAAAGATCTGGAAGAGCCTAATCGTGCTCGTAATTACAACGTAGATCTTGAAGCATTATGCTAAGTGAAAGAAATAAATTATGAAAGATTGTACGTTATATGATGCTATTTACGTGAAAAGTCCAGAATAGATCAATCCATGGAGATAGAAAATAGATTAGTGTCTGCTAGGGGCTGGTCGGAGAAGGCAATGGCACCCTACTCCAGTACTCTTGCCTGGAAAATCCCATGGACGGAGGAGCCTAGTAGGCTGTGATCCATGGGGTTGCTGAGGGTCGGACACGACGGAGCAACTTCACTTTCACTTTTCACTTTCATGCATTGGAGAAGGAAATGACAACCCACTCCGGTGTTCTTGCCTGGAGAATTCCAGGGATGGCGGAGCCTGGTGGCTGCCGTCTGTGAGGTCACACAGAGTCGGACACGACTGAAGCGACTTAGCAGCAGCAGCAGCAGCAGGGGCTGGTGGAAGGAGTAAATTGAGAATGACTGCTAATGGGTATGGGAGGTGGTGATGAAAACCTTCTGAAATTAATAGTGGTGATGATTGCATAATTTCGTGACTGTCCTGAAATCCACAGATGTGTACCCTTCAAAATGGTGCATTTATGCTGTGGGAATTATGTCTAAATAAAATGAAATTAATGGACTTAACTCTGATTTCAAGACAAAAATTTCAAGTTATACTAATCAAGACAGTATGGTATTGGCAGAAGGACAGAGGTGTATCAGAGTATCGAATAGAGTCCAAGAGATAGATTAATAAATTAGGAGATTAAATGTCAGAAAACTTAAACAGAAGAGTCCAGAAATAAAGCAGCACATATTGTTCAGTGGATTTTGTTGTTGCTTCAGATTATTTTACCAATGCAATAACACTTTGAAGAATGTACTTGTCAATCAGCTCAGTCATGTCCAACTCTTTGCGACCCCATGGACTGCAGCACGCCAGGCCTCCCTATCCTCACCAACTCCTGGAGTGTACTCAAACTCATGTCCATTGGTTTGGTGATGCTGTCCAACCATCTCATCCTCTGTCGTCCCCTTCTCCTCCTGCCCTCAATCTTTCCCAGCCATCAGGGTCTTTTCAAATGAGTCAGCTCTTCGCATCAGGTGGTCAAAGTATTACAGTTTTAGCTTTAACATCAGTCCTTCCAATGAACACCCAGGACTGATCTCCTTGCAGTCCAGGGGACTCTCAAGAGTCTTCTCCAACACCACAGTTCAAAAGCATCAATTCTTCAGTGCTCAGCTTTCTTTATAGTCCAACTCTCACATCCATACGTGACTACTGGAAAAACCATAGCCTTGACTAGACAGACCTTTGTTGGCAAAGTGATGTCTCTGCTTTTTAATATGCTGCCTAGGTTGGTCATAACTTTCCTTCAAAGGAGCAAGTATCTTTTAATTTCATGGCTGCAGTGATTTTGGAGCCCAGAAAATAAAGTCTGTCACTGTTTGCTCTGTTTCCCCATCTATTTGCCATGAAGTGATGGGACCGGATGCCATGATCTTAGTTTTCTGAATGTTGAGCTAAGCCAACTTTTTCACTCTCCTCTTTCACTTTCATCAAGAGGCTCTTTAGTTCGTCCTCACTTTCTGCCATAAGGGTGGTGTCATCTGCATGTCTGAGGTTATTGATATTTTTCCCGGCAATCTTGATTCCAGCTTGTGCTTCTTCCAGCCCAGCGTTTCTCATGATGTACTCTGCATATAAGTTAAATAAGCAGGGTGACAATATACAGCTTTTATACAGACAATATATACTCCTTTCCTGATTTGGAACCAGTTTGTTGTCTTTTACTAGTGCCAAATTAATTCCAATATCATAGGTTTTTGAAATTAGAAGTCTCTTTATAGAGTTATAAAATGTGAGGACTCTCTTGCCTGGGAAATCTCATGGATGGGAAATATTGATATTTTTATCGATATATGATAAATATTGAATATTGTTCAATATTATCAATATTGAAATATTGATAAATCCCATGGACTAGAAATATGGACTCTTGCCTGGGAAATCCCATGGACGGAGGAGCCTGGTAGGCTGCAGTCCATGGAGTCGCTAAGAGTCGGACACGACTGAGCGACTTCACTTTCACTTTCCATTTTCATGCGTTGGAGAAGGAAATGGCAACCCACTCCAGTGTTCTTGCCTGGAGAATCCCAGGGACGGGGAGCCTGGTGGGCTTCCATCTATGGGGTTGCAGAGTTGGACACGACTGATGCGACTTAGCAGCAGCAGCAGCAAATGTGAGGCTACAAAGGAAAATGTTATTTTATAATTTTATGTATTTCTATAATGTTTCTCATTACAGCTGAAGGAATAAAATTAAGAGCCTCAAAAACAGTTTCCAATGGAACAGCTAAATCTGCTACTTCTGATAATTTTGTGAGTATAATATATATTTAATAGTCTTTAATACTTCAGAAATCTGTATGAATGTCACGTTCATCAACCTTCCAGAGAACATTTTTCACTAGGTTTTTTGTATGAAAGTAAATGTTACCAAGTAGTGGTACTAGTTAAGTCTGACCACTAACTGCTGTAAACCCTTACTTTTCTGTACATAATTTTATTTTTTTGTTCTGACTGTACTGGCTTGGTTGCTGCTCAGACTTTTCTCTAGCTGCAGTGAGTGGTCTCTCTGGTTGCGGTGCCCAGGCTTCTCTTGTTGCAGAGCACGGCTCTACGCACGTGGCTTCAGTAGCTGGGGCTCCGGCTCTCCAGAGGTCAGGCTTAATAGCTGTGCTACATGGGCTTAGTTGTTCCGTGACATGTGGGATCTTCCTGGATCACGGATTAACCCCATGTCTCCCGCACTGGCAGGTGGATTCTTCACCTCTGAGCTGCCAGGGAAGCCCCTTGCTTTTCATGTGTTGTCTATGGACCAGAATTTCAGACGTGTACCCGACCAGCTGGATCTAAATCTGCTTTTTAACAGGATTCCATCGATGAGTCCCATGCATATTAAAGCTCGAGATGCTTTGTTACAGTAAAAGTTTGTGTTAATTTTTCAGCATTTTTAAGTGATCTTTGAAGCCATTTCAGATGATGTTTATCTGTTGGAGGAGTGTTAAACCACATAAGCTTGAATAAAATGGTAAAATGTAGGCTAGAAATGAGTTTTTAGATGTTTTATGCATATTATTTATGCATAAAGTGGTAGTTATGAAAGTAATTAAACAAAATGTAAATGCCTGTCATACAGCTTTGTGTTTGGCTTTCTTACCTCTGTTGTGGTTAACAAGGTGTAAGAGTGTATGAGCACACCTAAGTCCTGACAGGATGGATGCTGTATGAATAGTTTCATTAGTTGGATTTGGTAACTTCTCTAATTTTTACTTTTGGTAATTAGTAATTCTTTAACGTATGTTCTTTAAATAGTTTTATGGTAATTTAACTAAGCTTTTAAAAGTACAGGAGTTTTGGGACTTCCCTGGCAATCCAGGGGCTGACTCTGCCTCACTGTAGGGGCACAGCTTCTATCCCAGGCCAGGGAACCAAGATCCCACTTGCTGCATGGTCAAACAAGTGAAAATAAAGTACAGTGATTTTATTTATCTGCCTTTAGATCTATTAAACCCTCAGCCTGCTAAGAAACTTTTCTCTTATTTTACGGATTTGTCTCAGTTTATTTTAAAGCTCAATTTTTGCACATATAGCAAGGGAAAATGCTTTCATTTCTTGAAATTATGTAGCCAGCTCAGAAGTTTGGAACCTTGTTTTTCTTGATTGACTTATTTCTCCCTGAGATTCACACAGAGAATTGGGTTCCTATTAGTATTGGCTCAGTTGCTTTTTCTCTCTCTCTCTAGGTGAGCAAGATATCTTTAATGCTAGAACCAGAGGATTCCATATAGCTAATTTGTCTTATTTCACATTGTAAACCAAAATATTCAGTATACCTTTTATTTTTCTTAGTCTCAGTAAAATGACTATAAGCACATTTTCTGTAGAAAAAAAAAATGTAGGTACCCTAAGTGAAAGTGTCAGTCGCTCAGTCATGTCAGACTCGGCAACCCCATGGACTGTAGCCCACTAGGCTCCTCTGTCTGTGGAATTCTCCAGGCAAGAATACTGGCGTGGGCAACCATTCCTTTCTCCAGGGGATCTTCCAGAGCCAGGGATTGAACCTGGGTCTCTGGCATTGCAGGCAGATTCTTTACCATCTGAGCCACCAGGGAAGCCCCCAGACTGACTTGCTTTTTTTTTTCTTTTTTCTTTTCTCCTGTAGAGAAATGAGCATTAAACACAAACAGTTGGAATAAATAGGCTTTTATAAAGTTAGAATATCTCTACCATCAGCTTTTTCTTTTGAAAAATTGTAAAATCATGATATAAAACAAGCACAGTAGCCGTGATGAATGCTGGAAGCAAAACAATGAATACAAATCAGTATCCATGCTGTTGCTTATCTTATAAATCAGCGCTTTTTGTTTTTACTGTGGTTTTTCAAGACAAAAAAAATAACGCCTTTGCATCTAACTAAAACCAGAGAAGTACAAAAATCCAAAGTCCAAATGTTTGTTTGACTATTTAAGAAAATCCTGGCATAGTTTCTGTGTGGCATGAGTGAAGTTCTTAGGCTATGTAGAAATTAAAAGAATGTCATGCATTTAAATGTAAATGCTTAAATTATGTATATGTATTCTATTTCAGAATTCTGCGCAAATGCTAATATGTAAATGTTTATTTCTACAGAGTGAAGATTTGAAATGGGTGGAGGAAAATATTCCCTCTTCATTCACAGATGTGTAAATATCCTCTGTTAAAGTTTGAATCTAATATTTAGGCTGTAGTATAAAGGGATAATTTTCATACTTTTTTATGTGCCTTTTAAGCCTTTTTCCTCTGTGTGTTTCTATGGGCCCCCATCACTAGTGATGGACAGATTAACTTCATGCTGAAATGCAAAGAAAACATAGCCCTGCCTTGGCCTGTCTTTCTTCTTTCCTTTTCAGTGCACAACAGCTATTTTAATACTCCTGCCCTGTAACCAGCTCCTTTTTTTATTTAAGTTTATCAGGGTCAGAGTCATTTTGTTTTCCCTTTATAATATGGAAAAGTTCAAACTTTTTTAGTTTAAACACATGTAACCACAATAACATGTAGCGTGGGAATGCTTTTGGAGGAGAAACATGAGCTTAGGAAAGCGAGTGCAGAGGAAGCCTGCTTGGGACTTGGAGCCCTTTGGGTTCTTCTTTATCGGTGTCTATATCTAACCGCAGTCCCCGGGCCGCAGACTAGTGTCTGTATGTAACTGCAGTCCCCGGGCCATGGACTGGTATTGGCAGGAGGTGAGTGACGGGCAACTGTGAGAAGCTTTATCTGTATTTACAGCTGCTCCCCATCACTCACATTGCCTCCTGAGCACCGCCTCCTATCAGATCAGTGGCGGCATGGTAAATATAATATGCTTGAATCATCCCCAAAGCATCCCCACCCAACCCAGTCCCCACCCCAGTCCATGGAAACATTATCTTCCCCAAAACTGGTCCCTGGGACCAAAAAGACTGGGGACCGCTGCTCTGTGACACAGGAATTCCAGGTAGCTGTTCCCACAGTAGACAGCAGGGTGGTTTGTTCCTTTCCCTGCTCCCATTTACTTCCTATTTAGACCATTTCTGTCTAATAAGAAGTTTAGCTCAGTGCTACCCAACATGCATGTGCTGTTTACATAGCAAGTTTAGAAACTGGACTTCACATTCACGTGTATGTGAAGTCCTTTTATATGCTTCTGTAGAAATGGAACAAAAATTTTGCAAGTCGTAGGACAATTTAAACAGATCATGAATAACCCATATGACCTAGTGTGTTCTCTGATACTCACATGCTGTATATCATGGCTTTTCTGTGTCTCTGATAAATGAGAAAGGCCAGCTTAGCGTAGTTCACCTTCCGTCTCAGTGCACCGATTCCATCTTAGTAAGTTTTAGACAGTCGTTTCCCTCACAGCAGGAGCCATTGCTGGTGTTTATCTCTAAATGAGGTGCCAAGCTTTCTCCTTGGCCTCCAAGGTTCTGGTTCATATTTCCCTAAGGTAGTCATCTCCTCTGGATTTCTCTTAACGGTATTATTCTGAGCCATCTAAGCAGCTCCTCCCGCACATCTCCGAGGCCCCCGCTTCACCTTCTTCCGTCTCCACCACGAGCTGCGCTGCCAGTGGCATCTTTGGGATTGTGCATTGGTGTGACTTTCATGTTGAGACCTTGACACTAGACCTTTCCTTTGGGCTCTCCCTCTCACTGGTTCATCACACACCGAGGCTCTCCATTTGTCTTTTCTTTTTACCCGTATTATTCTCTTTTCTGAACAAAGATTATGTTGTGTAATTTTTTCTGTTTCCAGTGCCCTTCACAGGTTTGTGTCTAGTCAATAATAACAATGACATAGGAATTAAATACTTGATTCTATAAATACCACCTTTTGTAATATGTTCACTCATCCATCCTTTTAAAAATATGTATAATTTTAATTATAATTGTATTTATTTAAAGTGTACATGATGATTTGACATACAGGTTCGTAGTGAAAGGATGCCTACAGTCAAGCCTGTTCATCCCTCTTTCATTCTCACAAAAGCAGACGACACATGGGTTTTCAAATTAGATAGCACATCGCTAGTCAAGACATTTGTCCAGCTATTCAAAGTTAAAAATTATAGGGGCTTAAAAATAAAAACATAATTGGTTGCCCAAGTGTATAGCTTAATACATTTTTAATATAAGCACACTCGTGTAACCAGCACCCAGATAGCAGACCAAAAGCTGGAACATCACTAGCACCCTAAGAACCATCTTGTTTTCCTCCCAAATCATGACCCCACTCTCCCAAAGCTACTGCCCTACTGATGTCTGTAACTGTAGATTACTAGTGTTGGTTTTCAAAACCTGATCCCTCAAAACATCATACCTCCTTTCGGAGGGCTCTGTAGTATCCCAGTCCCCCAGTTTGGAGCATGTTAAGAACAGCAGTGCCGTGTGTCTGTTGGTGACACTGGATTCATTTCTGTCAACTGTGTCTTCCAGGAATGGGAATTGGTGGATCTTGGGATATGCTTGTATTCAGCTTCTGTAGATTCACTGGCCTTTTAATAATTTTGTCAACTTTTTTTTCTTTTATTTCAGAGCTCTTCCAGTGTTAGTGGATTCAGATGAGGTAAAGTATTTTTGCTTATGTCTTGGAGCTATTATTTTCACAAAGTAGAAATGAATCTCATAAATTCTGAAAGTTACTATTTTATATGATTACAAGTTAAGCAGATCGAAAGACTGCATCGAGTTATGGGTAAAGTTTTGAGGAACTGGATCCTCATTTAAAACAGGAGCAAGATACTAACATGTAATAATAATATTAATATATAATAAATGCTTACTGGTATAAGAGGAGGGAAGAATTATTCTATGAAGTTTTGAGTCTGAATTTTTAACATCTTAAGATGTAAGAGTTTAGAAGACTTCAAGATGGCAGTTTGTCCGAATTAATCCCTGATAGATATTTTCCTGCAGTAAATAGAGTTTCTAACTGGTTTACATTTACAAAGTAGGGAATGTGAACAGACGATGTGGGTTTGGGGAGGTTTTGGGGGGATTAGTTGTGGGTCACCAGCACATCCCCACTGGCGCTCTGCTTTACATATGGTAGTGTGTATGTTTCCTTACTCTCTCCACATGCCCCCACCTTCTCCTTCTCCCACTCTGCCCACCCCTGTGTCCATAAGTCTATTCTCTGTCTGTGGGGTTTGACCATAGTAGGGTGGGAACTTCTAGGAAGGCTGCTGTATGCACACACCTTGCTAGGAAACCATTTCACTCGCCCTGTTTGCAGGGTCAAGTAGCAGTAAAGACGCAGACACAGAAAACAGACTTGTGGACACAGCGGGGAGAGGAGAGGGCGAGGAGAGGGTGGGAGGGATTGAGAGAGCAGCAGGGAAACAGACATTACCGTATGCAAAGTAGGTAGCCCATGGGAATCTGCTGTACAGCACAAGGAAAGGAGTTCAACTCGCTGCTCTGTTGACAACCCAGAGTGGGGATGGAGCGGGGGCGTGGGAGGGAGGGGACGTGTGTATACCTGTGGTGGATTCGTGTTGATGTATGGCAGAAACCAACACAACATTGTAAAGCAGCTATCTTCCAATAAAGTCAATAATTAACATCCCCCAAAAAACTTTGGACTCCTTAGGATTTATAACTACAGACGTGTATACCATGGAATTACTCTTAAAGGGGCATTTATAGTGTTCATTTCATAAATGATTGATTTCTAATTGAAAAAATACTTAAACTGGTTAAGTCAGACAAATACCTGGATGATTATACTCCATAAGTAGAAGTCTGGACTATATGGTTTTTATTTTTTATGTCTAATATTTCTATGTATATTGTGGCATGGAAGGCACAAAATTGTGACTACTTTATAGAGACTCTATAGAGAATTGTGTTAGGTCTTAGAAGAAGCATCAACATTTTAACGAATATCTACCCCTCCCCTTTTTCTAAAGGAAATTATGACCAGATCTGAAATGGCAGAAAAAATGTTCTCTTCCGAAAAAATAATGTGATGGAACCCAAGAATGATGAAGGACTTCCTCAAGACTAAAAGAGAACTTTGTTTTGATATAGTGCAACAAGTTTTTATTGCATCATCTCGGAAATCTGTGTGTGAAAATTAAGAATTCAGATGGGAGGAGGGTTCTGTGGCCCTTTTTAAACTGACCCCTGAGTGCCAGTTTCATGTCCATTACATTGCCTACTTGGCAATGATCTGAGAGAAGTATTATAATAAAGATAGGTTCCCAGCTACCCTTAGCTGATGGGTGGCAGACATGTGGATTTGGGCATGTGGGTTCTCTCTTTTTTTTTTTCTGAAAAATATGACAATTTAAAATAACTTACTTACATCAACGTTCCTATTGTTCTTTTGCTGAGCTTCAAAACAGTGATATGATTCTTCTGAGATGTGGTTAAATCAGTGTCTCCATCTATTGGTTTTATAGTTATACGTTGCAATAATAATTCTCTTTGACTTTCATGCTGAAGTGATTTGGTAATACTGAGTTGGCCAGAAAGTTCATTTGTTCCGTGAGAGGTTACAGGAAAACCTGAACGAACTTTTTGGCCAACCCAGTAAGTAAAACTCGATTAATGTTGGAACATAAGGGTGTATATATGGGTAGTCTTACTCTGGGTGTGCTTGTGTGTGTGTGCACAGGTCTGTGCACAGGCCTTGTGTGCAGCTCACACCATGCACATCAAATCGTTGATCTTCTCTGAGCTCAGGGGAGCACAGTTCATAGAGAGAGCGGTCCCTTCTGAAAGTCTGCTCTGCTTGTCCCTCTCTTAGGCCGGGTGTGTATGTGCTGCTGCTGAATCCGCCTGGGACAGGTGGGGTCACCCGGCCACGTGGTTCCACCGGAGCACTTCTTCCCTGGCAAGTGGGGATGCTCATTACCAGTGAGCCTTGAGGAAACTAGAACCTTCTATATCATCCTAGCATATTTGGTTTCGTAATAATACGTGTATTTAACTGCATAGTAAGTATGTCACTATTAATCTTGTAATTAATTTTTTAACCTTAAACCATGTTTTATACATTATTTTGTTATATATGTAATGTGTGATTTGAAAATTTAAAAAAATTTTTTTAATGCAGAGCATGCTAAACTTGAAAAACCATTGGTTACAGTGTGACAGAAACGGTAGCTGTTTTGCTGCTTTCCTGACCAAAGATACAGGGCTAGTGGATGTTTAGAATAGGAATTAAAGGTAGAATCTTCTGTGTCTTTCTCTGAAGGAGTTCTAACCTTTGGAGTTGAGGATGACTTCAGAGTTTTTGGTGAAGAAGCATCAGGGTCTTAACCAGTACAAACACTTGAATTATAACCTTCCTTTTTTTTTCTTTCCCATAGTAAGCCACAGAACGAAATGGTTTCTTTGAAAAGGCTACCTTTTGAATTGCTTTCTCGTTTGCTCATTTCATAGGGCTTAGTTAAAAAATAAAAAAGGTTTCTAGTAGTAATGACTCTTTAAAGATACTTTCAGCTGTATTTTCAGTAGTGAATATTGGACCCTGTTGTACTGAGAAAGGCGTGGCTTTCATCATGCTTTAGCCCTTGGACATCCTTCCCAAGAAAAGATTGTCTAACAATGTGGGTTCCCTTCCTCATTTCCATTTCTGCCACAGGAATGGACTCCACCTGAGGTGTTCCCACGTGAGGTGTTCCCAGCCTTTATGTCCATTTTGACCGTGGTGTATATGTGGCCCTCAGCCCAGTTGTTTCAGAGCTGGAGGTGACCATTTCCTTTTTGTTCCTAACGTTTGTATCTGATACCACTCCCCAGATTTTGAAGCAGATTGATCCCCAACTCATATGGCTCCAGTTGAATTTTGAAGTGCAGAATCCTGGTTTTCCAGCTGCAGAGGTAGTGGAGTGTGAGTAGGGAGTCAGTGGGAAGTGTGCAGTGATGCGTGTTAACACCTCTGATGTAACCTTGATAGTGTTGATGAAAACACTTCTTTCTGCAGCTGACAAGATAAATAATGCTGTGCCTGCATAGCCCAGCTACGTACCAAAATGCGGACTTTTCTCATCATCACAGAAAGCAGAATTTTCTCCTGATAACCTCATCAGAAATGTTTTCCGAAGGACGCATACCGTGTCTGTCGTCCTCGGTGGTCAGTGTGTTGTCTACTGAAGACTCTCAGCCTGAATCAGATATTCCTATAGAGGGCCTTCTTGGCCCCCTCATGTGCCCAGGAGGGGGCGCCCCAGAACTGTAGCCTTAGTGCTTATGAAGGACCCCCGGGGAGAAGTCACACTCAGGAACACTGTCACAGCTCATCACCACTGCTTCTGCACAAAGACTCCAGAAACTGGTGGTCAGGGTCTTCGAGGCGGCCACACCAATTTATTCTTAGGATGCCATCAGGATGGGTCTCCTTATGAGTGCAGGGATCTGAGGGTAAGAGTCCAGTTCTCTGTGTTTCTAGGCGAAATGCCTAAGTGTTCTTACTGTGCCATCTGTGATTTCTGTGATGTATGACGTTGGCTTAAAAGGGAATTTTCATGTTTTAAGTTAGAGGAATATTAGTATCTGCTTTAAAGGAAAGTTCATTTCAAATATAAGGAAAAATAGATGAATGTGTGAATTTTTTGAGCCCAAGAGATAAGATGTGAAGAAAATATTTAAAATCTTCCATATGTCCTATAGAGAGCACTAGACCTCCCCACTCTAACACAGTGTATTTGCACTACTATAATGTGAAGAATGAGGATATAAAAGATGTACATGTGATTGATTTTTATATCTTTTTTAAAAAGGGGTTTGAGTCTGCTGCACTAGACTGTACATAACTGGTTTATGAGACATGTTATACTAGCTTTATAAGCCCCTAGTGCTGGACTTGTGTCTTGGTATGATCAACAACACGCGATAAGCAATGCAAAACACCACGCCTTAAAGAAGGAAGTGTAACGTATTGGTTAAAGTACTAAAGAATGTATTTAAGTGACAAAAGGAGATTTAAGGACATGTGTATTATGACATAGGAGCTCAAGAAGAAACTTCTTTAGAACTAGGAAAACATGTATTTGGGAAGAAAATTTAGGGGCTAAAGTTGTATATTTTTTATTTAAGAAGTTAAGTTATTGTATAATTTGGAAGATGTTGCTTTGAATGTAGCACAAAACTATTTCAAAGATTTTTATTTGAAAAAAAGTGACGTATTTTTGTGCCTTAATATTTGTTCTGACTTAATAAAATGCTTTCTGAGCTTTTGGATGATTGGTTCTTGGTAATATCTGTGAGTACTGAAATTACTAAAACCTATAGGAAATGTAGACTCTGATAGATAGTACGACGTACACTTTTCGAAGGAGGAGGGGCGGCAACACGGGCCAGCGTTCAGCCTCGGTAGGACAAACGCGAATGAAAGGAGAAACTTTTAAAACTCAAATCGATATGCTTATGCTATTAAGTATTTGTAACAGTTGTTTTGCTTTCAGTGTCTAAGGAAATGAGCACATCACTAGTGCCAGGCTCCTCTGTTCATGGGATTTCCCAGGCAAGAATACTGGAGTAGGTAGCCATTCCCTTCTCCAAAAGATCTTCCTGATCCAGGGATCAAACCCATGTCTCCCGTCTCCTGCACTGCAGGCAGATTCTTTATGGTCTGAGCCACCAGGGAAGCCTGGCTTCTGCATAAAAATGTTTAGTATAGCATTATTTAAAGTAGAGGAAAAAATAAGCAAACTAAACATCACATTAGAATGGTTAAGGAATTATAGTTTATTTAACTAGCTACTCTGCAACCATTACATTATGAAGACTATATAATAACATAGAAATGTACTTAAAAGAGATATGGCACTTCCCTTATGGCAGTGGTTAAGAATCCGCCTGCCAATGCAAGGGACGTGAGTTTGATCCCTGGTCCAGGAAGATCCCACATGCCACGGAGCAACTAAGCCCACGCTCTGCAACTACTGAGCCCGTGAGCCGCGACGAGAGAAGCCACCACTGTGAGGAAGCCAGGCACCACAGCTGGAGAGTGGTCCTTGCTCACCACAGCTGGAGAATGCCCGTGCACAGCAACGAAGACCCAGCACAGCCAAAAAATTTAAAAAATACGATATAAAGTTACATGTGACTCATGTAAACAGCAGGTAGAGAAAAGACTGGCAACAGATCACAGGGGCGCTTAGAGTGTTGAGGTTCAGCTAGGCTGTAAGTAATTATTCAATTACATTTCAAGAGGCTAAGACAAAAAGTCTGTGTCTCCTAACTTGTAGGATAGCTGCAGAGTGAGCAGGGCAGCCCTGCTCCACACGATCCCTCGGGGGCCCAAGGTGTATTTTCATATTGTGGGCCTGCCATCTGCATTCAGCCAGCAGAAGGCGAGGGTTGCTCCAAATGGGGGTTTTGTAGGGCAAAGCCTGAAAGTGGTGCCCATCACTTAGTACATTTCATTAGCAAAACTTCAGTCACAAAGCCACACAAACCACCAGGTGGGCTGGGAAACGACACGAGCAGAATGCCTGCCTGCTATTTTTCTTTGTAATGATTGATTTATGTTTTGTCTGTGATGGGTCCTTGTTGCTGTGTGGCCTCTTCTCGTTGCAGTGAGTGGGGGCCGCTCTCTGGCTGCAGCGCTTGGCTTTCTCACTGTGGCGGCTTCTCTTGTGGGGCACAAGCTCTAGGGCCTCCAGAGCAGACTTAATAGTTGCGGCTCACGGGTTTAGTTGCTTTGAGGCATGTGGGACCTTCCCGGATCAAGGATGGAACCTGTGTCTCCTGCATTGGCAGGCGGATTCTTTTTTACTGAGCCACCTGGGAAGCCCTGAATTATCACATATATGTATCAAAATGTAAATAAACATTCCACCTTTTGTGACCCAAAATGAAGGAAGGGAGAGGGAGGAAAGAAAGTGCCTAGTGCCCAGGCCTTCCCAAGACAGCTAAGGTTAGTGTTAACGGTGATTGTACAGGTTACGGAGCTCAAACAGCTCAAACAGACTCCTCCGTACAAAATTCAAACACATTCTAAGGTTTATTTACATGTGTTAAAATGAAGTTACCCTGGGCTTCTCTGGTGGCTCATTGGTAAAGAATCTACCTGCCAGTGCGGGAGACCTGGGTTCAATCCCTCGTACAGGAAGCCCTGACATGCTGTGGAACAACTAAGCCCCTGTGCCACCGCTACTGAACCTGTGCTCCAGAGCCCGGGAGCCACAACCCCCGAGCCCGCGCACCTGGGGCCTGCGCTTCACAACTAGAGAGCCCACCACGATGAGAAGCCCGCGCGCCGCAGCCAGAAAGAGAGTAGCCCCCCGCTCACCACAGTCGGAGGACAGCCGGCACAGCAATGAAGACCCAGCACAGTCAAAATTTTAAAACTTAAAAAAAATGACATTACCCAAGGCACGTCCTCTGCCCCTTCAATGATAGTGGATTGGCAGCTAAATTCCTACTAACATAACCTGGTATGCTACTGAATTCAGATGTAAATAATTTTGACAACATTTCCTTTAAATCATTTTGGGAAAGTAATAAGCTGCCAGAGAAGCCTGGTGTGCTGCAGTCCCTGGGGTTGCAAAGAGTTGGACATGACTCAGCAGCTAAATAACAACAAAATAAGAAACTGCAATGCAAGTTTCTGTACAGGAACTCTTCTAACCCTACCCAGCAGATGGTGCCAAACTATGTCTCGGAAGAGGTCTAATCTCAACATTTTTGGTCGCTAATTCTTGCCTTTAAAAAATTTGTAAATTCACTTTTACTTACCAAGTGCCAACTAAGAGGCAAAATTTTAGTTTTAAAAAATGTACACTGAGTACCACCATCACGGCAAAAAAAAAAAAAAGGAGCCAAGAAACAAGCAAGCAAACCTCCCCCTAAACTAAAAACCCCTTCTTATTTTGGTATGTTTCTAGTCTCTTTCAGAATTAGAACTTGAAAGCTTGGAAGGGGCCTATGAGCATTTTACAGATGAGAAAATGAACAATTGACTCCAGGTCCCTCTGGCCAGATTTTGCTTTTTCTCAGCTCTGGATCCTCAGGGTCAGAGGGAGAGAAATGCTACAGGAGGGTTGAACTGTACATCAAAACTCAAAATATACTTTCTATGACTTGTTTACCCCTTGCTTCCTCATTTTATATTACTGTATTATCTTTCACTCTAGCCTCAAAATTCTTATCTCAACATAAACAGTCATAATTCTGATTCTCTGCTTCTTAATTTAATAAGTGGAGGCATTATACAGTCCAGAAAAGACAGTGTCTATTTTGTTTTGGTTTTTTAAATTTAAATTTATTTTTAATTGGATATTTTATTTTTAACACTACTGAACATACTGATAACATATTCAATCCTTAAGTTTTAGTTTGCTTTTTTAAAAAAAAGCATGAAGAAGCTGGACTTTTCACTAGGAAATTGCTTTTTAAATAATACATTTATGATTATAAAATGTATGTGTAGATTTCAAGTTCTGATAACGGGAAGTACCTTCTTTTGACTGCCCAGACATCAACTCTAGATACAATTAAAATACGTTGGAGATATCAGAGAGAGATAGGAACAGGGACATACTGGAAATACTGTTGGATACAGGGGATCGCACTGGGTGCCTTTCCCATATTTACGGCTTTTACACTCAGAGCAGGACACAGTGTGTGTCACGTGGAAATCAAACCCAGTTATAAAACCTGAATTTTACTTGTTGAATTTGAAGATAGAAATTAGAAGAATCACAATAGCTAGAAAGGGAAAGGATTATTGAAAGAGAGAACCAAAGAAAGTAAGCACCACATTCTGTGCGTGCTGAGCTGTGCTTAGTCTCTCAGTCGTGTCTGATTCTTTGTGACCCCAGGGACTGCAACCTGTCAGGCTCCTCTGTCCACACGGATTCTCCAGGCAACATACTGGAATGGGTTGCCATGCCCTTCTCCAGGGGATCTTCCCAACCCAGGGATCATACCCAGGTCTCCTGCATTGCAGGCAGATTCTTTACCAACTGAGCCACCAGGGAAGCCCACATTCTGTGTATAAACTTCCCAAATCACTGGCTCGCTCTGAACTGTGTTTGTATCGTACAGACTCTAAGACCAAAGCACAGATGGCCAAGAGGCATACGAAAAGATGCTCAGCATTGCTGATCATCAGAGAAATACAAATCAAAACCACAATGAGATGTCACCTCACACCTGTCAGAATGGTTATCATCAAGCATACCACAAGTAAATGTTGGCGAGCGTTAGCACACTTGGCGGGGATGTAAATGGGTACAACCACCATAGAAAATAGTATGGCAGCTGCTGCTGCTAAGTCGCTTCAGTCGTGTCCGACTCTGTGCGACCCCATAGACCGCAGCCCACCAGGCTCCACCGTCCCTGGGATTCTCCAGGCAAGAACACTGGAGCGAGTTGCCATTTCCTTCTCCGATGCATGAAAGTGAAAAGTGAAAGTGAAGCCGCTCAGTTGTGTCCGACTCTTAGCGACCCCATGGACTGCAGCCTACCAGGCTCCTCCGTCCATGGGATTTTCCAGGCAAGAGTATTGGAGTGGGGTGCCATTGCCTTCTCCAAAATAGTATGGAAGTTCCTCAAAAAACTACAAATAGAACTGTTACATCACTCAGTCAATTCAGTCACTCAGTCGTGTCCAGCTCCTTGCGACCTCATGGACTGCAGCACACCAGGCCTCTCTGTCCATCACCAACTCCTGGAGCTTGCTCAAACTCATGTCCATTGAGTTGGTGATGCCATCCAACCATCTCATCCTCCATCGTCCCCTTCTCCTCCTGCCTTCAATCTGTCATATGATCCAGCTATTCCACTCCTGGGTATATATAGGAAGAAAAGGAAAACAATAATTTTTAAAGATACGGGCACTCCAGTGTTCATTGCAGCATTATTTAGAATAGCCAAGATGTGAAAGCAACCCAAGGGTCTACCAACAGGTGAATGGACAGAGATGTGGTGCATTATACAATGGGGTATCACTCAGCCATAAAGAAGAGTGAAATCCTGCCAATTTTGCACTGTAGTGTGTATCTCCACCTGGATTTATCTAATTTTTTTTCCTCATGATTAGATTGAAGTTACACATTTTTGGCAAAAGAATGTCACAGAAGCCACACATGTTTGTGCCTCAGATCAGAGGGTACAGGACATTGCCTCATTGATCTACTGTAAATTAAAAATTTTCCCTTTCTAATATATGTAGATACTTGGGGGAAGATACTTTGAGACTATGCAAAATTCCTGTTTCTGCTTAAATACTTACTCACTGATTTCAGCATTCATTGGTGGATCATGCCTGCAACAGTTATTACTGTAGTGCTCGAATGGTGCCTTTTCTATTTTTCACACTTTTTTTCTATATTTACTGATTGTAATTTTTCTATAAAGAAGAGTTGTTTCTCCTCCCTTTATTTTTATTCAGCTATGTATTTGGATCCCCCATGGACTCATAGATTTGGTTCCACTTCATGAAACAGAAACCCAACTACCAATGACTTAACCCAACAGGGGTTAATGTTTCTTAGATAACAAGACAGCTGTAAGAGGCCCAGTACTGTCATGTCTCAAAGAAATCATTAAGGAAGCAAGCTCCCTCCGCTTGCTTTTTTAAAAAGATTATTTAAGTACAGTTGATTTATAATGTTGTGTTTAATTTCTGCTGTATAACAATGTGACTCAGTTACACATACATGTGCTCAGTCACTTCAGTCGTGTCTGGCTTTCTGAGACCCCATGGACCATGGCCCACCAGGCCCCTCTGTCCATGGGATTCTCCATGCAAGAACACGGAGTGGGTTGCCATTTCCTTCTCCAGCGATAAAGTATGAAGTGAGTGAAGGGAGTGAAGTGAAGTCGTTCAGTCGTGTCTGACTCTTTGCGACCCCATGGACTGTAACCTACCAGGCTCCTCCATCCATGGGATTTACCAGGCAAGAGCAGTGGAGTGGGTTGCCGTTTCCTTCTCCATACATACATATATATATACAAATGTATATATACATTCTTTTTCATATTCTTTTCCATTATCACAGGATATTGAATATCGTTCTCTGTGCTCTACAGTAGGACACTGTCATTTATCCATTCTCTGTGTACGCTTGCGTCTGCTAACTCCAAACCCTCAATCCATCCCTCCCCCATGCCCCTCCCCCCTTGGCAACTGCAAGTCTGTTCTTTGTGTCCGTGAGTCTGTTTTGTAGATAAATTCATTTGCATCATATTTTAGATTCCATATGTAAGTGATATCACATGGTGTTTGTCTTTTGCTTTCTGATCTCACTTAGTATGATAACCTCTAGGTCCATCCATGGCGCTGCATTGTTCCATTCTTTTTTATGACTGAGTCGTACTCCTTTGCACATATGTACCACATCTTCTTTTTCCATTCGTCTGTCAGTGGACACGTAGGTTGTTTCCCTGACTTGCGAGTTGTGATTAGTGCTGCTATGAACATACGCCTTCTCTCTTTCTAAACCTCCATCCTAAGCACCGGACTGTAATCTCATGGTCATGGAGTTGCTGCTGCAATTCCAAGCACTGGGTCCATGCTCCAAGCAAGAGGAAGAAGGACACACATCTTTGAGACTGTTTCTGTTTGTCAAGAAAGTGGCTTTCCTGGGAGCCTCATCCGCTCGGCTTTACTTACATCTCATTAGTCAAAACTGGGTCACACAGCCAAGGGAGTCTAAAGAGGTGGTGTTGGGGGTATTTTTACCTGGGTATATCGCAGCCCTAGACCAAGATAGCATTGATTAGCAAGGGAAAAGATTAAGAGTGTCCTCTTGGTGCCTCGCCCCGAGTGTGTGTGTGCACAAGCTCCATCGTGTGTCTATTCACCTCATTTCCTGTTAGAGCTACAAGCTGGAGGGAAAAAATATTTTCAACTTATTGACAGTGGTCACTCTATCAGCCAAAAGCCAAGAAATGGCTTGCTCACGTGAGGATAATTTGTGGACGATTTATTTACAGGATGTGGACAGGAAGTACAAATGCCAACCAGAGGACTGCCCTATCCCAGGGCCACTGATGGAGGTGCTGTTGGTATCCCTTGGCCCGGACAGGGGGAGGGGCTGTGGGAATCCCAAGGGAAGAGAGGGATGGATGGCCCGGGACAGGGGGAGGGGCTGTGGGAATCCCAAGGGAAGAGAGGGATGGAGAAGAGATTGCCTTGTAAAGAGCAGTGATTTTCTGTCAAGGGACACAGCCAGCTTGACTCAGCCTCAGGGCCTCACCCTTCTCCATCTGATCTCCCACTGTGCATTCCCAGCCTCCAAATACAACCAGAGGACAGAGAGCACGCAGGGGTGTTGATGCCATCCCTTCAGGTTGCCCTCCAGGGCAGAAAGCATCCGGAGGGGCAAATTGAGTGTCACCTGGCAGAACTGTCCTGTTTTGAACAATATTAAGTACGAATAGGCCCAGTGATTAATTTCAACAATTCCTTGGAGGTTATTGTAAATAGGCCTAACTTGCATAGGTGTAATCTTTGCAGTGAAATGTAATCTTTCCCTGAAAAATTACCCCTAAAGCTAATTTTTATATACTTGCCTTTGAAAATATCAAACACTGGCCAACAAGAATAATGAGCAAATTCTTGTGTTTAGTTTCAACTGCAGCAGAAAGCGTACTCCTTGGGACCAGACACATTCAAGCGTAAATCCTGTTTCTCCCGATTACTAACCTGATGTTTGATCTTGGGCAACTAAGCATGCTAAGCCTCAGTTTCCCCATCTGCAAAACGGAAATAATAGGACCCATTTTGCTGGGTTGTGAGGGGATAAACTAGAATATTCATGAAAAGCTTAATAGAGGATCTGGCATACAGCAGGTGCTCAAGAAATGTTGGTTCCTTCTTATGTCGTCCCCATGCAGGACCATCAGAGTCAATTCAGGCAAAGGTTAGTTTGTGGAACCCGGAGTAGCCCGTGGCTTATTTTCACAGGCTGTTTGCTCTTGGTAGCCTTGGCAGGTATGGGTTGCGGAGGGCCTGTCTCGATGACCACAGGTCACGGGCTGTTGCAGACAGACCAGGGGCGGTACCGAGGGGGCAGTTGGACCTTAGCAGGGTCATTCAGACTGGACGCTAGAGCATGCGAGAGAAGCCAGCCGTAGGACAAGGGAAACAAACTGGTAAGTAGGAAAAAAAATCTGTGTTGAAACTTAGGAATGCTTGAGAAGTAAAGAAGTAGAGGAAGAAAAAGAAGGAGAAGAAGAAGGGGAATGAGAAGAGGAAAAGGAGGTGGAGGAAGAGAAAGAGAAGTGGGGAGCAAGGGAGAAAAAGTGAGAGAGAGAAAGGGATGAATGAAGCCAGAAACCAGGAAAAACTCTGTTCCTGTAAACAAAATTTCAGAAATCCTATGACTGAATATTTAAGTATTTAAGATGTGGGATGAAGGTTGAAGGTAGCCTGTGCTGGAAATAGCCCTGCTCTGAAGACCCTTGAGTCTGCAAACCATAGACCAGTCACTCAGCCACTCCCAGCTTTCATTTTTTCATTGGTGAACTCAGGAGTGTCTTCAGGTCTGTGCATCCATTCAGAGGGCGCGGCAGGAGGAAGTTCTCAGGCACTAATGGCTCCAGCACAAGCAGGCTCAGGGCCGAGAAGCCTTGGTTTTGGGGGTGGCAGTTGCCATGTAAACATCAGGTGGGATAAAATACAAAATAAACACAGCCTCATTGACCAGAAGAAATTCTTCTCTAGAGGTGGAGGAGGGGAGAATACAAAGATGGGGACACTGGGCTTTGGCAAAGACAGCAAACATGAGCGCTGGAGGCAGAAATACCCCGATTTGCACAGGCTGTGGGTTCCGCCCGGGCTCCTTGGCCCCCTCCACCTGGATAGGGAGGAGCAGTGTGTTGTCCCGTGTCCTTCAAGCCGCCTCCCCAGGAGCGCAGGTAACAGTTCACAGGCGCGCTCTCCTTCCCCGGCGGGAAGGTGGCGGGGCAGCCCCGCCGGACTTCCTGGGTAGTGTCTGCCCAGGTGGCCAGGCTGCAGCAGGCCCCTCGTTTTCCCCAATTTCCCCCTCCGCCTTCCAAAAGAAAACAGTTCGGCTCTAAGGCTACGTAGCCTTTGAGCTCTGAATGGGCTCTGCTAAATGAAATTTGGAAACAGAAAAAATAGATTTGAGGTTTGGCCAGACTTGGTGTGCACCATTACATCTGCAGTGTTGCCTTCTGAAACATTCTTCCAGTAAGAACTTAAACAGTGTTTTCCAGGAGCTTGGAGCTGAGGCCATCTGGATCCTCCCACAGTCCCTGGATGCAGGGGGACTCAGACTGCTAATGTCTGTGCTTCCCAGCGGCGTGTCCCACCCAACCTCAGCAAAGCATCCAGTGTTCCCCTGCCTCCCAGTTCAAACTGTTTCTCCTTCCACTGGGGAGTGGAGGGCAGCAGATGAGGAGGGCTGCTGATTCTGAGTCACTGTGCTTGAGTGTTCTTGTACTCCGATAGCAGTTCTCGGGTGGAGAACTCGGTCTGAGTTCATTAAGTCCATCACGCGCCCACACTAGTCCTGACTTCCGAGTGCCGGGGAGGAAAACGTCCGCGCGCGCGCGCTCTCTGAAGTTGGACAGACCTGGATTTGAATCTCGCTTGCCGCTGGATGAGGTCAGCCTCAGTGTCCCCGGGCTGGAAAGGGGCGGGTCAGGAGAGACCCGGCGCTGGGATGGGCTCCGGGGCTCCGCACGCACGTGTGCGCCGCCTCGGCCGCCTCCCCCGCGAGGGCGCTCGGGATGCCGGCGCTCGTCCTCTGCGTCGCGCCGGGCCTCCTCCGGGAGCCGCGCGGGTTGGGCGCGCTCCCAGGCGCATTCCTGGCCGGGCAGCCCCTCCTCCTCGGCTTTGGCCAAGGGGCCGGCGCCTCCCCGCCTCGCCGGGACTGTCTCGTGCAGGCGGCAGCGGACGCTGGTGGCCGCGGGAGCTCCAGGTCCGCGCGCGGCGCACCTGGATCCGGGACTGCGCCTCCCGAGCGCGGCGGGCCGAGCTGCGCTCCCGGGCTCCCGCTTTCCTCCCTACCCGAGCCGATCCGGACCGAGCGGAGCCCGGTTCCCCGCAGGGGCGGCCGCGGCATCGGTTGGGACAGCCTCGGCGGGGGCAGCAGACCAAGTTATCTCCCCTTCCCAAGCGGAAAGGTTCCGGTTGGCAAAGATGGTGCCCAAGTGTCCCCGGGCGCTCTTCCTTCTGCTGCTCTTCCTCGCCTGCCCCGAATCGCGGGCTTCCCAGGTCAGTGTCCCTCCCGCCAGTTCCCTGATTCTGCTTGCAGGGGAGGCCACGCCGAGGCCGAAGGACCTTGGCTCGCCACATTCCACCGGAATGCTCGGGCCGGGGGCTTGGAGCCAGGCTGGGACTGGGGTTCCGTCCCTCATCTGTCATCGGATGCATCGCGGGCCGGGCGTCTGGGAGGACCCGGGCTGGTCTGAGCAGTTGGTGCGAAAGCCTCGGTCCGCTGAGGGAGAGAGAGACAGAGACAGACAGAGAGAAGGCTCTGCCTGAGAAGATCTCAGGAGACGTTGGTCCTCCTCGGGTCTCCAGAAGAGCTCCCCGCTCACCGGATTAGAGTAGAGGATGTCCCCTGCCTCCAACTTCCAACACTTAAATTTCTAACCGAAATATCCTTCTTCCCACCAACTTTAAAAACAAAACAAAACTTTTTTTTTTTTTTTAAACACCAAAAACATTTTGTACTGGTGGTATAGCCCTGGTGGCTCAGATGGTGAAGAATCTGCCTTCTTCTATGTGGGAGCCCCAGGCTCTATCCCTGGGTGGGGAAGATCCCCTGGAGGAGGGCATGGCAACCCTCCACTCCAGTATTCTTGCCTGGAGAATCCCATGGACAGAGGAGCCTGGTGGGCTACAGTCCATGGGATCGCAAAGAGTCTGACAGGACTGAGCAACTAACATCATAATAGCCAATTTAGCGTGTGGCTCCCACCACCAACTTTCTTGGCAGTCCACAGCACTTCCCAGGCAGGGGTGGATGGGGAGGTGTCTGAAGCAGCTTCACTCTGAGCCTGGGGGACCTTAGATTTGGGACTAAGTTTCTTTCCCAAACTTATAGGCAGCTTTCCCTTAGGTTTTCTCTCCCTGACTTGTGGCTATTGGAATCCTGATGGATTTATGTACTTGAACAGATTCACTTTTACATTAAGCAGCAAGGATTGATAGTAAAAATTAAGATAAAAATGCAGATTAAAGGGAGTTCCTTGATGGTCCAGTGGTTGAAACGCCTCACGTCCAAAGCAGGGGGATCCATTTGGATCCCTGGTCAGGGAGCTAAGGTCCCACATGCTGCAGCAGTGCTGTAGAAAAAGAAAAAAGAATTCAGTTAAAAGTGCTCTTTCAAAGGTAAGACTCGACCTGCTGAATTCCAAGCCAGCTATCACCAGACTGGTTCTGAAAACCTGAGACCCCTCCATCTGTGACCACGTGTTCTATGAGTTGTGGGGCAGCTACCCTGACAATACCATCCACAGCAGTAACAGTAATGGCAGTGAGCGTGTGTGTTCAGTCGCTCAGTCCTATGTGACTCTTTGCGACCCCATGGACTGTAGCCTGCCAGGCTTCTCTATCAGTGGGATTTCCCAGGCAAGAATCCTGGAGTGGGTTGCCCATTCGGAAGGAAAGCTTGCTGAGTGACGGATGAACGCCTGTTTCTTTGCTAAGCATCTCCCATGCTCTTTATTCTCAGAGCAGCCTTGTGAGTTGGGAACTGTCACCACCCCCATTTTGCAGACGAGGGAGCTGAGGCCCAGGGAGATTGTGACTTACTCAGGGTCACACAGCCTCACCTCTGTTTTTGGGCTCTAAGCCTTTGCCCTTCTCCACAGACTCTCACCCATGAACTGAATATCTGAACCAAGCAGGCATATCGGTGGCCACTTAGAAGCCCTTGGGATGCAGGAAGGGAGAATTTAGTTCAGACCAAACTTGGTCCATCTTAGTGTGGAAGGGGGTGAGGTGCCAGGCCGCAGAAGGTCCCCACAAGGAACCCACCAAGCAGAACAATAGGGTTGCCCATTGCAGATTACAAAACAGAGCCTCAGGCCCAGAGTGCGAAGCCAGGAGCACACGGAGGTGCATCTCTTAGTTGGGCCCCCACCCCGGGCCAGCAGAGGGGGCAGGGTAGACAGGATGCTGGGGGGGCTCTCTCCTGCTGTTACTTGCTCTCTCAAGGTTACCTGGACAAAGTGAGACCCTGGGCAGTTCTCAGATGTTTGCAGCTGCTGTTCAAATAGGGAAGTAAGCTCTTTCAGGCTGTGTTCTTGGGGGAAGATCTGGGTCCCATCCCTTCCCTGCCATGTCCAGGCTTCCTCAAATTCCTTATCCTCTAAACCTTGATTTCTTTACCTGCAAAAGCACCTGCCTCACTGGGCTTGGTGAGAGGGAAAGGGAGCAGAAGGGATTCTCCATGGAAGTTAGTTTAAAAAATCTAGTGAAACTGTCCTTTGCCCAAAGTCCTGTGTAGGTTGGGGAATCTCACCCCCAGTCCCTGTCTGGCTTTTCATCACGTCTGTCCTGAGTCACTTTGAAAGACTTTTGAGATCTGCTGTTGGAGAACCGGTGGTCCTGGGAAAGGAGTGGAGGTTGAGCAGTGCGGGGATCCCATAAATGCAGGCCCTTTTCCAACACTGCTGCCCACTCTGTGGTCTCACCCTAGAAAGAGAGACAGCCTTGCAGGGGAGACCGGAAAGGAAGGGCACTTAACAAAGCCCCATGCCTCACCCTTCTCCCCCATGGTGGCCCTCAACCTCCTCAGTGGGATGCGGGTGCTGTAGTATTTCAGAATATTTCCCCCTCTCCCAAACCTCTCCTTGTGATCAATTGTCACAGGGTTCCAAAATGCACTGTTAGAGATTCATTCTTTTGACTGTCTACTCCCATTGGATACATTGCTTTTTGGAGTTTATTGGGGAAAAAAATGTCTCTAGTGTACATTTCCATGATTTTAACCGTAGAGCTATGCTCTATGCTTGGCCATCTCCACCACAGTCAGGAGCCAGAACGGTTCCACCAATCCAGAATGACATCATGATGCCCCTATGTAGGCACATGTCTGCCCACTGCAGCCCCTGGCATCACTGATCTGTTCTTCATCATTATAGTTTTTCATCTTCATAATGTCATATAAATGGAAGTAAAAAGTACATAGACTTTGATTCTGACTTCTTTAACTTAGTGCAATGTATCCATGTCATTCTGGGAATGCACAGTTCCTTCCTATTGCTGGGTGGTGCTCCACTGTGTGGACATATCACAGTCAGCTCAGCCATTGAACTTAATGACTCCCATGCTGTCAATTCCAGTTTTCGGTGACTATGACTAGAGCTGCTATAAATATTCCCCATACAGCTTTTTGTGGAATGTAAACACTCATTTCTCTCGGGTAAATATCTAAGAGTGGGATTGCTGGGTCATTTGGTATCTTTAACTTTGTAAGAAGCAGCTAGGCTATATTCCATTCAGTTTTATCATTTTCAGGATCTTCCCTGGTGGCTCAGACAGTAAAGTGTCTGCCTACAATGCCTACCATGTGGGAGACCCGGGTTCAATCCCTGGGTGATCTCCTGGAGAAGGAAACGGCAACCCACTCCAGTATTCTTGCCCGGAAAATCCTATGGATGGTGGAACCTGGTAGGCTACAGTCCATGGGGTCCCAAAGAGTCGGACACGACTGAAATCCTTCACTTTATCATTTTACATTCCTACCAGCAATGCATAGAAAGCCTAGTTACCCTGCATCTTCACCAGCACTTAATATTATTAGGTTTGTTTATTTGTCTCCAAGTCACTCTAATGGGTATGGAATGATGTCTTGTTTTGGTTTAAATGCCCATTTCTCTAATGATTGGTAATATTGGCATCTCTTCATGTGCTTATTTAACATTTGGATAGTCTACTGGGTGAAGTGTCTCTCCAGGCCCTCTGCCCATTTTCCAAATGGGTGGTTTGTTTTCTTATGGTTAAGTTTTAAGTATTCTAATATTTTATATATTTTAATTAGAAATCGTTTTTTCAGGTGTGTGAGTTGCTAATATTTTCTGCAGCCTGTCTTTTTAAATTTTTATTAATTATTTTTTTATTTTTAATTTTATATCAGAGTATAGTTGATTTACAATGCTGTGTTAGTCTCAGGTACACAGCAAAGTGATTTAATTATACATGTTCCTCTATCTGTTCTTTTTCAGATTCTTTTCCCATATGGATTATAACAGAGTATTGAGTGTAGTTCTCCATGCTCTACAGTAGGTCCTTGTTGGCTATCTATTTTATATGGAATAGTATGTGTATGTTAATCCCAAGCTTCTACTTTATCCCTCTCCCCTCACTTTCCCCTTTAGTAACCATACATTTGTTTTCTAAGTCTTTGAGTTTGTTTCTGTTTTGTAAATAAGTTCATTTGTATCATTATTATTTTTAGATTGTACATGTAAGTAATATCATATGGTATTTCTCTGACTTCATTTAGGATGAAAATCTCTAGATCCATCCATGTTGCTACAAATGGCATTATTTCATTCACTGCATCTTGTCTCAACAGT